>NC_135786.1:110840500-111144500 GCF_051106095.1 Pogona vitticeps
ATGGAGAGTGACAGGTCTGAACACGGGAGCCTCTGCTGTCGGCGTAAGCTCTTCATATGAATGAAAACCTTGGAAAATATGGTTCTAATTCATGTGGAGAGCCCCCATGGATAGCAGAAGATCACTTATTCAGTCTCCACATATTCAGAGAGATAGAAGTAATGAAGGAGGAGATGGGACTATTCATTTATTAAGATTTAATATGAATATTCTACATATTTAATATTAACACTAATATTAATAGTTAATATTATTAATAATATTAATATTAATATTAATGGTCCTAATATTAATACTGATGCTTAATATTAATACTCTTATTAATACTAATATTTAATCTTATACTCTACATGTGGTGAGTGTTAATGCCTGAACACAGAATCTGTCACTGTGTTATATTGAAGCAGACAAGGATGGTGTATTGCCAGTGCGATGAGTACAATATTAAACCTTGGGTTCTCTCCTGGTTTAAGAACCTGGTTACATTTAAGGGAACAAGAACTAAAATGAACTACAGAAGATGAACTCTGGAACAGGATATGGACTCAAAAAACTTATAAATTTATCTCTTCTAGTACGAGTGATACTACAGTATCTGGAGAATCTTCAGATCTGTTATGGAGTCACTGTGGTAAAGTTGGGATGTAATGCCATATGCAGTAACTGTCCTTTGTAGATAGCTTTTGTTGTTGTTGTTTAGTCATTAAGTCACGTCCGACTCCTGGAAGACAGGAGAATGCCAGGCCCTCCTGTCCTCCACTGCGTCCGGGAGTTTGGTCAAATTCATGTTGGTAGCTTCGGTGACACTGTCCAACCATCTCTGTCGTCCCCTTCTCCTCTTGCCTTCACACTTTCCCAACATCAGGGTCTTTTCCAGGGAGTTTTCTCTTCTCATCATGCGTAATCCAGCGCATGTTAGCAATTTGGTCTCTAGTTCCTCTGCCCCTTTGAAATCCAGCTTGTACTTCTGGGAGTTCTTGGTCCACATACTGCTGAAGCCTACCTTTTAGGATTTTGAGTATAACCTTGCTAGCGTGTGAAATGAGTGCGATTGTACAGTAGTTGGAGCGTTCTTTGGCACTGCCCTTCTTTGAGATCGGGATGTAGACTAATCTTTTCCAATCCTCTGGCCACTGCTGAGTTTTCCAAACTTGCTGGCATATTGAATGCAGCACTTTAACAGCGTCATCTTTTAAGATTTTAAATAGTTCCACTGGAATGCCATCACCTCCGCTGGTCTTGTTGTTAGACAAGCTTTCTAAGGTCCATTTGACTTCACTCTCCAGGATGTCTGGCTCAAGCTCAGCAACTGCACTATTTGGGTTGTCCGGGATGTCTTGACCTTTCTGGTATAATTCTTCTGTGTATTCTTGCCACCTTGATGTCTTCTGCTTCTGTGAGATCCCTGCCATTTTTGTCCTTTATCATGTCCATCTTTGCACAAAAGGTTCCTTTAATATCTCCAGTTTTTTTTTAACAGATCTCTGGTTTTTCCATTTCTATCATTTTCCTCTATATCTTTGCACTGTTCATTTAAGAAGACCCTCTTGTCTCTTCTTGCTATTCTTTGGAAGTCTGCATTCAGTTTTCTGTAACTTTCCCTATCTCCCTTGCATTTTGTTTCCCTTCTCCTCTCTGCTATTTCTAAGGCCTCATTGGACAGCCACTTTGCTCCTTGCATTTCCTTTTCTTTGGGATGGTTTTTGTTGCTGCCTCCTGTTATGAGCCCCCATCCATAGTTATTCAGGCACTCTGTCCACCAAATCGAGTTCCTTAAATCTGTTCTTCACTTCGTGTACTCATAAGGGATTTGAATCAGATGATACCTTACTAGCCCAGTGGTTTTTCCTACTTTCTTCAGTTTAAAGTTGAATTTTGCTGTAAGAAGCTGATGATCAAAACTACAGCCAGTTCCAGGTCTTGTTTTTACTGACTGTATAGAGCTTCTCCATCTTTGGCTGCAGAGAACATAATCAATCTGATTTCAGTATTGCCCATATGGTGATGTCCACATGTTGTTGGAAAAGAGTGTTTGTGATGAGCAGCTTGTTCTCTTGACAAAACTCTATTAGCCTTTGCCCTGCTTCATTTTGAACTCTAAGACCAAACTTGCCTGTTGTTCTTTTTATCTCTTGACTCCCTACTTTAGCATTCCAGTCCCCTGTAATGAGAAGAACATCTTTCTTTGGTGTCAGTTCTAGAAGGTGTTGTATGTCTTCATAGAATTGGTCAATTTCAGGCTCTTCAGCATCGGTGGTTGGTGCATAAACTTGGATTACTGTGATGTTGCAAGGTCTGCCTTGGATTTGTATTGAAATCATCCTGTCATTTTTGTGATTGTATCCCAGTACAGCTTTTCCCATTCTTTTGTTGACTAAAGGGCCCAAGTTTTGTTAACCAGCTAATCTAAAAAACTAAGTGTGCGCTAGCACGAACAAAATATATCTCTTTCATACCATCATCAGACTTATGGGTTGGTGGGGAGATTTAACTAAAATTGAGGAAGATGATCCAAACCTGTTGAACAGACTTCAAATGGGCATCAGGCACTGCCTCATATGCTGATTATGTATATTCATGCTTCCCAAGAAAGCCTTGGATTTTTTCCCAATGGACTGCTGTTTGAAAGGGAAGTTTGAGGACCTTTGCTCTACTGAAAGCACAGTAGAAGAGAAAAACTGAATTTGTTCCCCATTTTTGTCCTTTCTTTTGTGAGAAATGCATTTGAAAATCAGTTAAAGTTAACTTGTTACAAGTTCAAGTGATCCAGAAAATATAATATAATGGCAACCTCAGAATGAAATTTTTTTAACCAGCATATAAAGTAAAGCTGGGAAAGCTGTCTTTGATGTGGGAAAGCAAAGACTGGGGTATATTAACTATTTGACAACAGAAGACCCAAGTTTGCTACAAGCCTATGCAGGTTATAACAATATGGTTTTTAGGTACTCTGCTGACCATGGAAGATTTAGGCCATGTTATGGATTTTTGTAAGAAGTGGTAGAAAGAGGAAAGGGTGGCTGAAGGTATTTGCTTCTTCTCAGAGTTATTGCAGAGCAAAAACTAGGTATTTTGTTACTGTACCAAACTAACATTGACAATGAAGAACTTGAAGTAGTTACAGATGCTGTATACTTTGGTTTTGCCGTTTGACCGTAATGCTCCTGAAATTTTCCAGAGAGTAATTAACAGCTCATTAAACAGCTTGAATGATTTGTTCCAGTTGAACAGTTGACAATGCTAGAGTTACCATCAGATGTGTCAGTTTGGCCTCAGAAAAGTTACCTATTTTCCTTGCTATCCCAACCCCGGAATAACGACGCGAGACAACAATATGGATTAAATATGGGCCACTTTATTGATAATATCAAAATACGATAATGGCAATCCTTTGCCAAAAGAGGGGGCCTGCTGTAGTGCGGAAACAGGTGAAAGGCAGGGGTATGCTGACAACCCATAATCAATAAATGGGCGAGTCCCCGGCCCCAAGTTCCCGCAGTCTCCAGACAGCAGGAACCCGGCCAGCTGCTAATAAAACACCCCCAGACCTCAAGCCATCTTTCGCTGATGACTGTTGGTCCAGAAGTGGCCCAGCGCATCCTCCTGCCACAGACACTGTAATCGCACGATCCGCAGTGCTGGGAAGTGGGATGCGCTGTTGGCTTAACAGAGATTACAATTGGGACACACCGAAAATACCTGTTATTTCCGCACTACCCGCCTGTGTGACCAAAATTAAACCACCAAAATGCCAACAACCCTTATCCAGTGTGGGATAGGCAAAAAATCCCCCCATCCATAAGCCAATCAGGATGAAGGTCAAAAATTCCTATCCGGCCCCTGAAAGGCGACCTGACAAACTCACACTAGAAAAAGGGAGGGCGGGTGGGAGCCTGAGAAAGGAAGAGGCCAGTGCAAGGGGGAAAGCCCCTTAAGTACCCAGGGCTTTTCCCGCCTCTCGCACAACCTCTCGTGAGACAAAAATGCAGTCTCGCTCCATCCCGGGTGGATAGCAAGGGTTGATTGCTTCGGCCAAAGGCGATGCCTTGCCAGCAATCGCAGCATATTGTATACGCACGCTGGTCTGAGATAATATTAAACCACTGGAACTAAACTTGAGTCCACCAAAGAATGACCTGTGTTTACTTGGGGGGAGAAGGGGAGAGAACTTAATTGCCCTCTATAGGTAGTCCATGCCTTTTAAAAGTATCCATTCTGCTCCTCTGCCTGACTTTTGGAAAGCTTTCATCTATTAGAAGTCAATGATCAATGTCAGCAAGTTTTCAATGTTTTAAAGCACTGGTTCTTAACCTTTGTTACTCAGATGTTTTTGGACTGCAACTCCCAGAAGCCTTCACCATCAGCTCTGCTGGCTGAGGTTTCTGGGAGTTGCAGTTCAAAAACACCTGAGTAACAAAGGCTAAGAACCACTGTTTTAAAGCAGCCATTCTTAACCAGGCCATATGGCCTCCTGGCACATCTGAAGGGGGGCACCGAAGGGAAACAATTCTTCACACACCACCTTATAAGCTTCATTATGTGATTTCCACAGTCCTCACTCAGCCTATATTTCTTTCATATATTGTTTATGATCATGACTAGAGATAGGAACAAAGCACCAAAGTGGTGCTTCATCTTGGTTGCATCACAGTGGCTCAAAAAGCCACAAATCAATTTGTTAGTTCTTTGGGTTGTTGTTGTTTTATTTAAAGACAGCCCGTGGGGCTATCTAAAAAAAAGAAAAAAGGAAAGGAAAGAAAAGCGTCAGCCCCCACAGTCTTCCTATGTCACGAGACATAGGAAGAGGGGGGAAGGGATCAAAGTAATCCCAAGCCCTGCTGCCTTTGATCTCTTCCCTCCTCTTCCTATGGCATGTGGCATAGGGGTGGGATTTCTCTTCAGGCAGCGTTTAGCAAGCCGTCAAAGGGAAAACGCCTCTCTGCTTATGCCCCCAACAACCAGCTGATCCTCAGGGGCATACTGTAAACAGATAGGGATAGACAAAGGGATGAATATAAAAGGGTTATATTTGTTGCTTCTTATTTGTCAGGGTCTCTGGACCCCAAGAATATGAAGCACTTAATATCTGACAAATCAGGGATATTAGTTGAATATCCCAGTTTGTTTTTATGTTCAACCCCATATCTGGACATGACCAAAAAAAGGTTGAGAATGAGTCCTTTAAAGAAAAACAAAGATCATTTTTCTAGGTGTAGATTTTGATTTACCTTTTATTCTTCAAAAAGAGGCTTCAAATCAGGGATGTGATTTTCATTACTTCCCCCCTCCCCCCGTTTCACATAAAAGGGAAAGACAAAAGAATTGCTGACAGCTTGTCAAGAGTACCAGGTGTACCAGTTTTATTGTATAATCCAATTGAATTTCTGATGTAGCTGCTGTGTAACATAGAATCCAAGCTACCGAATCCAAAACAGATTTCTGACATTGTTGTTAGGTAACCAGCATTGTCTTTCAAGTGTGCTGCTGTATAACCCACATCTTCCAAGTGTGCTGCTGTACAACCCACATGTGATAATGTACTTGCGATTGCCATCATTTGCTCCTGTTATCCCTTCATAGTTTCCCATCTCTGTTTTAGGATGAATAAGAATGAGATATATTTCTATTTTAGCAGTTTTATAGCTCTTAAGAATTTTAGACACTCTTATAGATGAGGGGATTGATGTTAATATTGCTTGTTAAGTTCAGTTTCATGTTTTACTATGTTCCCTCCTCTTTCCATGCTGCATTGCATAGGAAGGCTGAGGAGGGCAGGGCTTTTTATTTTAAAAAAAAAATAGCCCCATGGGCTGTCTTAAAGGAAAAAAAGACTAATTGAACCAATTAATTTGCTGTTCATTGTGTCACTGTGGGGTAATTCATGGTTCATGGATCGTCATGTGTGATGATCCATGTGCCAAAACAAAGCACTATTTTGGCCCTTTGTCCCCATATCTATTTCTGACTTATTGCTCAAGAAACAGAGGGTAGTAGCTTGGCTGTGTTTTTGTAGGCTCCTGAGGATGTCTTGTAAGGTCTGGGAATCTCATGGTCCAGGCTGAATTGGTCAGAAGGTGTGGTGACAGAACTATCCTACAAAGTTAATATTAGATCTTGGTTCATTTTTCACAAAGCTTAGCCACCAGTCTTTCACAAATATTATCCCATTAATTCTGAAAACAGCTCTATAAGGACTGGAAGGGTCAACTACTGTCAACCTCATTAATGAACAAAATCTAGCGCTAAAGCATCTGAGATAGATGGCTATCCAACCCCTGTATAAAAAATGTCCCATGAAGAAAAATCCACCATCTTCTAAGATAATCAAAGTCACTTTCAACCAGTTCTTATAATTAGGAAGTTCTTCCCAATCCTATGTTTTAGTTGAAATCTCTGTTCTTGTAACCATTACTTTAGGTCCTCCCCTCTGTAGCTACAAAAAAGAAACTTCCTCCATCTTTTGCATAACAGCCCTTCAAATACTTGAATAGAGTATCACCTCTCAATTTGCTTATCAATGTCAAGCTAACCGGTCAATAATTGCTTGGATCCCCTTTCTGAAGATGTGGATGGCATTTGTTCACTTCCAGTCTTCAGGGATCCACCTGTTTTCCAAGAATTCCCAGAGACTATATACAGAAACTCTAAGTTTGAAACTGTATGCTCTTTTTTTGTATGATTAAATGCAGCTCTTCTAGCCCTGGAGGCTTTTATTCATTCAAAGTAGGTCTATGTTCACATATCACCTCATTACCTCCCTTAGCCAGCAGCTTCCTCGGTACCTCCTGCATTCTGTTTTTTGTTTCTTTGTTTCTTTTTATTTTTGCCAGAGGGAGCAATCTACCCATTTTGGGAGATGATGGAGTCAAAATAAAGGTTGTGCAGTTCCACCTTCCCTGCCACCCATTATTATATCTCTATTCTTTCTGCATTGTGGATGCACTATTTTTGTTTTCTCTTCTGTTTTTTTTGCTCTAAGGAAAGTAGAAAGAAATGTTTTGTTATTTGTACTTTATAAGTCTGACCTTATTCTGACCTTTAGCCTTCTTGATAGTCTCTCTACTAACACTGGCTGTTTGTTTTTCAACATTGGGTACTTGGTGACTTGTCCTGTTTTCCATGTCCTGTTTGTGCTCCATTCATATGAGGGTTAGCTCATATGCAGCCACGCCAGTGTTATATCCTTTTAAATCATAAACCTGAGGATGAGGACTATCTTGCCTCATCTTTATTGACATGGATGCCCATCTGAGAGCCTTTTGATCAGAAGGGAAGGGTATAAATGTCTTAAAATTAACCCACCCTTATTATATTTGGAAAAGCTGACACAGAAAAAGGAAACAATTTGCTGTGGAGGCAAAATCTACCGAGAGCTTTCCAGCACACTTTCAGTCTCTTAACACTGGTGCCTTATAAATACTTTGTAGGAAATAGGTTGCCACCGAACAATCTTATTTTTAAGTAAACATGTGTATGTGCTCCAGGGCACTCAGGAACAAAGCCCCTGCCAAACTCTCTTTCCGTTTTTTCTCGCAGCATTCCACATTTTTTATTTTCCTTTTCATTACAATGTCAGTCAGAGCTGGACAATAATTATGTTAACAAGACTATCCATTCCCACTGAGAGTATAACTGATCCTATGTCCAGAAAGGAAATCAAATATCAGGCATTTTCAATGTACCTTTCCAGAAATAAAGCTAGTTAATTGGTGGGCCAAACTGTGTGGTTTACGTACTTACATACTGAATTCAATTTTTTTAAAAATCCTCCGGATTATGAATATGAAATATTGTGCTTCTGTAATGATGATTTTAAAAAAAAAATAGGAAATGGCCTGGTGTTGCTGCACAGTATGTTCCTAGGCTGACAGCAGGAAAAAGGATGCCAAGATTTACATAGCAAACAGCAGTCTAAAAATTGACAACACCAATGGCAGTAGTCAAGATGGTCTATACAGGATATCCTCTCGTGTTCACTACCATTCACAGAGAGACAGCAAGAAGGGAACATCCTAGAACTTGACTCCTTTTTTCTACAGTTACACACTCCTCACCCAAACACAAAGCAATAACGAGGACTGTTTTTCAACAAGTTCTCTAGGTGTCTCTTTCCTGGAAAATATGAATGGCCATCAAGTGCTGTGATGAAACCTCTGCATTGGGAGGCAATTGACAGGAGTTTATTCATCCAGATAATCAGTCACACCAATAAGTCAATTGGCCCTTGAACTGATTGCAAGTGTGTTTGGAGAGGTGGCTTTGACTTCACATTCCATATCTTGGATTTTACAGATTCAGAGGGTGGAGGTCTTCCTCACCCATTAGCATCAAGAACCAATAATTCTCTTTCAAGATAAGTACAATTGGCCTTTTCAATTTATGTGAGCTATTTTAAATCTGAGGTAGTTGTGAATTGTCTATTTCTGTATGGGGGAAACAGTATTACTTTTTTAAAATCATAAAAATGACTTGCCCATACTTTTCCAAATTTGGCACAGAGCAATAGCAGACAAGATATCTTAATAATTTCCAAATTTTGTGCAGTTTTATTTAATGTGTGTTGGACTATTTTACTATTGCATATCTAGGGCTCAGTACAATTATGAGAAATCCCCACTACCTGGAACCTCTACTTCTTTGCACATTAAAATAAGTGGTTTCACTCTGTTTTGAAACAAACCTTCTTGTGTAGACATCCCATTTGGGTATTTATCTCAATTGCAGGTGCAAATGTGTCAGATTCAGACAGAGAAGATAGGAAGTGCATTTCAACACTGGACACAATATCACATTACACTGAAATCATAAGTTCCATTAAAATTTAATGTCATATTGTGATCAATTTCAGTGCTTTAATCGTACCTTCAGAAAACATAATTTGTTGTCTGTAACCTTAGGCATATTAACATTACATGATAAAATGTATTTAATAGTGTAATTCGCTCTCCACAATGTATCCTGAAGTTCTGTGAAGGGGAATAAAAGTGGCAAGCAAAAAATCTGGCAAACACAGTAGTTTATTGGACAAACTGCAGTTCCCAGGATTATTTTAAAGAAAACTATGGTAATTAATCTCCCACTAGGGAAATCCTTCTCTAGAATGCATGCCTTAATGTGGCAAGGGTATTTGAGCATGTTAGAGAAAGTGAAAGCCATCCCATCAGTAAGATAGATTCCATTACATGTCTAGACCTCTAGTAAGGTGGAATATTCAAAGCTAAGGGACCAACTAAGATGCATCCATTCTTTTCGGGTATTAACTGTATCATTAAATAATAACATAATTTATAGTTCCAGTGGTGATGGAGGCAGAAAAAACTCTGGAAGAGCAGCTACTGGGCATTCACAAAAGTGGAAGATGATATGCGTAAAAGGTCTTCCATAGATAATGGCAATGACACTCAAGTTAATTTTTGTTAGTAGTGTGGAGAAGGAGGCAGTTTTTATCCACTTCTTAATATTTTGTACCTGTAAAACCCTATGTAACCACAATCCAAAACAAAACAATAAATAATTCTAGAAGATGAAATTTCCAGGTTGTAAGGTACTCAATCAGTTCCTGGGGAAGAGCAAAGGATGAGTAACACTATAGTTAATGAATGGGGCGGAAGCTAAAAGGATGTTAAGTTTCTAATATGCACAGAGGAAAAAGGAAAATATAGGAAAATGCATAACACTGCATAATACATATAAACAGAACTTGGAATGTACAAGTAACTATCAAGGTAAGGTAAGCTGGCTCATAAAAAAAAAAGAAATCAGAATACTTGATGTGAGTAAACTAAAATAGACTGGAACAAGAGTTTTCAATTGGATAATTAAAAAGTGCTTTGCTTTATAAATAATCAGTTCAGAAGATATGGGATGACTCTAATACTGAGACATGATATAGCACAAGCAATCATGGACTATAAATAAAATTCTGACCAATTGATGTCAATCAGATATCATGGAAAGTCTATTGGAGTTTTTTTTTTAAAGAACTAAATTTCCCAGTTTTTAAAAGCAGAAACTTAAGTAAACATACACTACACACAAATTTCAACAGAAATGTCCCTCAGCTAGAATTGCCCAGTGATAAAAATTCCTGAAGATGAGCACATAATCTGTACAATGTTTGCTGGAAGAAGACAGAAGCAAGAACAGCTGTGATGTGGTTGTAGTCCCTCTGTACAAGTGACAACATAGATATCTAATGGAAGCATACATCCACATGCGCAGGTGAAGAAATATAGATGCTTATATCAGAATTTGTTGTGTCACTTGCGTGCACCTCCCTGAACTTACTTGTTGTAATTGTTTAATCATCACAAATTTACATCTTTCTGAAATAGGATCATTAGTTACGGGCTTATGGCTAGTAAGGTTCCAAGAATAGCTGTTGTTGTTTAGTCATTAAGTCATGTCCGACTCTCCATGACCCCATGGACCAGAGCACACCAGGCCCTCCTGTCTTCCACTGCCTCCCGGAGTTTGGTCAAATTCATGTTGGTAGCTTCAATGACACTGTCCATCCATCTTGTCCTCTGTCGTCCCATTCTCCTTTTGCCCTCAAACTTTCCCAGAATCAGGGTCTTTTCCAGGGAGTCTTCTCATGAGATGGCCAAAGTATTGGAGCCTCAGCTTCAGGATCTGTCCTTCCAGTGAGCACTCAAGGTTGATTTCCTTCAAAATGGATAGGTTTCTTCTCCTTGCAGTCCAGGTGACTCTCAAGTGTCTCCTCCAGCACCAAAATTGAAAAATATCAATCCTTTGGCGGTCAGCCTTCTTTATGGTCCAGCTCTCACTTCCATACATCACTACTGGAAAAACCGTAGCTTTGACTATGCGGACCTTTGTTGGCAAGGTGATGTCTCTGCTTTTTAAGATGCTTTCTAGGTTTGTCATCGCTTTCCTCCCAAAAAGCAGAGGTCTTTTAATTTCATGGCTGCTGTCACAATCTGCAGTGATCACGGAGTCCAAGAAAGTAAAATCTGTCACTGCCCCCATATCTTCCCCTTCTATTTGCCAGGAAGTGACCGACCAGTGGCCATGATCTCTCTCTCTTTTTTTTAATATTGAGCTTCAGACCATTTTTGGTGCTATCCTCTTTCACCCTCATTAAGAGGTTCTTTAATTCCTCCTCACTTTCTGCCATCAGAGTGGTATCATCTTCATATTGGAGGTTGTTGATATTTCTTCTGGCAATCCCAATTCTGGCTTGGGATTCCTCCAGTCCTGCCTTTTGCATGATGCATTCTGCATATAAGTTAAATAAACAGGGAGACAATATACAGCCTTGCCGTACTCCTTTCCCAATTTTGAACCAATCAGTTGTTCCATATCCAGTTCTAACTGTTGCTTCCTGTCCCACATAGAGATTTCTCAGGAGACAGATAAGGTGGTCAGGCACTCCCATTTCTTTAAGAACTTGCCATAGTTTGTTGTGGTCCACACAGTCAAAGGCTTAGAGTAGCTTAGATTATGCCAATAATGAATGAGACTATTCCTCCTCTTAACATTCAACACAAATAGAATCAAACAGAATTTCATTTCATATTACAGGTCCAGAGGGAGACCACAGCTTCAATACAAGGACATCTGCAAGCGGGATCTGAAGGCCTTAGGGATGGATCTCAACAGATGGGAAATCCTGACATCTGAGTGTTCAGCCTGGAGGCAGGCAGTGCGTCATGGCCTCTTCCAATTTGAAGAGACCCTTGTCCAGCAGGCCGAGGCAAAGAGGCAGTTACGAATGCAGCAAAATCAGGGAGCTGGACAGGGGACAGATTGGATTTGTCTTCAGTGTGGAAGGGATTGTCACTCTCGAATTGGCCTTCTCAGCCTCACTAGATACTGTTCCAAGTCCTCGATACAGAGCACAATACCACAGTCTTTCGAGACTGAAGGATGCCATCGATTACAGGTGTTCATATCATTTGGTTTATCAAAGTGCAGTGGCATTTTGGAAAACTGTCTTAATAAATCTACTTATTGGATAGGATAGGGAATGAAAGTTTCTAAACTCATTTAAAAAGCCCCTAAAGCTGGCTTCTATGTGTGCTGGTCTGCTCAGGCAGCCACTACAGTGACTGTGTTCTGTTTCTGCACCTCTCTAAATAGCAGAGCTAAAGACATGTAGCAAGATTAGATATTAAAGGGAAAAGAAGGAAGCCCATTAATAGCAGTGTAAGCATAGATATGGAAGAGACTATGTGAATATCTCACCCAAAGCCCACCGCCATCCCAGATTACTTAATATATGCAACTGTACTCTACACCAACAATCAGATCTTGGGCATGGTAGATTTCGTATATCCCAAAAAGAGTTTGCTAGTATAGTTTAAAATGTTCACCATGTTGACTCTTAATACATAGTAACTGCAAAGCTAGTAAGTGTGACTCAGCCATTTACTGTATCAGGCTTCTGGTTTTCATGGCATGCCTTGATCTACCCCCGATCCTCTCCAAATGCTGCAGCTGGCCTGAAGTGAGCTGGTTCCCTAGCAGTGAACACAAAACACGTCGGCATGCTTGATGGTATGCAGACACCTTCCAATCTAATGAGCTTCATTAATGCAACAAATCTGTGTTGGCGTTTGGCATTATTTTTCATTTTTCCTCTTTGCCCAGATAAATGAACCGTCTGTTTTCAGTCATCAGGCAAAGAAAATATGCAGTCCTCGAATCTTAATTATTTTGAGAATTATGAGCAGAAATTCAGGACAAGAGCAACAGTGCTGTGTTTTTTTCCAAATGTGATGGCATTAAAATTAATAGTAATATTAATATACTCTATAGAGAGATTATAAATTTGATTTACAACTGGTTAGCATCAGTACTGCTTTCCACACAATGGGTGCCTATGAGCCCAGAAAGGCTGGTGTAAGTACAGCCCTTCCATGCATGAAAGTCTTTCCTCATTTAATTTTAACGGTAGGAATAGTTCCGTATGTGTAGACAGAAGCACCTTTTTGTTCAAATAGATGAAGCAACAATCCTCCATTGCATATCAGCTTTGTATGAGCATCATGAAATGCAACTGCATGGGTGTTGTGAAGTCAAATCTCACTTCCTAAACTGCTGTGTCAGCCTAAGCACTGCATTGGACATCAGCCATTTTCTGTTGGGTGCAGTAGAGCACGGTGTCAGATAATTCAACAGTTCATCCCAGTTTGTTGAGCACTGCAACAGGTGTTCAGTGGTTGAATGTCCCACCCCTTCTGCTGGGCACCCACTCAGAGGCAGTGTCCTAGCTCCCCTTCCCCACCTCCTCAAGGCACTGCCTCTGAGTAGGCACCTGTTGAAGAGGGCAGGGTGCTAAACTGCTGAACAACTGTTGTGGTGCTCAACAAACCAGGACAAACCGCCAACCCATGGTTCATGCCCATCTTTATTTGCCCATCTCATACATTGGCAACTCACTTTGATTGATCATCCAAACAGCTCTAGGATGATAGGCAGTTTATTTAATCTCTCTCTCTCTCTCTCTCTCTCTCTCTCTCTCTCTCTCTCTCACACACACACACACACACACACACACACACACACACACACACACACACACACACAAAAGATTCAATAAAATGAGAAGTACAAAACTAGTGGGTAAATGGCATAAGCATGCATATAGAAAAGCAAAATAAATTAAAATTACTTCATCCCATTTGAAAAAAACATAGGGTTTGACAGGATTTGACAAAGTTGGCTTCTGTATGTGTTAACCAGAAACCAATTTATTGTGTTTCAGAACACACTTCTCTCTGAAAGCCCTGAACCTGGTTCCTTCTTTTACAGGGACCACACATACTCTGGATGATTGGCATACATTTGGTAGGGACATGAGATAATATAGCTCTCACAATGACTGCTTATTAAAAGAGACACAAATACCCTCTCCCATCCCTCTAGTTCTTAAAAGTTTGTGCAACAAAGCAGTGACAATAATTGTTTTGTACAAGCTCCAGACCCCTTCATGGATTGCTGCCTTGTTGTGGCGAGGGGGCTTGAGTAACTCAGAGAAGCTATGGGCTATGCCGTGCAGGGCCACCCAAGACGGACAGGTCATAGTGGAGAGTTCTGACTAAACGCAATCCACCTGGGGTAGGAACCGGCAATTCCACTCCAGTATCTTTGCCAAGAATGCCCCATGATCAGAAACAAAAGGCTAAAAGATATGACGCTGGAAGATGGGACCCTCAGGTCAAAAGGCGTCCAACATGCTACTGAGGAAGAGCGGAGGACAAGTACAAGTAGCTCCAGAGCTGATGAAGTGGATGGGCCAAAGCCGAAAGGACGCTCAGCTGTGGACGTGCCTGGAAGTGAAAGGAAAGTCCGATGTTGGAAAGAAAAATACTGCATAGGAACCTGGAATGTAAGATCTATGAACCTTGGGAAGCTGGAGGTGGTCAAACAGGAGATGGCAAGAATAAACATCGACATTCTGGGCATCAGTGAACTAAAATGGATGGGAATGGGTGATTTCAACTCAGATGATTATCATGTCTACTGTTGTGGGCAAGAATCGCGTAGAAGGAATGGAGTAGCCCTCATAGTCAACAAAAGAGTGGGAAAAGCCGTAATGGGATATAATCTCAAAAATGATAGAATGATGTCAATACGTATCCAAGGCAGACCTTTCAACATCACAATAATCCAAGTTTATGCACCAACCTCCATTGCTGAGGAGACTGAAATTGAACAATTTTATGAAGATTTACAACACCTTCTAGAACTGACACCGAAGAAGGATGTTCTTCTCATTCTGGGGGACTGGAATGCTAAGGTAGGGAGTCAAGAGATAAAAGGAACAACAGGGAAGTTTGGCCTTGGAGTTCAAAACGAAGCAGGGCAAAGGCTAATAGAGTTTTGTCAAGAGAACAAGCTGGTCATCACAAACACTCTTTTCCAACAACACAAGAGGGGACTCTACACATGGAAATCACCAGATGGGCAACATCGAAATCAGATTGACTATATTCTCTGCAGCCAAAGATGGAGAAGCTCTATACAGTCAGCAAAAACAAGACCTGGAGCTGATTGTGGCTCTGATCATCAGCTTCTCATAGCAAAATTCAAGCTTAAACTGAAGAGAGTAGGAAAAACCACTGGGCCACTCAGGTATAATCTAAACCAAATCCCTTACGAATACACAGTAGAAGTGAAGAACAGATTTAAGGAACTAGATTTGGTGGACAGAGTGCCTGAAGAACTTTGGATAGAGGCTCGTAACATTGTACAGGAGGCAGCAACAAAAACCATCCCAAAGAAAAGGAAGTACAAGAAAGCAAAGTGGCTGTCCAACGAGGGCTTACAAATAGCAGAAAAGGGAAGGGAAACAAAATGCAAGGGAGATAGAGAAAACTACAGAAAACGGAATGCAGACTTCCAAAGAATAGCAAGGAGAGACAAGAGGGCCTTCTTAAATGAACGGTGCAAAGAAACAGAGGAAAATAAGAGAAAAGGAAAAACCAGAGATCTGTTCAGGAAAATTGGAGATATTAGAGGAAAATTTTGTGCAAAGATGGACATGATAAAAGACAAACATGGAAGGGACCTCACAGAAGCAGAAGACATCAAGGAGAGGTGGCAAGAATACACAGAGGAATTATATCAGAAAGTTTTGGATATCCCGGACAACCCAGACAATATAGTTGCTGACCTAGAGCAAGACATCCTGGAGAGTGAGGTCAAGTGGGCCTTAGAAAGCCTGGCTAACAACAAGGCCACTGGAGGTGATGGCATTCCAGTCGAACTATTTAAAATCCTAAAGGATGATGCTGTTAAGCTGCTACATTCAATATGCCAACAAGTTTGGAAAACTCAACAGTGGCCAGAGGACTGGAAAAGATCAGTCTACATCCCAATACCAAAGAAGGGCAGTGCCAAAGAATGCTCCAACTACCGGACAATTGCACTCATCTCACACGCCAGCAAGGTTATGCTCAAAATCATACAAGGTAGGCTTCAGCAGTATGTGGACCGAGAACTCCCAGAAGTACAAGCGGGATTCCGAAGGGGCAGAGGAACTCAAGACCAAATTGCCAACATGTGCTGGATTATGGAGAAAGCCAGAGAGTTCCAGAAAAATGTCTACTTCTGCTTCATTGACTATGCAAAAGCCTTTGACTGTGTGGACCACAACAAACTATGGCAAGTCCTAAAAGAAATGGGCGTGCCTGACCACCTTATCCATCTCTTGAGAAACCTATATGTGGGACAGGAAGCAACAGTTAGAACTGGATATGGAACAACTGATTGGTTCAAAATTGGGAAAGGAGTACGACAAGGCTGTATATTGTCACCCTGCTTATTTAACTTATATGCAGAATACATCATGCGGAAAGCTGGATTGGAGGAATCCCAAGCTGGAATTAAGAGTGCAGGAAGAAATATCAACACCTCCGATATGCAGATGATACCACTCTGATGGCGGAAAGTGAGGAAGAATTAAAGAACCTTGTAATGAGGGTGAAAGACGAGAGTGCAAAAAACGGTCTGAAACTCAACATCAAAAAAACTAAGATCATGGCCACTGGTCCCATCACCTCCTGGGAAATAGAAGGGGAAGATTTGGAGGCAGTGACAGATTTTACTTTCTTGGGCTCCATGATCACTGCAGATGGAGACAGCAGCCCCGAAATTAAAAGACGCCTGCTTCTTGGGAGGAAAGCAATGACAAACTTAGACAGCATCTTAAAAAGCAGAGACATCACCTTGCCAACAAAAGTCCGAATAGTCAAAGCTATGGTTTTTCCTGTAGTTTTGTATGGAAGTGAGAGCTGGACCATAAAGAAAGCAGACCGCCGAAGAATTGATGCCTTTGAATTGTGGTGCTGGAGGAGACTCTTGAGAGTTCCCTGGACTGCAAAGAGAACAAACCTATCAATTCTAAAGGAAATCAACCCCGAGTGCTCATTGGAAGGACAGATCCTGAAGCTGAGGCTCCAGTACTTTGGCCATCTCATGAGAAGAGAAGACTCCTTGGAAAAGACTTTGATGTTGGGAAAGTGTGAAGGCAAGAGGAGAAGGGGACGACCGAGGATGAGATGGTTGGACAGTGTCATCGAAGCAACCAACATGAATTTGACACAACTCCGGGAGGCGGTGGAAGATAGGAGGGCCTGGCGTGCTCTGGTCCATGGGGTCACGAAGAGTCGGACACGACTAAATGACTGAACACACACACACAAGCTCCAGAAGCTGACTCCTTTTTTATCAGTTAACCACCTCTCACCCAAGCACAAAGCAATTTTCAGGGCTGTTGTTTTGACAAGTGTGAAACAGGCTTGAATTTACAACAGATGAATGGAGCTGTGGAGGACAGGGCATTTTGCAGATCTCTCATTCATAGGACCGCCATAAGTCAGAGGCTACTTGATGTCATGTAACAACAATACTGTTGGCCACAGTATCCTCCTGGAGAGGCTCTCTGAGTTGGGGATTGGTGGCCTTGCTCTTGCTTGGCTCCAGTTCTTATTGGAGGGCCGTCCCCAGAGAGTTCAGCTTGGGGAGAATGTATCAGCCCTGTGGTCCCTCAGTTGTGGGGTTCGGCAGGGTTCAATCATCTCCCCAATGCTGTTTAAAATTTATAGGAGGCCGTTAGGGGTCATCTGGGGATGTGGAGCTTTGTGTCACCAATATGCTGATGACACTCAGCTCTACATTTCCTTTTTTCCATCTGTAGTGGATGCTGTTCCATGCCTTGGGCGCTGCCTGGAAGCCGCCCTGCCATGGATGCAGTTGAATCGACTAAGGTTGAACTGGAACAAGACAGAGGTCCTGTGGGTGGGTGGCCCTGATGTCAGTGGTTTGGGGAAATCTCCCTCTCTTTTGGAGGGGCACTCTCACCACAAAGAATTTGGTTCACAGTCTGGGCGTCCATCTTGACCTGTCTGCCCATTTTCATCTTCAGCAGATCGCCCAGCTGTGTTCCTATCTAGATGTGGGGCTACTCACCACACTGGTCCATGCGCTCGTAGTCTGAAGAATAGACTACTGGAATGCTCTCTTTGTGGGGCTTCCTTTGAGACTGATGGCGGAAGCTCCAGATGGTCCTGAACATGGCACCCAGGCAATTAACATGGGTGAAAAGATTTCACTGTATTTCCCCCACCTTGGCCGCCTTACACTGGCTACCTATCCGCTTCCCCATTGATTTCAAGGTGCTAGCTATTACATATAGAGTCCTTAATGGTTTAGGCTCTCGATTCCTGGCAGAGTGCCTTCTTCCACTCAGTTCTACTGGTATCACCCACTCCAGTCAGGCAGGGTGGCTTGAGGGGCCTAACGCCAAGACAGACCCAGTGGGGAAAAAACTAGAAATTGGGCCTTCTCGGCAGTGGCCCCTTGCCTATGGAACAACTTACCTGCAGAGGTCCGCCTGGCTCCCTCACTGAGGGCCTTCAAGACTAGCTTGAAGACATGGCTATACAGGCAGGCCTCTACAGCCATTACCTAGCATATCTTCTTTTCTTTTCTTTTTTCTCTCTTCTTTTTCTTCTTTTTTCCTTTCCCCATCTTGGACTTTGTGATTAATTTGGATTTTACCTTAGTTTTTTTAATGCTATATGTAAACGGCCGAGAGTAGACACGTTCTAGATGAGCAGTACATAAATCTAACAAACAAACAAACAAACAAACAAACAAACAAACAAACAAACAAACAACTATTATCCCCAATGCAGATGATACATTGTTTTATCTGCCTAGGAAGCCTATATTACACATGCTCCATTTATAATAAAGTTCATTGTTTTCCCCATTTGAAAGGCTCCTTTTGAGGAGCAATATTTCAGCTCCTGCAGCCTGAACCAACAATTTTCTTTCAAAATAAGCAAGGTTCTGTTTATTTGTTCTGTTTTAACTCTGGGGACATTCAGGGGCACCTATTTTTGAAAGAGCAGCTAAAACTGTTTTACTTTTTAAAAATCATACCTTTTTAGGTATAGTTAGTCTAAAGTTTCCCAAATTTGACATAGAACAATACCAGACTGCCAGCTTCACCTGTGCCAAATATGGTGATGATCCAAAGTCCAGATTAAAGAGCACAGCGGTGCCTTGACTTACGAACGCCTTGACCTACGACCATTTTGAGTTACAAACAGCTCCGTTCACATAATTTTGCTTTGACCTGAGAACAGAGCTTTGACTTACGAACACAAAAAGCAGGGGAAAGGGGCGGGAAATTCAAATAGCTAACTGTAGGTGGTGACGAGGCTGCTTCTTTGTAGCTCTTTGGCCCCAGCAGTTAGAGAGTGTGCGATCGGAGGAGGCTGCCTACTAAGGTAAGGTGCTGCTTTATACTTTTTAAAAACTGTTCTGGGTATTTTTGCAGCATGGTTTTTTGGGGGGGTTATGTTTCTGTGCTGTGATGGGTCTTGGTGGGTTTGTTTGTTTTTTGGCTCCGCCCATTTCTGGTGGGGGGTTGGTTGCTTTTTGGAGTGTTTTTTCCCATTTCTGATGGGTCTTGGTGGGTTGTTTGCTTTTTGGGTTTTTTCCTCTCATTTTTGATTGTCTTGCATGCTTCCCTTGCTTTCTTGCTTCGTTCTGCTTTCTGTGCTTTTGCAATGGTTCCTGCATGCTTCCCTTGCAAATCAGAAAAGTTTTTGCAAGGGTCTGTGCTGACTTGGTTTAAAATGTGCTGGTGTAAAATGTGTGGGTTTAAAATGTGTGGGTTTAGCATGTGTTTCAGACTCCAAACTCTCTCCCTTCCCCCATTGTCTTCTCTCTGTGTGTCTCCCTCCTTTCCTGCCGTTTTTAAAACGTAAGTCATCTTTGGGTTAAAAAAATTTCTCCCCCAAGTGGTAGAGGTTGGATTAACTGGCTTTGCATTAGTTCCTATGGGAACTAATGCTTTGACTTACAACCGTGCCTTGACATAAGAAAAAAAAATCTGGAATGAATTAATCGGATTTCGGTGCATTCCTATGGGAAATGCTGATTTGATTTATGAACGTTTTGACTTATGGACACCATTCTGGAATGGATTAAGTTCATAAGTCAAGGCACCACTGTACAGTCATGCCTCATTTTACGATTGCCCCGCATTACGACGAAACCATATTACGACAATCTTTTTGTGATCGCAATTGCGATCGCAAAACGGTGGTCTAAATGGGGTTTTTTCACTTTGTGATGATCAGTTCCCTGCTTCAGGAACCGATTCTTCACAAAATGATGTTTTTTAAACAGCTGATCATGATTTCAAAATGGCCGCTGGGTAAACAAAATGGCTCCCTGCTGTTTTCTGGGATGGATTCCTCGCAAGACAGGCAGCAAAAATGGCTACCCTATGGAGGATTTTCGCTGGACAGTGAGTTTTGACCCCATTGGAACGCACTGAAGGAGTTTCAATGCGTTTCAATGGGTTTTTTTCGCATTACGATGTTTTCGCTTAACAGCAATTTTCCTGGAATGGATTATCGTCATTAAGCAAGACACCACTGTATACGTTTTTGATGGGTTGCCCATTTTTAGAATTGCCTTGTATATTGTTGCTTTGCTCTGCTGCACTATAACACAAGTGCACTATCATGCAGCTATAATAATTTTCCACTCTTTGCCTATGTGGAAGGACCAAGAGATTACTTGCATCAATAGTCAATTGTTAACACATATTTTGGTCTCTTCCAAAAGTGGGTCTGTGTCTCTGCTTCCAAAATACAATATTGCTTCTCAGACACCATAACAGGCACCGTAGAATTTATTTTATTTTATTTATTTGATTTATACACTGCCCATCTGGTCTAAAAGACCACTCAGAATTGCAGTGATAATTAACTGTTCAGGGAACACTTAAATTACAAAGTGATGTGAATATCTACTTTTTTCTAAGTGTATCTTCCACAGCCTAAAAATCACATTATCACAATAGATTTGTATTTTATTCTCACCACTGGGTTCATTGAAGTGTCTTGTCCTCAACAACAGTTTTCATATTCTGTCTCTCTCCCTCCCTCCCTCCCTCCCTCCCTCTCTCTCTCTCTCACACACACACACACACTTTTATATATAAACACACAGGTCACAGGAAAACTTAGCAGCCAGTTTTTGTGCTGATTGAGAAGTGAATATGGATGTGTGCTTGCGTGGATGCAAATGAGCAAGACTCTACCAAGCTGGCTGTGAAAAACAGAAAATTATAGAAAATGAAAAATGCTTTCTTATGGGGATAGGCACGTGCATAATGCCAAATACATGCTGTTTCCAAGACATTAAAACTAAATATAGTACAGCTGCAGTTCAGCATCAAGATAATATATCGCAGTATGAAGTTTTGGGATGATTATGTGCACTCAGCTGTTTTGGTCCTCTTGCATTGCCGTTCCTTGGCATCATTAAATGAAAAGCAGAAATGCTGCATTTAGGAAGTTCCTCAAAGTATATGTATACACACAATCCAGCTGCTGCAGTTATGAAGCTTCTTCCAAGGAAGAATGCTGCTGTTTGACTGGGTAGTTGTTCTGACCCTTATTATGCTGTAAATGATGGGGAGAGATTTGTTAAGGTCTAGTACCTGGTATCCACATTGGTTTACATATCAGTTCAAATTCAGGTGTGACCATTTCCATTTCATTTAGAAGAGAGCTTTCTACTTGTTTCTTCAATATGTCAGAAGACAAAGCAGGAGAAACCTTGTTTTGCTGCTCTCTAATCTAGTATCATGGGGGACGTGGTGGCGCTGCGGGCTAAACCGCAGAAGCCTGTGCTGCAGGGTCAGAAGACCAAGCAGCTGTAAGATCGAATCCACGCTACGGAGTGAGCTCCCGTTGCTTGTCCCAGCTCCCGCCAACCTAGCGGTTCGAAAGCATGTAAATGCGAGTAGATAAATAGGTACCACCTCGGTGGGAAGGTACCAGCGTTCCGTGTCTAAGTCGCACTGGCCATGTAACTACGGAAAATTGTCTTTGGACAAAACGCTGGCTCTATGGCTTGGAAACGGGGATGAGCACCGCTCCCTAGAGTCGAACACGACTAGACTCGTCAAGGGGAACCTTTACCTTTACCTTTAATCTAGTATCATAGAAAGCTGGGAAATCCCAGTTCTTACTCACTTGTAGAGCCCACATTCAAGCAGGAACCTGTCCTCTTCAGTCTCATTGCTGCTTACATGAGCAAAGTAACAAGAGACAAGGTAGAGCTATTTTCTCCTCTGTAATCATGTTGATGGTTTCAGAGTAGTGAATAAGACTAGAGGTGCACTAGGTTCAAAGTGTCGACCTCAAATGTAGATGCTTTGGCTGCCAGCTCTTTGAAACATTGAAATATTCTTCTTTCACTCATCTCATAGTATTTACAGTGGAAATCTCCCCTTTCAAGATCAATGATAGTGAAAGGCAAAATGCATTAACATTCTAAAATTCTTTTTTTTTTTTTACTGTTTTAGACTGTAGATAGGAATTGGTCATTTCCTGTATGCATAAGACAAGAATTTGTGGAGAAAGAAAAAAGTTGCTTGTTTTTCCTTTTCATTTAATTATTTCAGTACTACTGATCTTGCTGGCTTTGCTAATTATTTAATTTGTGAGTATTGATTGATTGATTGATTGATTGATTGATTGATTGATTGATTGATTGATTGATTGATTGATTCCCCTTCTATACTGTTCTGTTAGTGTAATCACTCTCTGGGCGATTTGCAACATACAAAAAAATCATACAGTACAATAAAAAAGTATAATAAATACAATAAAATACATTAAAGTACAATAAACCCTCTTTCTAGTAAAAACAACAGACCTGCCTTTAAAAAGAAATGCACAAATTAAAACTGTCTCAGGTCAATATTCACCACTAGTAAAAGGCAGCTTTCTATAATTCTGTCTTAATTTGCTTCCCAGAAAACTGGGAGGGATGGCATCTGACAAACCTCTGTAGGATGTTTATTCTGAAGTGAAGGGATCACAACTGAGAAAGCTCAGTTTCTATTGTTGGTTTTCTTGGCATCCTTGGATGTTACAATTCTTAAAGGCAAGGACTGAGAGGAATGGGTGAGCAGGAGAGATGTTCTGCCAAATATTGAGCTCCTAAATCATTAACATTGTGAGTAGATATTGTGTGTTAGTGATTTACACTGTGCTGCTTTGTGATGCTTCCATGCAAGTAGAAATGAAAGGGGGCTGTTGTATTGAAGTGGGAAAGAAGGGGAAAAAAGTGTGTGTGTGCGTGTGTGTGTGTGTGTGTGTGCGTGTGTGTGTGTGTGTGTGTGTGTGTGTGTGTGTGTGTGTGTGTGTGTGTGAGAGAGAGAGAGAGAGAGAGAGAGAGAGAGAGAACTTTGGTTTCTGTAATCTGCATACAATTTTTGCATGCTATGTCAGATATGGGATGTCCCAAGCTATTTCTTTACTGGTAAAGATCAAGAAATAGGTGGGAAAAAAAAGGTGCAGACATATTTCCCATGAATTTCAGAAAGAATCTGATCTAAATGAGGACCATAGTACATGTATGTCTATAATAATGATGATAATGATAATAATTTCTTTTAAAGGCAGAACATTGCTATATCTTACTTCAGTCTAGGTCAAGGTAATTTTTCTCTTCTCTCCCATCCTTTAGTTTTAAGCTTTAATTAACGTGACTCAGCCAGCCATTCTGTCTCTAGACCTCTCCACCTCCGTTGCCTTCTGTTTCTTTATACTATTTTGATTTAAATTCCATATTTTGAGTAGGCACCTGAAGTTAATGAAACCTTAGGAACCACCTAAGGCCTGTGGTTCAGTGTGTGAGAGAGAACGTATTCTTCGTTGACTGTATGTGTGCACATTTTAAAGAATTTTTCTACACAAGCAGCACCAGTAGAAAAAATGGGGGACGCAGAAGGGGTACAGTATATTTCTAGGTGGCTAGGCTTCATAGAAATGTTAAAATATCTGAAAGAAAAATAGGAATACATTTGATGGTAAATCTGCCACATGTCAATGTTTTAAGGAGAATTGTACCATATGTCTTTGATCTGTTTCTCTACCTTCCTATTTTAAAAGGTTATTCAGCTTTTTAAATTTAATCTATAGTTACTTCCTGTAACAAAAATGTAAGCCTGCAGAGTTACGGGAAAGGAAGTTAGTCCTGTGAAGCACAATGGATTGGATCTAGGATTTGCTTTCTGCTCATGGAAGAGGCCTCTGCTCTATGGTCTAAGCTCCCCTTTCCCTTCCTGCAGCAGGGAATCCTGTGTCAGTCAGTTGCCCATTCCTAAATCTGAGTTCAAGCCAATAATTTCCATTCAACATCATTTGACTGGGCCTTGGTTTGTATGACAGGAAGTACCCATCCCCCTTTCCCTTGGTGTTCTTCTCTGGAGGGTTCTCAGATGGGGGAGTGCAAGGGGAAAGGAATTTGTTCTTTGACAGTGTCTGCTCTACTGGTAGATGAACAAGGATGGATAGAAATTTCCCATCTCTCCACTTAGCTTCACACCCTGACGTGAGCATCCTGCAAATTTAAGGAGAGAGCTGGAAGAACCTCCCAGTGTTCCCCATAGTTGAACTGCACATTAGATCCAAATATTGGACGGTACATTAACTGATCTATGATTTCCTTGCCCTTACTACGCTAAATGTGTGTTAAGGAGGAACCTGCATGCTTCATCCTAATTTAAGTCAAGGACTGGCAAATTCAGCTGTTCCAGAAGTCCGTTTTGCACCCCAGGATGTTCTGAAAGTGTCAAAAGTGCCAAATTTTGTAAAAAGAAAAATCTGAAGTGGAAATCCACTTTCGATTTGGAAAATGGTTGTTTTGGATGTTAAATGGTGCAAGAAAGGCCTACTTAAATCATGAAGGGGACTTACTTTTTTGCAGTCACATTTAATCTTGAGGGTGTCTTCCTAGAACTTCCTGTTGCAGAGTTTTGAATGTCTGGTTACATTTCCTTTTGCTATGGTGTAGACGTATGGAGACCAATAGAGGAAAATAGCTACTAGTTCCCCAGAGTCCACCCCTTTCTCACTAACTGGCACTTAAAATCTCAGTTACTCACTCTGAGATATTTGTAGGAGAAAGAATTAAAAACATTTATTTACTTAAAGTTGCTTGAAATTACAGACTTGTGTATGCTGCTTTCTTTATTGCACACATAATTAGCAACCAAATGAACAGGTCAAGAGGAAACAAACAACTGCCACCAAAAGAGGGAAAGGGGCAAGAAAAGCACTCAGCAGAGATGTGGGGTTCTCCTTGAATTCAAAGGCTGTAAGAAATGATCAGTTAATGCTGAATAGCTAAACAATCACCAGTCAATGCTGGATAGATAAAAATCACCCAGAAAAGTTCCTAATACAGTACATTAGGTTGCAAATAAAACTCCAAGACTTCTGCCTGACCTCAGCTGATCTATGGGGATATACACTCTTCCCTATCCCAGAGAGGTGAATGGGGAGTTTTAGCCTTCCAGTCCAACAGTCCAAATTTGAGATGGTGCAGTGCTTTTTTATTGCTCAGCTGTAGAGAGATACTCTTATTTGCTCCTTGCCTCCCTTCCTCTCACAAACATATCGAAACACATCACAGAACTCAGATATAGTGACTCAGTTAAACCACTTTTTTCTGTTCCTCTGACATGACTATACATCCTTGTTGCTTAACCATGCCCCCTTTCAAATTCAGACATGTCTCTATTTTCATCAGTTAATTGTTGAGGGGCTGGAGATGAAGACCAAGATCATCCAGACTATCGTGTTTCCAATCACTATGTATGGGTGTTAAAGTTGGGTGGCAAAGAAAGCTGCCAGGAAGGAAGACTGATTTGTTTGAAATGTTATGATGGAGGAGAGCTTTGCAGAAAACCCTGGACTACCAAAAAGATGAACAAATGGGTCTTAGATGAAATCAAACCTGAACTCTCTTTGGAGGCAAAAATGAAGAAGTTGAGGCTCTCCTATTCTGGGCACATCATGAGAAGATGGGATTTTCTGGAAAAGACAATAATGCTCAGAAAGGTTGAAGGCTGCAGGAAAAGAAAACCAAACATGAGACAAACTGACTGAAGGAAGCCATGGGCTTCTGTTTGCAACAGCTGAGTAGGATTGTTTGAGTAGGACATTTTGGAGATCACTCATTCATAGGGTTGCCGCAAGTAAACTCGACAGCACATGACATCAATGAATGGCCCCACCTTATTAAGTGGACCCTCTCCCCTTACTTGTACCTACTGGGAAAAAAAATCTTCAGCTTACAGAAATCTATATGATCATGAGCAGAAGCTTTTTATGAATGTGTTTTTGGTGTGTGTGTGTGTGTGTGTGTGTGTGTGTGTGTGTGTGTGTGTGTCTGTTTCTGTTTCCCAAGCTTCTTTGTCGAAATGGAATTTTAGGCTCATGCTGAGATGCTGCAATATTGTTCACGGCAAGAAACTATTTTGTTCTGCCTCAAAGGCAATGCATTTTTATGTTTAATTTTGCCCAGGGTATCTACAACACTTGTTTATGTCCTTAAAATGCCTTTTAAAGAGATTGATTTCAATGCCTTGCCAGTAAATCCTGCTCCAAAGATTTAATTCGATCATTTATGCAGCAAGATAGAATTTACATCGTCTTTTGGCAGCTCATATGTTTGTTAGGTACACTACAGCTGTAGTACCATCCAACCAAAAGCATGGGGATGGGTGTGGGTATCTTTTATTCATCCCTCACTAATGTTTTAATTATGTCATTTTACTTAAAGTTTTATCACCATCACCAGATATCACTTTAGCCTGAAGCACTGTTGGGAAATATTACGTCTACAATAAATCAAGTTCCTATAAATAACTCTCTCTTTTTTTGGGGGGAAAAACAAAAGAAAGCAATGAACTGTAATAGAAGAAATATGAAGTGTCATTCAATGCACCATTTCTTTGATGAGAATGTTTTAACTTTCTGCAGAGAAAATGACTTGGAACATGTTATTGGCCTGTGTTAGGAGTCCCCTTAGAGTGGTGGTTCTTAAAACTGAGTTCCCTCATGTCGTTGAAAGACAATTATCTGAATCCTTAACCATTATTCATGCCGGCTGGGCTTTCTGAATGTTGATGTTTAAGAACATCTGGAATTCAGGTTTGGGAATCACAGTGCCAGATACTTTGCCGAGGCAGTTGAGATTATGTGTTCATTATTTCTGGGCCCATATGAAAAAAAAAAGGAGGCACAAATAGTCAAGGAATACCCTATTACTTTGTACAAGTTGAAACATCCAGGGTCAGATCAACTGCATCCAAGAGTATTGAAGGAACTGGCTGAATAAATGAACCACTGTTTGTTATTTCCTTGAAATCATGAAGTGCCGGATGATTGGAGGAGGGCAAATGTAATCCCTATCTTCAAAAGGGGCAAAAAGGAGGAACTGGAGAACTCTAAACAAGTCAACCTGACACCAATCCCTGGGAAAATTCTAGAGCAGATTAGAGAGTGGTCACTCTGCAGGTACTTTGCAAACAATGCAGTAATAAGTGGAAACCCATATGGATTTGTCAAGAAAAAATTCTGGTAACCTTTTTGGTGGACACTTGAATGCTGCAGATGTAATATATCTTGACTTCAGTGAAGTTTTTGATAAAGTGTCCCATGATATTGTGATTATCAAATTAACTAGGTGTGGGCTGGGTAGCATAACTGTCAGGTGGATACACAGTTGATTAAGAACATACTCAGAGAGTGTTTATCAATGGCTCTTCTCAAACTGGGAGGAGGGAACAAGTTGGGTAGCCCAAGTCTCAGTCCAAAAGAGCTCAATTTTTTTCCTTAATGACTTAGATGAGGGAGTGCGGAGAATGCTTATCCAATTTGCAGATGACACAAAATTGGTTGAAATAGCTAATATATTATAGGACAGAAACAAAATTCAAAAAAGATCTCGTAAGGCTTGAGCATTGGGCTGAAAACAAAAGAAGGGAATTTACAAGGAAAAGTGCAAAGTTCTTGAACTGAATAAATAGCAGGGGATTATTGGTTCTACTGAGAGGTAACAAGAGATCGTCTTTTTTCTCCCCACCTGTGATTTTGGCATTCAACTTTCCTCTTAAGAATGCCACATCTATCATAGCTGTTCCTTCTCTGCCTAAACTCTGCATTAAATTCTTCAAATTCATAAACCCTTCTGGTTTATGAATGTGGGATATTCCATGTGATGTTCAACACGTAACCCCACTTGTTTTCCCCAAACAAAGGGCTCATGCTATGTCTTCTCACCAGCAGATAACAATTGGGACGTTTCCCCCTTTTTCTCACTGGCACCAGTAGATGTGTAGCCTGCATAATTAAATTGTAAACTGCCCAGAGAGTGCTTGAAGTGCTATGGGGCGGTATATAAGTAGCACGCTTTGCTTTTTTTTGCTTTGCTTTATCCACAACATATAAAGGACTTTATTCAGACATTTTTCAGATGGCTGCCAACAGAACTGATTTATTGAAAGGGGTTAACTATAATCAAAATCACAGATGTTATTTATTCAATGCATATAATCAAATCATTCAAATATCATATATCTTGCCACCTTCACCACCTGATCTATTTATTTTGACCAGCTTATCTCTGTTATTATTATTTACTATCTCCTTGACTATCTCTCTATGCTTCTTTCTCTGCTTCCCTCTCTACATATTCTATTTCTCTCTGCCACCTTCTTATATTCTGCTGACTTCACCCCTCCACTCCCCTCATAGGCTCATGCAAAGGAGACCCAGACTGTGAGTGACAGGAGTAACGTGGGGCAACCGTCACATAATGCTTCTGTACCCATGATTCAAAAAGCCAGGAAAAGACCTAATTTTGCTGCACAATATTGTGCCCACTTTGCTAGCAAGAAAAAGGAGCTTTATGTAGCAAAGGGAGCCTGAATGTGCACAACACTGATGGCAGCAGTCAAGATGGTTTACAGTATACCCTCTTCCGCTCACTACCATTCACACTTGTTGAAAAACAGTCCTGACAATTGCTTTGTGTTTTGGGTGAGAAGCAGTGAACTGATGAAAAAAGGATTCAGCTTCTGGGATTTTCCCTTACATGGTGTCACTTTGTGGATGGTAGTGGTGCTGGGGGACTCCTGTTCAAAATCTTGACCATTAATCTGTGGCATGTCTCAGGGTTCCATGATCCCCCATACTTGTTCACATATATGTGAAAAACCTGAAAGAGGCTGTCCAGAATTTGATGGTCTGGTACCACCAGTGCACTGATGACATCCAACTCCATCTGCTTTCAAAAATCTTCCTGGAGGCCCTTCTCTCAGTCTTCCAGCCACACCCCCAACATTAAAAATATTTAAAGAAAATTCCAGAAATAGATATTTCCATAATGTCAACCAGATACATCTCCTCATGCACTAGGGGACCCATGATTTCTGTCTTACTGTGGGCAGAGATTGAACCTATGATTGGACAGTGGTTTGGGGATGATCTTATATCAAAATCATGTGAATTCATATGCATCTGCACCCCTGCAAAGCCATATGCAGGGAGACCATAATTTGTGTGGTGTAGTCTTTGGGCACAGATTGGGCCTATGTCTGGAAAGTGCTTTGAGGGTGATCCTGTATAAAAATCATGTGGATCTATCAGGAGCCATGCTTCAGATGCATGTTTATGTGTCACTGAAAAGCCATGAGGTGGGCCCCCCATGTTTCCTGTGATGTAGTCTGTAGGTGCAAATAGGATCTTTCCTCTGACATTACTTTACGGAGGATAACATCTAAAAATCATATGAAACCATGTGGATCTGTAAATTTATGAGTAAACTGGGTAAACGTACTCACTAGTAAACTGGGTAAAACATGTTTTGAGATCATTCAAAGTCACAAAGGGAAAACCCCATAATTTTACAGTTTAAATGAGCTGCTGTATATTATCATCTAGTTTTTAAAATAACTTTTTATATATTTTCACAGGCAGGAGGTAAGAATGTGTGGCCGGGAAGGCGTTAAATACTTTCTTTCACACTGAAGGCCATGGTAGGGTGACACACATATAGTTCCTTTGGAATTCTCAGAAGTTACCAAAAAAAGAGAGAAGTTTTAGGGCTTAAAAAGCAGTAATGAAAGGCTCTGAATTAGAGCCATGAATGGCTTAATTCCTGTGGACAAATTAAGAGGTTAAAATGAAGGTTTTTCTCTCCAGGTATGCCATTTTTGTCTTATCTATGTTTTTCATTTCTTTTCAATTAGTTGTAGATTTCTGGTCGCTTGTGTGTTACTTTTTTTAAAAAAATCACAACTCAAAAACCCTTTGCCCAAACATTCCCCAAAGTTGGCACAGAGCAAAAGCAGCCTTTATGCTACATCCATGCCAAATTCAGTACTGATCTAAGTTTTAATTTTTTGTTTGGGGCACCCCATATTTTGCTTTTGCTTGTAGAATCCTTTTCTCTGCTTCCTCAAAATATATGGCACCACTGATTACTCAATCTGCTGGTCAAAGTTAACATAAACAGCCACTAGCCATATCTTGATCAAACTACATTTTCAGTACTCAAAAAAAGAAGGACAGGCTTAATTATGTGTACCTGTGAGTTGGAAGGTTACCGTATTTCTGAAAAACCCACTTGAGTAAGTGCTTCACACACACACACACACACACACACACACACACACACACACACACACACACACACACACACACACACACACACACACACAAGTGTGAGAGAATATATAGCAGTCCTTTCAGAAATTCCTTAGTGCAAACAGCTGTAAGTGGGAGGTGCAGCTTTCTGCTGAGAGGGAGCTAAAAGGATATTTCCTGTGGTTACCCAACAGATTTTGGCAAAAGAGCCACTTTGGACAAAGCATCCATTTCATTTTCTGGCAACTCTTGCCCACTACCTTTGTTCCAAGGGGATTTACTCTGGAAAAAAGCCAAGGACACATCATGGTTCCAGAACCAGTCATTGCAGTGAAACATAATTGAAACAATTCACTTATCATAAGCTTGGAAACATGTCACATATCATAAGCAATGGAAGAGTTTCAATAGGGTGTTCTGGGTAGGTTATTTATATTTTAAATTTTCTTCTATAGTGCAATCTCTCTCATAAACCTTATATGATTCAGTTCCATCCTTTCAAAAATTTTATTTCCAGAATAAAGCCAAAGGGAAACGGGACTGTCAGAACCACAATGGACTGGAACTGAGAGACTCTGCTCATCCCTATATTTAGGCTTGCAAGCCTGTTGATAGGACTTTGTCTTCTTTTCATTTTCCATGCTCCATCTAGTGTGTTTTCAGCATTTAACACATAATAGGGCTCATTGTTTTCCTTATTTGATGAGAATCTCAACTGTACACAAAGTAAACCATGCGATGAATGTAAAAGGCCTTCCTACATCCCTATCTGCCTTACTGAAGATTTCACTTTGTTGTAAAGGTCCCACTCAAAATTGTCTACTACAGTGTGGAGCCTAAAGAAATTTCTTTTTGGCAGTCTTGCAAAAAGTCCCTATTGATTTCAAGTGAAAAGCCCTGCAGAATTCTATGTTTGTTCTAAAGTTGGAAGCATAATGTGAAGACAGGGCGTAACAGCAGAATCCATATATCAGGTAATTACAATCATTCCTATGTATGTATTCTTTTCTTGGAATAACACCTGGCATGCTGAGCCATTATTGTGGCTGAATGGCATATTTCTGAAATAATTCAGCTCCAAAACAGGTAATTCTAACGTGGCTTGTTCTGTGGATTTTGTAGGATGCTGTGCAGTGTTGAATTCTCAGTGGGGCACTTGTTTTCCCTAACCTCTCAAATAATAGGCCTAATAAAGAGAGAGATGGCCCTAATCTATCCATCTCAGCAGTAACAGAAAGCCAGTTTCCCATTTCACAAGTGGGTATCTTATCGTAAAAAAGTGAAAGAGAAGCAGGCTTCTACTTATAGCAGGCAAGTAGAAGCAGAGATGTGTTCTTTTATACTTTTATTTTTATATAGAATTTCATGAATTGCAGAGTTTGTAAAACTTGTTTTAGGACAAAAATGCCCAGAATCTTCACCATATATTCTTGCATTCAGCTCCAAAGCACTGTAATTTTCTTACTATTTTATTTATTTATTTACAAGATTTTTTTAGCCATGCCATTACCAGTGGTCTCTGTGCGGCACACAACAATATTAAAACTTTAAAAACATTAAAACCATTAATACTGGCAATATTATAATAATATCCTATATTAAAAACAATAATTAAAATATCAATATTAATAAATCCTGCTGCTCATATGGCCAGCTAAAGAATACTATTTGATTAAAATGCTGGCTAAACAGAAAGGTCTTTGCCTAGTGCCAAAAAGTGTTGGAGCCAGGCAGATCTCTATAGGGAGGGTGTTTCAAAGTTGGGGGGGCAACACCCGAGAAGGCCCTATTTCAACATGTCATCCCCCTCACCTCTTTCAGGGATGGCACCTTCAGAAGGGCTTTCTGGACTTATCTTAGAGGACGGGCAGGCTCGTATGGAAGGCAGTCCTTTAGGTAACCAGGTCCTAAGCCGTTAAGGGCTTTATAGATCAAAGTAAGCACCTTGAATTGGGCCCGAGCAGCAACCGGCAGCCAGTGTAAATTTTTCAGAACCAACGTGATATGAGTCTGTGCGGCAGCACCACTTACCAGCCATGCAGCCCTGTTCTGTGCCACTTGCAGTCACCGGACCATCTTCAAAGGCTGCCCCACATATAGCGCATTGCAGTAGTCCAGTCTGGTTGTTACCAGTGCATATGTGACTGTTGCCAGGCTCCACTCATCCAGGTAAGGGCAAAGTTGATATATTCTCTGCAGCAGTAAGAAGGCACCCCTGGACACCGAGTCCACTTGAGCTTCCAAGGTCAGACCCGGGTCAAGGAGCACCCCCAAGCTGTGGACCCTGTCCTTTAGGGGGAGTGTAACCCCATCTAGGGCAGGGAAATGGCCCTTTAACCTATCTGGCAGAGCACCTAACAGCAGCATTTCCAAATTGTCTGGACTGAGCCTCAGTTTATTGACCCTCATCCAGTCCATTATCAAGTCCAGGCACGAGTTCAGAATGGCAACTGTCACACCTGGATTGGTACAGAATGAGAGGTAGAGCTGGGTGTCATCAGCACATTGCTGACTCCACAGCCCAAACCTCCTAAATACCTCCCCCAGCAGTTTCATGTAGATATTGAATAGTATGCGGGACAGTATAGAGCCCTGAGGAACCCCATGACACCACCACCATGGATGAGAGCTACTGTCTCCCAGCACCACCTTCTGGACTCGATCAGCCAGGTAGGAGCGGAACCATCATAACACGGTGCCTCCCATTCCCATCCCAGCCAATCTGTCAGAAGGACTCAATGGTTGATGGTGTTGAAAGCCGCTGAGAGGTCCAGGAGAATCAACAGGGATGCACTCCCCCCTATCTTTCTCCCGGCAAAGGTCCTCAAACAGAAAATTTATTTCCTGTTCTCCACCCTATGATGTTATTATCTGAATATCACACCCCTTTTAGATGGATAATCATGTTTAAATAATTCATATCATCATCATCATCCCTCTCGTTTTTCCATGTGCTCCCAGAGCTCTTATCCTACAGTTATGTGGAGATCGTAAGAGGGTTCTATTTGCTGCACCAGATCAACATCCCATTCAGAGAGGTATGTGTCTGTGTATAACACTTTTAATGTTGCTTGAGCAATTAATCGAGGCTTCTTCCCCATCCTACCCCAGCCACTATCCATTTTCCTTCCCAACTAGTAGTCTTCATAAAGTTTACTATTATGAAGCATTCTTCCACCATCTTCAAGACAGTGTTGTCAGAGTTATTTCTATATAGCTTTCCTCAATCCATGAAGCACCTACTAACAAAGAAAGAAGGACAATTGTTATAGAAATATGTTCTGAGAGTAATCAGACTAGAAAATGAGCCTTTTCTCCATTTTAGGACAGTGACATAGCCATATTAGTGACTATAAGACTTTTGCCTTATCTGGAAAAGGGTTGAATATATTGAAAAAGACTACATGGACAAATTCCTCTCAATTTGGAGCAAACCCAAACTGTCTAGTGCAGACTCCCAACCTGGCTGGAAATTTACTTTTTTTTTCTTGGATGGCTATCTCTTTCAGTAATTTAAGAATTTGTAAATTCATGATTTGTCAACCTCGATGAATTATGAATCTTGACAAATTGTCATTTTTTTCATTCGTGCCAATCTCTAGTAATGATGATTGAAGCTCTGTTTAATTTGACCATAATACTGTGCCGCAAAGTTAAACAGAGCTTCATAAACAAGGACATCTCTAAGGGCTCAAAAAGGCATCAAGGCTTCTTAGTGCTCTGTGTGTATTAATTCAGCTTTCTCTAATACCTTATGGGTGTAAAATAACCGTCTTCCTTGATAAACTCTGACCTCTGTCACATAAACATCACTTACTGTTCCTGTAACAGCAAAGTCTACTTCCCATACAGGCAAATCCAAAGAAAGGTGACAAAACAAAACGAAAATGTTGTGGCACCTAAAAGACTGTTATATTTTAATGTGAGTTTCTATGGATAAGTCCATTTCATCTGACATATGGGGAAAAGAATGGAACAGTGAATGAAATACCAATTTCATAAGCATACAAGCTTAGCACTCTGACTATTATCTGCTAATTAACAGTTTGGCAGTCCTGTTCCTGTGTTAATTAACCACTATCACTTTGCCTATTATCTGTGGTCATCGGACATAACTGTTACCTACATTTAATAAATATAGGGGCACATATTTGCACAGTGTCTTTGTCTTCTAGTGGAAGGGCAGACAGAAGACGCCATCTTTTCCCCCTTGGTAGGAAATGCCATTGTCTGGGAGCAATTACAGAGAAAGCTATTTGGTATATATATGGCCACCAAATGTGCTTCTGAAATGATAGAAGGGCAAAGGAATCATTTCCCTACTGCCTGGCTGCTGGTTACTACCTGACATCTGTCAGGCCCGTCAGTGACAAGACAGCCATCTTGCTGTGTTTTCCAGATTTTTCTCCATTTCTTTGGCCTGGAGAAATGGCCCAGACCTGCACAGAGGTCCTTGTCTGCTGTTAATTGGAACAACACTCTTTTTCCCCCCCAAATGTAGAAAAATCCAGCTACTAGGCAAAAACGAAACAAATCACACTATCAGGACCACCAAATGAGTCATCAACCCAATGTAATTAATCATCAGGCCTAATCGGCATTTAGCCTGACAGTTTCACATGCCGAAGGGTGGAGATCCCATGTCAGCCCCTAGAGCTGTCCAGCCCTCAGAAATATAGATTCTAATCATCTGCACATTAGGTTACTGCTATTTGCCAGAGCTAAAATCAGAGTAAATGAAAGCTTTTATTAAAATTAAATCAATTTACTTTGCCATCTGCTTCCTTTTTCTCTGAGATTCTTTAAGGGAGTAATCAGAACAACTTTGTATGTCCATCTGCTACTAGCAAAATCACTAAGCATGCAAAAATTTTCTTCACTGCAGAAAAAAAGAGAAAAATTGCCATAAAAATTAATATTCAACATAAGGATGATTGTAGCATCTTCAATTCGCTGTACACAAAGCTGTAGCAGTTTCAAGGCAAGCTCCTACATATTGCACTTATGGTGCTATTTGTGGACTATCATATCAAAAACAAGTAACGACATGGAGGAAAAATAATAATCATTTATGTTTTAATATTCAGCAGTCTCTCCACTTTCCCACCCACACATACAGTAAAAATAAATTTATGCTCTACTATAACTCCTAATCTAGTTTTGGTTTTTATGAAATTTCTATGGGGGATATATTACTTTAATAGTATAAGTTAATAAGACATATATAAGATACACATAATGAAGAAACTGAGAAATTGGGGGGAACATGGAATATGGAATCTAGAAAATTCAGGCTTCTCTGTAAGTGCCTTTTTTATCAGTCAACCACTTCTCACCTAAACACAAAGCGATTTTCAGAGCTGTTTTTCAACAGGTGTGAATGATAGCGAGCAGAAGATGGCATTCTGTAGACCATCTTGACTGTTGCCATTGGTGTTGTCAACTTTCAGGCCACCCTTTGCTATGTAAAACTTGGCATCACTCTACTTCCTGGCATTTTGAATCATGGGTATAGAATATTCTTCAAAAGACTAAATAAGAGCCCTTAACAGGTGTTGCAAGCTAGAGGCTTTCCCACTGACTAAAACATATTTAAACAATGTTTCCTCTCCATTTCAACTGTGAATATGTTCCCACGCACTATCATCTGCATCTACTTTCCATAAAGTGCAAGACATCAAAGGGAAAATGAAAACAACATTAGCGATGCTAAAAGATCATCAGCAACACATATTACGAAATCAGCATAAAACAAAGATGAGATGGAAACAATAAACTGAAGTGAAGAATTGTACAAAAGAGGTCAAGACTGGTAGATTCCTTTGAAGAAGAATCCTGTGAAGAATCTGCAATTTTAGAAACCAAAGCAGAAGTTGTTTTCAAAGCAACAGAGAGAACCAAATCACCAGGATTTAGTAGCATATGAATAGAAGTATTTCAAGCTATAGAAAGTCTATCAGAATCATGACAAGAATATGCCAACAATAGGAGTATTGCATTAGGTTCCATGTGATTGAGTTGATGATCACAATGTTTTCAATACAAACTTTTACCATACATATATGGTGAGAAAAGACAAATGTTTAAGTTAGATTTGGGCTTGTCAGCCATGGAAGGCAACCCATCTAGGAGAAGGAAAACTCTGATTTCAAACCTCCACTGCCCTGTGGCTACATCCACTCATGGAAAAGGCTTCAGGAGTTAACCTCGAGGCAAAATCCGGAGCTGGAGTCCCGAAGGCAGCATGTGTCGTTCTGCCAACTCCTGCGACATTGCTGGAATCAGTTGTATTAGCTCTTGCCTTTCCATTGGACCATTTCAGCAATGTGGAGAGGGGGGATCTGCTGCTTGGGTAACAGCCTATCCTCCATATTACCTTACCCGGGCTTCATGCTCTGGAGAGGACACTCCTCAATTCAGAGCATGTTACCATAGTCTCTTGAGACTGAAGGATGCCTATGATTAAGTTAGATTTAGAAAAGAAAGAGGTGCTAAAGAAAATATTGCAATATATTTTCACTCCTGTAGTGTACCAAAGAATTTTAGAAGAAACTCAGTGCTTAATAGAGCATAGCTAATCCTTTGACTGTGTAGATCAAGAAAGGGTAGGGATCATCTAAAACAAAAGAATGTACCACAACATTTGATTGTGCTAATGTGCAACCGATGCTCTGGAGAACAAGTTTATTTTAGGTCAAACTATTAAGAAACAGAACGGTTTACAGTAGAAAAAGTGCCAGATAAGGATGTATTTTATCTCCCTGACTATTCAATGTATATGCATAACATATTACATGAAAAGCTGGATAAGATTCAGGTGAAGGAAAGGTCAAAATTGGTGGAATAAATATCAATGATTTCAGATATTCAGATGACATCATACAACTAGTAGAAAATAGCAGTGACTTGAAATTATGAAGGTGGAAGCTCACAGAAGAAAGAGAAAAAGGAAGATTACAGTTGAACATTACGAAGACAAAATACTGACTATCGAAGTACTGCATAACTTTAATGCTGACAATGAAGAAATCAAAATAGTTCCTTTCTATGCTTTGCTTCAGTAATACGTGAAAATGAAGGACACAGCCAAAACATCAAAATATGCCTGAGACATGAAGAGTCAGTATAAAAGAGCTAGAAAATATCTTTAATAATAAGATAATAACTTGAGACCAATGCCAAGATGATCTATTCTGTTCTATGGTTTGCTATGTACAGATGTGAAAGCTAGACAGTGAAGAAAGCTGACAGGAAAAAATATGATTCATTCAAACTGTAGTGTTGAAGGAGAGCTTTACTGATATCAGAGATTACCAGAAAGATAAATAAATGGGAGCTAGATTAAATAAAGCCAACTAGAAAACTCAGTGAGCGTGGTATGGTTGGGAGTTTGATTCGGCACTGTTTGTTCTAGGAGAACAGCCAGCTTGAATAGCCTTGAGCAACCTACCCAGTTTCATGATGCCTCCAGGAGAAGGTAATGCTAAATTACTGAGTAATCTACACTCAGTATTCTATACTGCTGGGTAGCTCAGTGGCTTAGGTCACTGGCTGCAGAACCAGAGGTTGGGAGTTCAGTTCACTGTGCCTCCTTGACAGGGGCTGGACTCAATGACCGGGTCCCTTCCAGATCTCCAGTTCTAAGATGATGATGATGATGATATACTTAGGTAATCCTGAAAGGGGTTGCCATACATCAAAATTGACTTGATGACATGTAATTATTTAAGATTAAATCAGGCCTGAAGATTATCTGGGAGCAAAAATATATTCTGGATGTATCACAAGACAAAATGTACTGGAAAAGACAATAATGCTGGGAGAAATTGAAGGTAACAGGAAGAAAGACAGCCTAAATATGAGATAGTTTACTGTACTCCATAAAGAAAGCCAAGTCTGTTAATCATAGGTCCAACTGGAGCTTATTAATTTACTGTATTTTTCACTCCATAAGACGCACTTGGCTATAAGATGCACCTTGCATTCGAGGCGCCATCGGGGTGAAGGGGTGTGTGCGTGGAGGTGGGGGGGGGAAGTCAGGCGGCAGCATTATTTCCCCTCCTTTTCTGGCACGCTAAACACCTTTTCTTCCCACAGATCACTTTTCTGTTTCTTTCAACTGTCCTCCCTCCTCTCTCATGAGAAAAACATTTATCCCCCTCTTCTCCCCTCTTGTGACTCCTCCCTCTCTTCTCCTACTCCCCCCTCCTCTATCCATTCCTCTGTATCCTGCTGCTCCATCTCTCTTTCATCTTCTGTCACTTAAAACTTTATTACAGTATTCGCTCCATAAGATGCAAACACTTTTCACCTCACTATTTTTGGGGGAAGTGTGTCTTATGGAGCAAAATATATGGTATGTTTGTGTGTTTGTGCCCTCATGTCTGAACACACTTATAGCAACCCTAATAGGGCTTTTTAAAAAGTGAGATATTTAAGAATTTTTTAAATGATTCCTGCTCCCTTGGTCAGTTTCCATGGGTGAGTGGGGATTCAAACTGTTCTCCAGAGTCCTAGTCTGTCATTCCATCTACTACACCACACTGGGAATCCAAATTAATTTATAGGGCCATCATAATTTGGAAGCAGTTAGACAGCACTCAGCAGTGATAATAAGGTAGATGAGAATTTTACTTGAAAACATTTTTGATAAATTTGTGAAAAGTTAGAAAATCACAATCTGAGAATGAATCTGAGAGTGACATTGAGTTTTTTTAAAAAAAATGTAAACATGGGAAAATGAAACTGATAAACTTTCATACCCCTAGTAGGAACAATAAGCTCAATTGTGATTCTTGAGTTCCTGACTAAAATATTCTAACTGCAAACTAGTCCCAATGCTAATCTCTGTCTTTCTTCAGGACAGTTTTTCTTTTTAAAAAATTAATAAAATTAATAATAATAAAAATAAAAATTGACCACCACTACCCTAAAATATTCCTTAATTCTCCTTTGTTCTCTTCTCTTTTGCTTTCTTTTTTCTCTGTCATGTATCTTAACATGTTCTCTATAGCCTCTTTTTAAGGCCTAAAAGTGTATACCTTTTCATGGCTCTTCCTGGCTTGTTTATCTTCATGGCTATAAGTCGTTTAGCCAGTGGTCCTGTTCTTCACTGCCTCAGTCCCAATGCCCCAGCTGGGATGGTATGCCCATCATAATGGTTGTTATAACAACACAATCTGGAGACTGGCTCTGACATGGGTATATTTTGATGCCATGGATGTTGTAAGTGGCGATTATCTACAGCTAAGCCTTTTCATATGCTGTGTGGTGTTATTTGTATCAGTAGGGATCCAAATACATAAACTGGGCCTCTTGTCAGACTGCTGATTGTTTACAAACAGCTGAACCAAATGGCCAACATCTTTCAAGCTGCCAGAATAATCAGCCATTTGTTTCAGTTTGGAACAATGCAGTCTCAGCAACTGGCTTGATTCAGAGATTACAATAATTGACCTTGTCATATATTTTGTGTTCCAGTCCTCTATAAAGATTATGGTCCAATATGGAAATAAGGAAATTGTATCATAACAAAAATGAAAAGAAGAGTCTGACTGGGAAACCAGAGGCAAAGATGAGCTGGACAAAAACTTGCTATGAATGACTGTGTTAAAAATATCTTTAGTTTAATAATCACTCAATCTCCTGAACAGGACAAAAGCTGATCCCACAACTATAAATACAGTGGTGCCTCACAAGACAAAATTAATCCATTCTGTGGTTAATGCCGTCTAGTGAACATTTTGTCTTGCAAAGCATGATTTCCCGTAGGAATGCATTGAAATTTAATTAAAGCGTTCCTATGGGGGAAAAAAAGTCAAAAACCAAAAAAAAAGTCAGCAAAAAATCACTTACCAGGTACAGTAGACTGAGCCCCGCTCCTCACAGTGCCTTTGTAGCCAGAACAGCCAGAAAAAGAGCACCAAACAACTGAGAGTTGGCAACCAGCAGGAAGGTGGCAGCCATTTTGTGGTCGCCTCCGCTCCTGCCCCCTCTCCCGCCTCTCAGCTGATCAGCGCTGGGTCTAAGAGGCTTCCCGAGGTTTGCCCAGCATGTAAAAAGGCAAGGGAAAGCACATTTTTTCCCACTTTCCCCCCTGCCTTTTTCATTTTACGTTTCAGATAAGTAACAATTGTACTTCTGAGTTTGATGTTTTTCTTTAAAAGGGGAAAGAAAAACTAGAGATTGAGGAGAATGAGAGAAAGAAAAACAGGAAAATAACAAGAATTGTGAAAGAGAAATAGGTCAGAAATGTGATATGTGCATAGCGAGCAGGCACAAGGGTGACGCAGACTGTTAAGCCCATGTTAACTGGAAGTTAAGCACCAGTTCTTGGTTTGCAGGTCTCTAATTTTCTAATGGTATAAAAAGAACACAACAGGCAGAACACATAATCAGAAGGAAAATGAAGGATCGGGTGTCCAGCTGGAGAAGATAATTAGATAATGCACGGTTAATTGGAAAAATGGAAAAGAGGTGAGTGTAGGTGCTTGAAACAAACATGTATTTCACTGATTAACAAGAACCAGAATGGAGGAAAGAAACAGGTGCATGGACACCGTTTTCTTATTTTAGGAAAGCCTCAACAGAATAGGGTTGCAAAGAGGGAAAATAAATATTTTATACAGTATTTAGAATGAATGAATGAATGAACCATTAAGGAAGCGAAATATGTTTGAAATAAAGGTTGATCGATAGGAGTATGCAGAGCTAGTTTTGCATTTACGTCTGGTTTGGGACCAAATATAAACACTATATCCTAGAGGGAGAAGGAGCAGCTACTTTGAACGGCAAATGAAAATTCAGGAAGTGTTCTGTTTTCATTTACAAATACACAAGCTTTTCTGGATAATAATAATTGTTATGGGGGCAGTGTAGGGTTCTACATTTTAACCTATAAATTGTAGAGTGGTGTTCCATTAAAGGTGTGGCATATAAATCAAATGAATGAATAAACAAAATATTCTAGCTTGTCAGGAAAATTTTGAGTGCTCCTGACCCCAGCAAGTCCAGCAGTATTGGAATCCTTGAGAAATGCTTCCATTAGTTCCAGGTTGCTTGTAAAAAGATTTATTCAATAACGTCAACATAAATAATGCTTCCTGCCTGACCCACTGCTACCCTCTGATATGGTAATGGGCTTAGAGGCTGATTATATGAGCATTTGACCAACTGTTTGGTCCTCTGCAAGAATGGAAACAGGGTCATCACAATTTCTGCCTGTGATGTCAGCTGAGATTGACAGGGTCCTTGATCCCTGTAGGGCCACCACCTCCTTACTAGATCCTTGCCCGGCCTGGCTCTTGAAAGCAGCCAGGCCGTTAACAACTGAGTGGGTGGAGGCTATTATTAATGGGTCTCTCCTTGAGGGTCCCCCTGCCCTCCAGGAGACACTCATTAAGCCAATCTGGAAAAAAACCAACTTGGTGACTGATTATGTCAACTATTGCCCAATCACCAACATCCCCTTCATTGGCAAGCTGGTGGAGAGAGTAGTGGCCAATCAGCTTCAGGTTCTCCTGGAGGAAACCAATGCCCATGATCTGTTTCATTCTGGGTTCAAGCCACATCATGGCATGGAGACAGCATTGGTCACACTACAAGATGCCCTCTTGAGGGAGGCTGACAAGGGCAAAATGTCTTTGTTGGTCCTCCTTGACCTGTCAGTGCCCTTTGACATCATTGGCCACGGTATCCTCCTGGCAAGACTCTTGGGGTTGGGGATCAGCAGATAGGGCCTTGGCCTGGCTCTGGTTCTTGGAGGACCGTCCTCAGAGAATATAGCTTGGAGAGATGCTGTTCACTCCATGGACTCTCAATAGTGGAGTTCCACAGGGATCAATCATCTCCGCAATGCTATTTAATATTTATATGAGGCCACTGGGGGAGGTCATCAGGAGTTTTGGAGCTTTGTGTCACCAATATGCAGATGACATCCAGCTCTATCTGTTCTTCCACCCTTCTGCAGAGGATGCTGTCCCGTCCCTTGAGCGCTGCCTGGATGTGGTGCTGGGATGGATGAGGGAAAATAGACTGAGGCTGAATCTGGACAAGATGGAAATCCCACGGGTGGAGGCCCCGTGTCTGTAGTCTGGGTGCCTCCCTGTCTTTTGGGGGAACAGTCTTTCCATGAAGGATGAGGTGCATAGCTTGGATGTACTTCTGGACTCATTGCTATCAGTGACATCACAGGTAGTGTCTGTGGTCCAATTCGCTTATTTCCATCTAAAGCAGACTGCGCAGCTGCGTCCCTACTTATTTAATTGTTTTACTGAATTTCTACCCCGCCCATCTAGACCAAAGGTCTACTCTGGGTGGTAAGAGTAGACCTTGACACCAGGTCCCTCATCACGCTGGTTCATGCACTGGTAGGATTAGATTACTGTAATGTAATCTAATGGGGCTGCCTTTAGGACTGCAATGGAGATTGCAACAGGTCCAGAATGTGGTGACCAGACTACTGAATGGGGTCAGAAAATACCAACATAGTTTCCCCACCCTGGCCGCCTTACACTGGTTACTTGTTTGCTTACATACCAGTTTCAAGGTGAAGGTATTTACCTATGAGGTCCTAAGTTTGGGACCACGATATCTGGCCGAGTGCCTCCTTCCAGTTAGGTCTTTCCATCCAATAAGATTGTTGCAGGCAGGGCAGCTGAGAGTTTTGACCCCGAGAGAGGCCCAGAAAACAGCTACCAGAAATCAGGCCTTCTCAGTGGTAGCCCCACAACTCTCCCACCCAAAGTTCGCCTGGCCCCTTCACTGGTCACTTTTTAAAGGCTATGAAAAACCTGGCTGTTTAGACAGGCCTTTTCTGAGCAAATAACAGCCTGATGCAACAGTGCCCCGATGATATAACATTCAACATACTACCATGCTTTTATGTATTTATGCTTTTAATTGTACTGTATTCCTGTTTCTACTGTATGATATGGTATTTTGTTTTGCACTTCTTAATTTATTGATGTCATTTTATTTTGTTATTTTATTGCTTCGTTTAGTTGTTGTAAACTCTGGAGCCAGTGCAGTGCATGTCCGTCTCCCTTGACCACAATCCCTTGCTTCAGAGACTTCACTGGCAGTTTCCTGCCTGGGGTCATTGTCCTCCATCCATCCTGCTTCTCCAGCTGTGCAAAACACGGCTCAGTCTCCTTGTTGAGCCCCTGGTCTCCTCCTCTCCTGAGGAGCCTTCACTGGGAATCCCTGTCCCTGAGGACTATGCATGTTCCTCCTGCTTTTCCTCTCTCCCAGCCTCCTTTAAAACCCTCTGACAGTCCCTGTTCTTCTCATCCCTGGTTTCCCTGCTGACCCCTTGTCCTTCCTCCTTCCAGTCCTCTTGGGGCCCAGGATGTAACAATTCACCCAGGGTCTTGACAGGGTGTGGGGTAAGGGCAGACAGATCACCTGCAGCACTGGTGGCAACCCTCTCACATAAGCATGCAAAAGAGTAATATCATTTCCTTACGTGCTTCTGTTCTTATCTACTTACTGTATGGATTTAATGTAGACACTTTATTGTTTTTGTTTAAAAAGACTGCCCATGCAATTTTGTTTTCCATAAAGTTTATTGGTGCATTTCCATTCCTATCCTTGGCCAGGAAGAGTACATTACAGTTACTGTGATCCTGTCTGCAAAAGTAACTCATTGCCATTCCTCACTACTAAAGCCATTTCTCATTATTTGGATAACTATTGGAAAATGCATAAAGATAGTTCCCCCAAGTGGCCAGTTCTGTTTAGTGCAGAAAATTCAAAAGTGAAGTTTTCTTTGCCATCATCTCCTCAGATGCCTTTAATGACAAGCTCCTCCAACTACAGTCCAGTGCAAGATGGGGGAAATTTGTAATCCAACACAACAGCCGTGTTGGCTGAAATTCTATAGGCAGGCATTCTTAGGAGTTTCAGTTTAGTGGACAAAGTGAAATGGCATAGAACTCCACCTACCTTCTAGTACTTTCTTGAGGGTTTCTCCTCCTCCCAAGTTTCTATAGTTCATTCTTGTCCTTGTCCTTTCTTCCTTTGAGGTTGGCCACTCTTGTTTTTGTGCTGTCCTTTGCTCCTTGCTCACTTTAAAATGCATCCTCCTAACTCACAAAGAGGGGCACTAGAATATAGCAGATGAATCACCCATGTGACCCTTCATGTTCCGCTTGCGAAGAAGCCAGCAGCATAGAGACATTCTAATTATTTTTGAAAAGGAGTGAAATGGTCATTACACACCAAAAATAACTCCATTCTACTTTGTTATAGAGAAAAATAATATGTCGCCAAAGTAAGATACAGTGGTGCCTCGACTTATGACCATAATCTGTTCCAGAAGATGGATGTAACTCGAAATTGTCGTAAGTCAAAGCACCATTTTCCATTGAAATGCATTTGAACGCAATTAATCCATTCCGGCAAAAACAAAACAAAGCAAAAAAACCAAAAATGAATAAACAAAGCACACAGCAGCCCCGTCAGAAGCAAATTTTTACAGGCGGAGCTGGTTGCAACTCAAAATGGTTGTATGGCAGGACGGTCATAAGTCGAGGCACCACTGTACTGCCTCTGAGCTCTGCCCCAGGCTAGTAAAACTTATATTAGTACATTTTTCAGATATCAGCTCATCCTGGAGAGCTGGAGATTGGCTAATCCAATTTGTATAACCCTATAAAATACAGCCAAGAAAGCATTTTGAGGACTACATGCCTTTTCAGGGAAACAATTATGTTTCTTAATTATTTCTTCAAAAAGGTAATGAAGTGCAACTTAGTTTAATGAGCAAGTACAGACATAGAAATTGCAAGACATTTTCATTCACTTGAGATTATCTTGGAAGGGAGAAAACACAGTTCATGAAAATCTGAGAAGTGTGCACAGCATATGTAAGGAATTTTTTTCCAGTGATAGCAAAGTCCAAGCAAATATTATTTAGAAAAGGTAAGAGCAGACAAATGACTAAATGCTCTTCCTGTTCTACTACAGCTTCAACAGGTTCTATCAGGACACACCAATCGGTTCAAATATGTGCACATACATTGGCAACTTTCTGGAACACAGAAAATCCTGTTAAGTGTTGACCCTTCTGAACATTCTAGATATGACCCAATCAGGTAGATCTGCAGAGGAGAGATGTTCCATCAGCAGATCTGGGATGAGCCATTTGTTTGTTTGTTTGTTTGTTTGTTTATATACCTCCCATCTAGAACGTGTCTACTTTGGGTGTGTCTACCCCTCACCAGCAATCCCTGCATGCTTGCATGGATACCCACCTTCTCTTCTTCCTTACTCCAGCCTCTACACCACTGAAAACTCTGGTTTAGAGGGTTCCCCAGTTGCTTGGAGTAGATATGAGGATGTGAAGGGGTTGTGTGTCTGAATGATATATTCTCTTCCTGAATATACTGGCAGGCGTCTTATATCAGCAGATTTACTCATTCGGATCCTCCTGGCCTATGGACAGAAGGGGAATGTGTTGATCATATTGGTTCAGAAAACATAACCTGAAGACCTTAAGCAGTCACTTGTTGATAAATTATGTAAAAAGAATTAATGATTTTTTAGAAAATTGACACCTCACGCTCATGTGATTATTATGCTGATTTAATCATGACTGAATAGTGAATTGGGCGGGTGAGAAAAATGTTTAGGAGCAGTCACCTTTCCATAGTAAGTCCTGGATATTGTTAATTATTCTAAGATACTTGCTAAGGACTATTTTATTCAATAAGTTTACTTAATGACTCATGAAGGAGACAACACTTTAGCCTAAATTTTTTCTTCTCTCTGCATTGTCCTCCCTGGCACAAAAAACATGTTCCAAGTGGGTTTCTATCCTTCAGAGCAGGTTCAGTTCAGATTGTACTCCCTTCCTACTGGGTTCCATTGTTATATGAGTACAAATTTATAAATAAATTTATACTGTTATAAAGAGTATTTTATATTTGGGTGATTGCAAGTTACTATGTCTCCTGCAATGCTTTCTATTTCTAAATGGTTCCATTGGAAGCTGCTTAGTATTGATGCTTGAATTCAACAGTTTAAATGAAATGAGGTGACTTGCATTCAAAACCAAGATGACCTGTGCTCATTTTCTCTCTGTGTGTGCAAATATAGTAATATTGGCTTCTTAACCATAAGGAGAATTGTATAAGCTACTTACACAGAGATTTGTACATGAATAAAGTACCTATACTTCTTGTTGGGCAGTGCATCACCTCCTTGGTAGAAAAATGATATTTTATTTCATGGGAAGAGGATCAATACGTCAGGTAATAAGTGACTGGATTTTGTCTTAGTCCTACTCTTAACAATCCTGTGGACTCTGGAGGAGTTCATATGAGGACCAAATAAAAGGATTCTGCTTAAGCATTTCCTCAGTGAAGCTGGGGATCTCACTTTTACATATGTCCAGGAAATATGATCATAAAGGACATATGACCTGTACCCTCAAGGCTACTTCAAAGATTCCACTGTTTACTGGATCTTTAAAGCCCAGTTTTGTGGACTGAGATAACTATTAGAGATGGGGACAAATATAAAAACGGATCAGTTTTTTTGACAAATATAGCCAATTTGTTAAATATTTGTTCATTTGTATTCATCAAATTTTAATACAGTTTGATGAATATTTCTCCATTTTATTCATCCTTTGTAATTTAAAAAAAATAAATACCATTCTGCCTACCAGCCACTGACTTCCCCTTACCATAGCCTACACCCTGCCCCCACCTCCTTCCTCTCCCTACCTTAGCCCTCCCAACTTCCCCTTACCATAATTGTCTCCGGCGCTGCCAAGGTCTCCATCAGGCCTCCACAGCCATTGTGTGTAAAAAGGGAAACTGGCTGCCCTTTGCAAAGATGGTGGCTGTGGCTTCATTTAGGATAGGGAAGCTGCAGCTGCCATCTTTGCAAAGGGCAGCCTGGATTCCCTTAGCCTGGCTTAAGGGAAGGCGGTGGCAGGGCAGTGGGGTTGTGGCATCAGGGGGATGGCAGTGGCATGGGGCAGGGGAGAGCATGTTTTTTTTTAATAACCATGCCATGAATCGACAAATAACTTAGTTATTCATCCCTTTATGGGGACAACTTTGTACTTTGTGAGTTGCCAACTTTTGATGACTCACAAAGCAGGACAACTTGCCAAAATGGTGAGTCATCCCCCTCTTTAGTAACCATTCTCCTAACATCAAGAATTTGATAATATAAAAGACAGGATTTCAAGAAGGCTATTGTTTTTAGAAGGTTTTTTTTTTTTTTAAATGCAAGATGTTGGAAAGTTAAAACAAAACTTTGGAAAAAAATTTAAACCAACTTCTCATTTGAGATCACATGGGCACTTTAAGGAAAGCAATAGTGAGGCTCAGACACTTGGTCAGTGCCTAAGTGTGAACTAAGCCTGTGTCCTAAAATGTCAGACTTTCCCCCTCTATATCACTTTGACTTTCTCCCTCAGAACACCCAACCATATGGGAGTGGAGGTCCAAATCATCTAGACAGTCAAAGTCTTAGAGCCACTACCCTAGAACATGTCCTCATATCCCCTGAAATACACTGGAATTCCTTGATGGACATAAATGGTATCGTGGCAGATAAGCTAATATGAAAGGCGTTTTCTGAGGTTTCATATTTTATTTTATTCCCACTTTTCTACCTTACAAAATCTAAAGTGGCTCACAACACAGAGATAGTGGTTTTTTAAAAAATAAATAAATACATAAATATAATAAATAAATTACAATACTAAGGCAATGTAAATCAGGTTATCTCTTTAAAACATTATACTGGTTTTAAAGAAATACCCTGTTGAAAAGTTCTCATCCACTTTAAAAGCCCTTCCTTATTAGTGGATTAATAGTCAGAGTCATCTCTGAATAATATGTCTTCCCTTGACCACAAAAGGACAGCAGCGAATGATCCAGCCACCAGGCTGGATGTTCCATAGCCTGGTAGAACGCCTTTTTTTCCCCCTCAGCACACATGCCTGTGAGAGTGGTGGGGCAGAAAGAAATGCTTCTCTTAAAAGACACCGGCATGCTTGTATATGGAGATAAGGCCCTTCAGATAGCTTGGACCCCAAAGTGTAAAGTGTTATAGGTCATATCAGGAGCTAGAATTGTGCCTGGACACAGACTGGTAGCCAGAATAGCTGTTGTAGCAAAGATTAGCGAAGAAAATGTAATTGCTGCAAAAGTTATTGCTCTCACTTGGATTGGACTCATAAATTTATTCAGACCTTAATAAGTCAGAACTAGGATTTAAAATTATCAGCCCCTGAAGAACTGATAGATAACCATTTAAGTTTCCTTTGCTATATCTTTTCCTTTAAAAAAAAAAAAAACAATAACAACAACTGTGGAGTTAATACTTTGAAATAATGGTTAGCATCTCAGTAAACCGGTCAGGAAAAAATGTGTATCTGTGTGTATGCAGTTTTTGGAGGGAAGAAAAACTTCTCATTATGGCTTGTTTCCTGCTGACAGGATGTATTTTCTTAACATATCATAGATATAATGTAAATTAATCCAAGGCAGCCTGTTGGAGATCTAGGAAGCTTCATGCAATTAAATATACATGGGGCCATTTTGAAGTTTAATTAGTGTTAAACTTGTTGTAGGTAGCAGAATTGAAGCTCATCCTCTTGGCAGGATTTAAAGTTTGTAACTGCAGAAGAAAAATAATGACTATCACAGTAACTTGGTAGTGTTCTGGGAAAGTAAAGCAAACAACTAGCACGCAGGAAATGAATGATGAGGGGAACCGGGTGTGCAACGCAGATTAGAATTTCTGTGTGGAGAATTTTACAGAAGCAGAAAGGGGGAAAAAGAATCAGAAGTCACAGGCATAGCATGCAGTGTCAGGATGAGTCAGGATTTATACCAGAACTGTCTGGCCTGGATTTTTGGTCTTATTCATGGTGAACCTGATCAAACAGTGAAAAGGGATGTGCAAGGAACAGCATTATCTCAGACTTTGGTGTACATTTGCACTGAAACATCCCATTATTTTTTCTCCAGACTAGGGATGTGTGATAAATCCAGTGACAATGTTAAATTTCAATCATCTGTACTTACTGAATGCAGCAAGCATTTTGGAATCTGTAATGGCTGCAGGTGTGTCCAGAAGAAAAGAAATATGCAAATGATTGTGGGAATGTGTATGGGAACACATTCAAAGTTCAAATGCAGATGTTAACTGTTTGAACATGCTTTAGTCAATGGGAAAGCCTTTAGTTTGCAACATCTGTGCAGAGCTCTTCAATGTTTCAAAAAAAAATCCTCTGGCTTCTAAATGTGGGATATTTTGCTTCTATACCCACAATTCAAACACCAGGAAATGGAGCAATATTGCTGCAGTCTGGTGTGCCCACATTGCCAGCAGGAAAAAGAACGTCAAGCTTTATATAACAAAAAGCAGCCTGAAGGTTCACAACACCAAGATGGCCTACAGAATACCCACTTGTGCTCACTATCATGCACACATTGAAAAACAGCCCTGTCAATTGCTTTGTGTTTGGCTGAGAAGTGGGTAACTAATGAAAAAGGAGTCATTTCTGGGATTTTCCCTTGAATTGTGTCACTTTGTGAATAGTAATGAGAAACAAAGGAATAAAAATAAGCTCATTTGAAATGTGGTGTTGGAGGAAAGCCATGTATATACAAAAGACAGCCAGAAAAGCAGACATGTAGGTGCTCAATTAAATCAAGCCTGAAGTCTTACTAGAGCAAACATGAGTCAACTGAGTCTATCTTATCTTGCACATAAAATGGAAATACAGATGTGACCAGGATAGACTATATTGCTGGAAAAAGTGGGGTGGAGCAGTAGGAAAAGACTTAACATGAGATGGGTTGACTCAGTAAAAGAAGCCAAAGGTGTCACTTTGCAAGATCAGAACAAAACCTAACAAAAAAGACAGTATTTCTAGGAAGGGGAGTACAGTAGGAAGAAAGAACAAGTTAACATAAAGTGCTGTTGTTTGGAAGATCTGAGAAGAGTTGTTAATGGTAGGGCATTTTGGAAGTCATTAACTGATGTAGTCACACATCAGACGTGACTGGCACATGGCACTGTAGGATTTTTTCTTAATTACCAAGCAATTGTGACAAGATGGGTGCGATAGGCACCAAAGCTCTGCTAACATTAAGTTTAAATGAATGAGCTTCTGATTTTTCCCCTCTATACTTTGCTTAAAAATCTTTTAAAGTATTTTTACTCTAGAAGCAGAATTCATTTTTGATATCTGTTTGGCCAGGAAGGAGTTAAAAAGTTCTCCTCCTGATTGTTATTTAATTTGATCTTGACCACGAGGGGCAAAAGTTCTGATCTCTTCCCAGCTCTCAAGCTGAAAAAAAAGAGTTTGTAACTGTTTAGAATGTTTGCATTGATAATTAGTTTAGAATAAATTTGAAAGGGCTTTTTTTTCAGAGTCAGTATTTCATCCTCTAAAGCCTGGATTCCTTCCCAAATTTTTTTAAAGTGGTTAAAACTAGCATTTTATTTCCAGATAAAGTTGTTTGGTCTTTTCAGTATATATTACCTGTTTTCAATCTCCAGACAAAAAAGATTGCAGGTGTTTGCATGGGGGGGGGAGGGTGTAAAATAGTTTTACTTTTTAAAAATCTTAACTCAAAAATTATCCAGACTTTTCCAAATTTGGCACAGTGCAACAGCGGACTGACTGCTACATCTGTGCCCAATGTGGTGCTGATTCAAAGTTCACTTTCAAAGTTATAGTTATTTTGTTTAAGATGCTCAATAATGCTAAGAGCTTTTGGGGAGCATTAATTCATAGGATTACCATATATCAGATATATGGTAAGGCACATAACAAGAGTTGATAGTGAAAAAGCCGCCTAGAGTGGTCGAAATGACTAGATAGGCGGGGTATAAATACAATAAATAAATACAGTAAATAAAAATAAATAAATAAAAAATGTTTAAGCAATTAATGAACCCAGAAAAACAGGCCATGGAATAGAGATGAAGGCAGAGAAGTATGTATGTCCACAAACAAGGTTTTATTGATGTGCCACCTTACCTTACCTCGTGGTAGATCAGGGGTGTAGAATTAACAGGGAGAGCCTCAAGGAGGAATAACAAAAAGGGTGTGAATTGAGGCACACTATGGCCAATCAGATCCCTGGCTCCAACCCTTATACTTTTCCTAGGGAGAAGGCCGTGCTGGGGGGGGGGGGGGAAGGGGCACCTAAAGAAACTCTGTGGTCCAGACCAAAGATTCCTCTCTTTGCATGAGTGCTTCCAGCTCAAACTTGGGTCTCTGCCTCTTTCTTGGCTCTCTGGTTGACTAACGTCTTCCATCCACTCCATTTCACCTACTTGTTATCCTGCCCTTCTGGGACTGAAACCCCCAATTCAAGTACAATCAGTGAATTACATAGGATTGGATTGTCAATAGTTTATTTACAGTCCTTAGACCAGTCACATAAGTATAAAACCTTATAAAACCTTAAAATTTCTAACTTTCAGTATTCCATTAGAACATGTTGGCATACATACAACTGGGAACGGCAATCTAATTGGTATTTAACTTCCGCAATCGAAGAATTGCTACACAGAACCTCGCAACCCGACAGGTGATCTGGACATCAACATCTGAGAGAAGGAACTCTAGCCTATTTCCCTCTGAACGTCCTGGCAATCTATCTATTAAGGGGGTTATAGTCTCTTTTCGCACTGCTTCATACAATGGGCAGGTGAAGAACATGTGCTGTATGGTCTCGATCTCCCTCAGGTGGCAGGAGCATAACCTTTCAGCAAAAGGGGTATTTTTATACTTCCCTTCTAGTACAGCAGAGGGGAGGGCCAAACACCTTGCCAGAGTAAAGGCTCTTCTAATTCCTTTAATTTCCAAAGATGTTAAGTATTTGGCCGGTACCATACAATTTTTGATGTAAGTCCGTGCTGCCATATTTTGGATGCTAGAAAGGTCTGTTTGGTATTCATTGTCCTCTATTCTTTGTTTAACTATTTGTTTTGCCTGCTCTATTCCAGAGGATATAAGTGCCTGAGGTGAGAGGCCAATTTTCCCCAAGTAGCCCTGGACCGATTTAACCCACTTAGATTGATAGTTATCTTTAAATAATAAGGAAAATAGGCCTTCTGGATTTAACTGTCCCTTTAGCCACATATATATAGATTGAATTCTAATCCAGGCTTCTACTTTAAGGCATCCTGTTTCTAGCCTTATCCTTGCATTTGACACGCATCTTGGGACCTGGAGTATAGTTCTTAAGAATTTGGATTGGACTATTTCTTGTGGTGCGAAGTGAGAACTGGGTGGCCCCATGAATGAGCCGTACAGCAGCTGGGCTAATGCCTTTGCTCTATACAATTTGAGGGCTGCCGGTATGAAGGACCCTCCTTGGGAGAGATGGAATTTTACTATACTATTTGCCGATCTTTCTCCCTGATCAGCCACAAATTTACTATGCTGAAGCCTAGATCCTGAGGCCTGTAATACTACCCCCAGATATTTGAAGCTGTTCACCTGCTCGATACTGTGTCCATTTATTTGCCATGACCTACTCTTGGGTCTCTGTCCAAAGGCGACTATCTTGGTCTTCTGATAGTTAATCGTTAATGATTTATATTCACAGTATGAGGCAAGCTTCTTAAGTGCCCTCCTCAGCCCTATGGGGGTTCTGGATAGAATTACTGTATCATCAGCATAGAGTAAGGCTGGCACTGTTCTATCTGTAAGTTTAGGTGAATGGAGATTGGCGGTGTTAAGCCAGCTTGATAAGTCGTTTATGTAAAATATGAATAATGCTGGTGCCAGCAGGCAGCCTTGCCTAACACCTCTGTGCGTTTGCACAGATTCCGTGAGGTGTCCCTGTCTGCTGCACCTGACTCTCAGGTATGTTTCTTCATGTAGGGCCCTGATTAGATATAGAAGTCTTTTGTCTATAGATGAGTTTGATAGATTGTCCCAGAGGTGTGTTCTCGATATAGAATCGAATGCTGATTTAAAGTCCACAAAGGCAGCATAGAGTGATGTTACTCCTTTGGCTGAGTATTTCTCTATAAGATGCTGTATAATTAGGCATTGTTCTATTGTGGATCTCCCTGGCTGAAAGCCTGCTTGTTCTGCCCCAATGATATTTTCTACTTCGAGCCACTCCAGGAGTTTGTCTAGGAGGTGCCTTGCATATAGTTTGCTTATAATATTCAGCAAACTTATTGGCCTGTAGTTGGCTGGATCCTCCCTTTTCCCTTTCTTATAAAATGGGACCACTGTGGCCGTTTTCCATGATATCGGGATTTGGCCTGTGTCATTAATATGGGTGAAGAGAGGTGCTAGAAAAGAGCCCCACCATGTCTTGTTTTCTTTTAGGAGTTCTGGTGGGATGCCATCAAGGCCTGGGGCTTTTCCATTTTTTAACTGATCTATATAAGCTATTATTTCGCCTGGGGTCACCGGGGGCCATTTGGGAGTGCTTCCAAGCATTACTGGAGAAGGGGGTACAATAACATCCTCATACATACTTGTAAAGTGGGATACCCATTTATCTGGTGGAATACAAGAGGATAATGGGTGTTTGGGCTCTGATAGTCTGCCTGAGATTAGTTTCCAGAAAAGGGATGGATTTTTGGCTTTTGCTGCTTCAATCACCTTCCTCCATAGTTCTCTCGTGTGTTCTCTTTTACTGTGATGTATCTGCTGTTTGTATTCTTTCTTATGTACAAGTAGTTTTAGGAGGACCTCTTTTTTGACATGGTCTTCTGCTCTCAGGTATTCCTGGTATGTCTGATTTACTAATTGTTTTGCTGCCTTACAGCTTTGGTTGAACCAAGGTTTGGATCGGTTATATGAATTCTGAAGGTTTCTGCTATATGAGTGGACAAGATGTGGCTGTAATTGTTGTAGGAGAGTTTCATATTTATCTATGGGATTCCAGTGGACTGTCTGGCTTCCTACTGGATTAAGGGCATCAATCAAATTTTTCGAAGTTAAAAGTTGTTTTAAATTTTGTGCCAGTTTAGGTGACCATCTTACTCGGCAACCCACTCTTTCTAGTGCTGTAATTTCAGTATGATATCTTGGTTCTGTGTCTAAATCTCTGACGTTTAGGTGGAAACTTAGATGTAGGGGGAAATGATCCCCCTCCATGTAAGGAAGTACTTGGAGAGTTTTGACCATGGAAAGGAGCCCCCTGCACACCAGGATGTAGTCAATTGTACTAGCTTTAGTTGCTGCCATAAATGTATATTTTCCTGGAGTATCACCTGTGATTGTGCCATTTAAAACTGAGAGGCCCAGTCTGTAGGCAAATTTGTACAGACAGGCCCCGGCATAATTTGCATGTTGGTCCTTAGATGCCCTCTCCTGATTCAGGGTCCCCACATTATCATTTCTTATGTTGGCTATCATCTTAAATTTGGTTCCCAGATAGTCATCATCTGGTCCCATACGGGCGTTTAGATCCCCACCAGTCAGGACCAGAGCATCCGGATGTTCCATGATAAGCTCTCTTACATAGTTTTCAAGGTCTGTCCAGTTTCCTTCTGTTTCAGCTTTTCTGGATGTGGGAGGTAAGTATATGTTAATAATCAATAGGGTTTTCATACTTCCTGTAAGTACTACTGCCATGGCCAGCTGTCTCAGGGGGGGTTTCATCGTAGATTTCACTTTCAGAGCCGTTGATACCAGGATGCTCAGTCCCCCCTTCAGTCTCCCCGGTCCGCGCCCTGGGATTGCCTTTACCATGAAAGAGTTGAAACCATCTAGAATTATATCTTTGTCAGACCAAGTTTCTTGCAAAAGAATGATGTCATATTTGCTACGAAAGAAAGGAGTATCATGGGTTTGGGAGATACATCTGGTCCAACCAGCCACATTCCATGATAAAAGTTCAATTTTAGATGCAGATGTTTGGTTGCTTTCTGGGGCACACCGTGATTCTTGAGTGTCTGGTGCCTCATTTCGCTCCTGAATGTTCAGTTGTTCTGCCTTTGGGGTCATTTCCCCTCTTGTGGCAGAGAGCATTTTAATGGGGTTCCCTTCCTTGTATAACGTTAGCTTCTCCAGAGCAGGCAGGGATACATCTGATGACTGACATCCTCTGTAGGTGAGGGGAGCAACTGGTGTGGGAAAAGGATAATCTTTACGGGCCCAGTCTTTGTTGTTTTGATTTCTTTGTGTCTCTCTGCTAAAGGGATATCTTTCAGCTCTACCCAGGTAGGTAGTCGTTGTTGTGTTTGGAACTGTGGTATCTTTGTGGAGTTGGACTTTTTGTTTGTTTTCCCCCCATGCAATATTCCTGGACAAAGGCTTCTTAAGATGTTTATATTTTTTGCCTTCCAATAGTCAGTTCTGGGGATAAGCTACTAAAGGGGCATATCTATTGCCCATATGCCACTCAGAGGTGGAGTCGGAAATAGTTCCCATTGAGCAGGCTGGATGTAACTTCTCTTTGTATGGATGGTATATTCTATTTTTTCTGGAGGATGTAATACCTTTTGAAAGATGCCTTGGCCTTGAGAGCATTTTCACCTGATTACTCTGGTTTTTGATTTTGCTTGTAAGATCACGAGGCTTGTTAATTGGGATATTGTTTGGGAAGGTTGCAACATTGATCTGCGTTTCCTTTCCTCTGCCATCTGATTTGGTTTTGGAAGGTGATCTGTTGTAAATGGTGGAGGCTTCAGCCCTATCTCTGTACAGGTCATAGCTAGGTTTTTCGGCTGTTATCTTCCTTATGGAAGCGGCTGTGGGGCCATCTCTTTGTTCTGGAACCTGAATTTCTCTGGATGTATTTGTTAGTTTGTAGGTGTCCAATTTTGTGATCGGTCTTAGGTTGATATTTGAGTAAGTTGTATGTATTCCCCATTTGAAAGATACTGCTATTTTTTCAAACTTGTACAACAGGCTCCAAAAATGATGGGCCTGTTCACTATTGGCGAAGATCAAGTGCACCCTGCCTCTTAGTTGCCCGGGCTTGCTGGGATAGATGCAGTAACATTTTGTGTTCATTTGAGCATCCCAATCCTTGCCCAGAATTTCTGTTATTGTCCGCAATACTTCTGAGTTGGAGGCCCAGGTGCCATTTGGTTTTCTTAGTGGCCAGTTGTAGATGGTGATGTGGTTCACAGGCTTGAGTGATGGGCTTTCAGCAGGGGTGGACCCTTCACTGTCTGAGGTTGCTGACCATTGGGGTTTTTTAATCTGTATATTTTCCTTGCATGTTGTCACAGCAAGTGGATGCTGGGGATAGGGTTCTTCTGGGGTGTTTCCCCACCATTCGTCTATGGTTATTAGCTCTAGATTAGAGGATGTTAGGTCAGGTCCCTCTGTGTCCTCTGTGTCCTCATTTCGCTCATATGGATCAGCCCAGGCCTTTGGGGTCTTCCCAGAGATGGGCATTCGGTCCTGAGTTGCTTTTTCTGATAACTGTGGGTAACTCTGACCTTTAAAGGCTAGGGAGTTATCTTTGTGTGTTTGATCTTTTGTACCCAGCTCCTTTTTTGCCTGAAGTCCTCTTTGTTCAGTATTCTGAGGGTTTGAGGGGGGTGCTGCTTTTAAAATCCCCAACTTTATCATGTCAGCAATGCATTGTAGTATTGCTTTAGTATCAGCGATTTCTTTCTTTAGATCATGCAGATTATTGAAAATTGTCTGGTTGGATTTAGCTGAGAGGAGACACTGATCACGTAGTTGGGTGTAAATAATCCTAGTTTGTTCACTCTCGGGCCCTTGAGCATCTTGGGGGCCTACTGTTCCTTCCATATGGTTCTCCTTGGGCCCAGGCGTTGATAGATTTAAGTATTTATAGAATGATTCCATAGAGGCAGAGAGAGCCTTCTCTAGGAGTTCTGGGTCCAGAGACCAATTGCCAATTTCTCCTCCGGAGTGCGGAGTTCCGACTGCAGCCCCCTGGTATGTCTCTCCATTACTTATGCCTACATTGTCCGTAGTAAGTGGGGTACTTGATGTAAATTCCCTCAGCGGCCTTTGATTATAGGAGGGTACATGTTTACGTTGATCTGAGACCACACAGAAGTCTGCTATAGATTTCTGATTTCGCTTTTTGGGAGCCTTTTTTGACTTGCCATAGGTTTTTTTGGTCCTAGTGGTGACCATAGTTATACTCCACAAATTAAGCTTATTTAGTGTCCCCTTCTACTTCTGCAGGTGCAAACTACCACTCAAAGGGAGAAGAATGTGGGTTTCACAGTTACGGTCAGTAGTAGCTGTATAAAAACACTTCTTAGCTCCGGTAAACACTCAGACATAAACCATTAAAGGGGCAGGTTGTTCCACCCGTTCCTTGGAGGACTTTTACTCACTGTGAGTCAATTGTAGATTGACGGAGTCAGCGGATCCGCCCCTGCTGTATGCCAAACAACCCCCGAAGGCAGATGGCTTTTCTTAAACAAAGTAAATGTTTTTCTTGCAGACTTGATTCAAGCAGGTGCTTACTGTCCGCAGTAGCGGTGTTATTTTCTTCTGTTTTCTTCCCAAGGCTGCAGTTGTGTAATTCTGTTGTACAGAGGTATTTCTAATATCTCTCGGCAGCTCCAGTGGTCATTATCTCTGTGTTTACTTTTACCAAGGTTAAAATCATGCCTTCAGCCAAGAAGTAGAATAGGAACTTCAACTAAACAAAAGCTATAAAAACCATATAAAATTACATAAAATAAAGATAAAATCACCGCTGTGTAGCCATGAGCGTCTTGCCTGGCTGAGCCGGAACCGGAAGCCGAATTACATATTTTTTTGACACCTGAATGTTGGAACATGAGTGAATGGCTCCTGGAACTTTCTAGAAAGGTGCTCTTGTTCCTAATCAGTCTGGGTAGCAATTATTGGTAGAGTGCAAGGCGCTGCACTGGAAAATCGGCCTACAAGAAAAAGTGAAGGGATTGTTACATCATCACAACAACTAAACCTTTGGGATTGTAGTGTCATAGAGAACCCAAGTAGGATGTTGACAGGGAACTGGGGAAACCATTGTGATCATCACTATATGCATTATTCTCTGATTAAACTAAACAGAAAACAAAATTAGGGCTCGAGCCCATTGACAAAGAAACCCCTCTCTCTGTTATTTAGATTTCAGCATTCACATGAGGCATGTGCATGCATGGACTATTTTGGTAGGGAGGTGATTTCTTCTGCTCCCCTGCCAGAGGTCCATTTATTGTGAGGTGGATTTTGACAAATTGATTCCACTTGTGGGAATACACTTGCTCCACATTTCTTTGGATGTTTTTTTTAAACAATCACCAGTCAGCCAAGCCAAGCCTTCCTCTCCTTCTGCCATCCAGTACTCCAGATGCTCTTGGATTGTCTCTCAACCAACCTCTTCTCCTCACCCTCTTCCAATCCTTCCTACCTTCTATTCCCCATAGTCACCTGCCCCTGCACCATTCCCATCCTCACCCCTTGCCCCCCTCTTTCCCTTTTCACCCCTTTTTATCTGATCCTCCTCCTAAAGTGTTTTCCCCACAGCTCTTCCCCTTCATCCTGGCCAAATGGAGCTACCTATTCAGAGGTGATGAAGGCTGTGAGGATGTAGACATTGACCCCAAAGTCACATGAGTAGTTTTGATTTTGCACTGAAGTGGGGAACAAGAATTACTCTCCTGATTTATTTTATCAGTGGGATAGTGCTGTAGCTAAAAAGCCATTTTAGCTACACCAGGATCGGCAACATTCAGGGTACTCTAAGACCCTCTGTACAAAGAGAATCCACAGCTGTACTTACACCTGGACAAAACACTACACCAGACCATAGGTACATAGAAAGATACACCAGGGAATCTATGTATAATGAGAGGAAAACAATGTGTGCTTGCAAAATAGGAAATGAATAATTATATTGGTGAGGGTTTGCTTCAGGGTATGATTCTGCCATGTATAATCTGCCAATTATATATGGCAGAATCATACCCTGAAGCAAAGATTAAAGTATCCCTCTGTTTAAAGATTTTGCAGACAAGAACCTGATGATCTAAAAATATTATATAAATGAATACAATTATAACTAAACTGTGAAATGATTCAAAAATACCTTCCACCTGTGATATCCTAAAGCAGGGATCGGCAGTGTATGGTACTCCAGATGTTCTTGAATTGTAACTCCCATCAGCCCGCACTATTGGCTACCCTGGCTAAGGGTGATTGGAGCTGTAGTCCAATGGCATGGGGGAGCCATGTATAGCCAACCTGTCTGCTAAAAGCCATTTTAGCTACAGCAGGATCAGCGACATTCAGGGTACTCTAAGACCCTCTGTACAAAGAGAATCCACAGCTGTACTTACACCTGGACAAAAGTACCTTTGTCCTAATGACTAGTACTACTGCAAAGAAAGGGGGTGGATACACATCACAGTTGAGTTTCTTATACAACAAGAAAGTCCTGACACAGCAATGGCAGGCATTAATTCACAGTTCCTACTGACATTCTCAGCAGGGTACGGACATTTGTATACCAGCTCTACCAAAAGTAAACAGACAACACACAGGAGTGTTGTTGTCTTGATGAACAGAAATGAAAGCACACACAAGGGAAATAACACAGTGGGGTGGCAGAGTGACCTGAGCAACGGTTGAAAGCGAGTGAAAGAGACCCATGGCTAGACTGTAAATAAAAGATTCACTGAACAAAGCTTTGCAACTCTTTGCAGTTCACAGAAAATGTGTGTGATCAGCAATTTTCTAAAATACCTTAATTAAACACTCTCTGTCACCAACGGTCTCATAAATTTAAAAAGGGCGAATAAAAGGCTGCAAAGGAGTGTCAAGGTTTTTTTTAAACTAAACTTGCAAAATGACAAAGCTTCTTTTACAGTCCCTTTCTTGGCAGGTCTTCTACCACCTTGCAATATAACTAGTGTGTGTATAGCTAAAGTTCTTTAAGTATTGAAACATTCCTGGTTTTGCATGATACAAAACATTAGGCAAATGTGTGCAAAACCTGCAAAGAACCAATAATAGATTCCTAGGCCAAATTAGGCTGCAGTTTTTACAAACCCTGCACGCAAACACCCTGTGTCCAGTAACATTTAACATCCAGAAATGAAAATTTCAGTTTTGTTCCCAAGACAGAATTCCTCACATCCATCTGGTACATACAGAGGGAAGTGAGAATGTTTTGGCCCAGCGAGCACACTGGCACTGACTCTACCATCCTCCAGTCATCTATGCCCCACTGTAGCATTCAAATATGTCACATAAAATCCAGTACTGTGTAGGTCAGTTCTGCGGTATGGGTGTGTGTGGCATTTAACCCAAGAGATGAAAAAAGACATAAAATCCAAAAAGTAACTAACAGATGTTAATGGCACTTAGACAACCAGAGAGAAGAGCCAGGTAGTATAGATAGGCACAATGTGCTGGTAGAGCAGGTCATGTTGGTTTGTCCTTTGGACAAAGAGAGGTTTGGTGGTTCCCAGCCCCACTTCCTCTGGCAACCACCCACTCAGAGGCATCACCTAGAGGAGGTGGGGCAGTGAAGCTGACGTGCTGCCTCTAATTGGGCGCCTGCTGGAGGAGGCAGGTCTGGGAAGCACTGAACATCTGTCTATCCAAAGGGCGAACTGGCATGAACTGCTAGATCAGAGGTTCATGCCTATCTCTACCAGGCAGAAAGCATACCAACATGGCCTGTGTCCCGTGGACCCAATGTGTCTCCAGCTGTCAACCTGCTAACTGCAGTTTTGCACCCTGAAAACCTATTCTGGAGTGCTGGAAACTTTTCAGAGCAGATTTCCAGGTGATGTGGAGGGCTACAAGAGAAAAGATGGATTGTCTTCTCTCTGGTTCTGCTGATGGAAAAGGCTTCATCAGACAAGCAAATCTTGTCTATGGAAAGGAAAACAGATACATGTTTTTGCAGGAAGTGCCACTATACCAGCAGTCTGGCATGTTGACAATGTGATTGTGGCAGCCAATATTGGGTGCAGTTTCACTCGTTAAATAGTTTTCCTACTTTGCATTTTTATATAGACAGTAAACAGCTCTGTAAAATGGCCAGTTGTTTATAAGGGGGGATTCCAGAATGTCATAGAAGATGAGGACTGACATTATCAGCCACTCTCCGTGATCTAAAGGAACCAGTGAGTTTCATCCATCCGCAATGTCTTGCTCTGAATGTAAATCAGGTAAGAATGGACCTATAATGCTTAAATGAAAGACCCAAAACACAGAAAAGTCTGTCTTTCATGTAATCAATTACTGAAAGAGAGCATCTCTAAACATGATTGATTTTATGTTCACAAAAGAGGGATACACAAACTTTTGTGTTTTGAGGGTGTCCCTATTTCACATTACCTTTTTGTGCCTTTTCACCTTTTGTCTGTCAAAACATCTGAATTTTTTTTGTCTAATGGCAGTGTGAAGGCTGTCAGTAGCCAATCACAATGTCCAGGAGAAGCAGGAATTTTGAGTCAATAAATGGAGCTTGAACTCAGTGAGGAGTGTTCTTTACTCCAGTTGTTCTTTGTGAGATTACTGTTTCCTGAGCTCCTGGTGACTCCATTTTGGACTGCTGCCTGCCTGGTATGCTTCCGTCTTGTTTTCCTCCTTTTTGCCTTTTGTTCCTTTTATGTGGGGGAGGAGTCAATTTCTTTGGATTATTTGTGCTCCTGCCAGGTAGTCTGCCTGTGCCAGCATGCCTCTTTGGGATTATTTTTTGATTTGCCACCCTGATTTCTCCCATGGTCTCCTTCCTTCCTTCCTTCCTTCCTTCCTTCCTTCCTTCCTTCCTTCCTTCCTTCCTTCCTTCCTTCCTTCCTTCCTTCCTTCCTTCCTTCCTTCCTTCCTTCCTTCCTTCCTTCCTTTTATTTTCTTCCCTTTCTTGAATTACTTTTACCGCTGCCTGGCCTATCTGCTACTGGTTGACTCAAAAACAGAAGATAATTTATTAAGTGGGGGTGGGGAGAAAAATCTTCTAGTTTTAGTTTGGGAAGCTTTTACTATATTTTTTGCCATTACAGTATCTGCTTTCTTTCTTGATTTTATTGGCTTCTAGGAGAGGGAATGTCTCCCCCCCCCCCGTGTGTGTGCATGGCCTGCTTTATTGATTTTTTTAAAAAATGTCATGTGGTTAAGTTTCTGTGTTCCTTCTGTTGAAGGTATATACTTTGGTGGGTTTGGGGACAATGGCTTTGTTTGCCTTTGGGAGGGGTATGTTTGTCGAGGAGTGGGCTTTTTAACTGTCTCAGTATGTCACCAGTCTGTGGATGGTTGAAGAATTTCGTAGCCTTGTGAGATACATATCTATGCCATGTAATTGGTAAATGTCCATTGAACAGAACATTAGCCATTCCTGTTTATTTTGCTTAGGGGCTTTGCTTAGTTTGTTGCTTTTTCTTGTACCTTGTGAAGGTAACAAATAATTCTAGAGTGTAATAAAAATCATGGGCAGTCTTCAAACATGAGGAGAAGAATGGGGTAATTTATTAACTTTGCCTGTGAGCACGAGACAAATGAGGAATTACAGTCATATAACCAATACAATTTCTGTGTTCTTAAAATGCTATTAGTGGGTTTTCCAACCATTTGAAGCAATAAAAATATATTCTCACACACCCCACTTGCTATATCTTTTCAGGAAAATGTAATGTTAATAGTGTTGTGACACAGTTTTTTACCCCATGGCAACATTCCTTTGTTGAGGAAAATGCCTCCCAGTGAAAGGTGAATTTAAAAAAAATTATTTTAGTTTTTGTGCCAACCATCCTACAGACTATAAAAGCATATCATCTCACATGTGGCCCATCATCTGCTGGTTTATTTGCTAGTGCAAAAATAATAGCTGAATGTATGTGTATGGCTTGCCCATCAAATGTTCCAATTTACATTAGATCTATTAGCAGGGCTTCTGCCATTGCACACTATATGCAGTGTAGAAATATGGTTCGACCACGTTGTCACCACATTAACCAAAAAGGGGTTCTCAGGTTATCTATGCATATAAGAATTTTCCTCTAGAAGATATATCTTAATAATTCAGCATCATCATACTGTTATGCCATTTCCCCCCTTGTTTACCTGAAATGTACTACCAGAATGGATGTTTATGCAACCAGATGTTCATCAGTGGTTAGACTCCTTCTTGATGTGCCATACTTTCAAAAGCTGTTGACCCCATGTCCAGAAAGGTGGCCAGATTATCAATAAATCTGTAATCACACTTATTTCATTGTTACCGAACCTCACATGCTTTGTGAATTGACAACATTTCTTCATGCTTATGATTGCTTTAAGTGGCAGTGCCCTGAGATTGGATGCCACAGTTCCTTCAAAGCTTCATACTCTCCATTACACTATATATGATTTTGAAGGGTTTGCACATGTTCACTCTGGTAGATTTTCTCTCATTCCTTGCCTTCAATATATACTATTTTTTTATGTTTGTTTTACACATTGTGTAGTAATCTGGAAGTTGAGCCATGGCAACTGGACTTCTTTCCTCTTAGGCCGAAACATTTTGCTACTCATCTGAGTAGCAAAACATTTCAGCCTAACAAGAAAGTCCAGTTGCCATGACTCAACTTCCAGATAACCTCCGCTAGATGACAAAGACCGGTACCAGTCTGCAGCCCGGGGGTTGGGGAGCCCTGCTCTAAGGCATGTGAGTGTGTGGGTGCACAGGGATGCATCTCTGCATCAGGTGCATGCAGCTGAGCTGGTGTTTTCACACATTTACTTCTGGACATGGCCAGAATCTGGCATGTAGGGGGCAGAGCCTCCGAACAGCACAGGAAAATTAGAGGGAATGTTGATCCTGGGCATTCTCAAATGGCTGCTCTGTACTGAACTCTATGACCCCTATTTTTCATAACATCAGTACCTGTGGTTGGTCCTTTCTGGACCAGTTTAGGTGAGTATGCACTTCCTGTCCAATAATTTCTAGGACATCTGTCACTTAGATGACAGTGGATATAGGATCTTCCTCATCCCTATGCAATCAAAGGCATTTCCAGAGGCTGTTCTTTAACTGTGCATGTGCTTCAGAAATGCTCTGAGGGAGCATTGCCTTCATGGTCTGAGCACATTTCTTCAGAAAGCACAGTGCCTTCAGATGAGCACTAATCACTCTCAGAGTCACTCTTAGTTGCTCCAGACTATCTCTGAAGTGCATTTTTTGTCCTATTGAACTTCTAGATTGCAGGACATGCATTAAATTGTAACATTTTTCACGTGTAGGAATTGTCTTTTCCCACAACCCTGCTTCTCACAATGAAGCGACAGCATCATAACAATAACATGAAGCCATATTTCTTGCCCTACCTATAGCATCCAGATCATACCAAAATAATCTGGAAATCTAAACAAGCACCCTCTTCCTGTTGATGGGAATGACATAAATACAGTTGTGCAGCCATATAATATGCTTACAGAAAGCATTCCACAAGTCAAATGAAAAAATAGGTTTTCCCATAACAAACAAACAAAAAAGATAACTATGAAACTGGGCCTTGAAGCAGCAGCAAATTTGGCACAGGTGTATCAGAAAGTCTGTTCTTGCTCTATGGAAAATTTGGGGATTTTTGGGCAAAGGGTTTTCAAGTTGTGATTTTTATAAAATAAAACCAATATAGCTGATTCGAAAGAGATGAAATACATTGATAAGAGAAATTTGCATGCCTGAAAAAAACTCCCTTGGTTTTAGGTCGTTTTTTTTTTTCTTTGACTGTGATGGACACATTCATGACTCTAATTTTAATTAGTCCTTAATAAAGTCTAAAAATATCTGAAATTGCTGCCTGTTTTATAACTTCCTAGCATTCCAAAGGAACTATTTGCATAGCATAGAATTTTGACCAATTAGAATGTATTTGGAGTCAGCCAGGCAGGGGTTATAAGTCTGTCACTTTTAACCTGCCACTAAGTTTAGTGTGAAAGAAAGCATTTAACTCCTTCCTGACCACACATTTTTAGCTCCTACCTGTGAAAATATTTTAAAAGATATATTTTTTTAAAAAATAGATAAGAATATTCAGCAGCTCACTTATTTAAGCTGTGAAATTATTTCTTCCCCTCTGTCTCGGGAAGATTTCAAAGCAAGTTTTACCTGGTTTACTCATTAGTAAGTTTATCTGGTCTACTCATAAGTTTATTGATCCACATGATTTTTAGATGTAATCCTCCCTAAAGTACCATCAGATCATAGATCCCATTTGCACCCAAAGACTACATCACACATATTCATGGGTTTGTTCTCCTTGCAGTCCAGGGGAACTTTCAAAAGCCTCATCCAGCACCACAATTCAAAAGCATCAATTCTTCGGCGGTCTGCCTTCTTTATGGTCCAGCTCTCACTTCCATACATCGCTACTGGAAAAACCATAGCTTTGACTATGCGGACCTTTGTCCGCTTTGTCCAGACTTTTTAAGATGCTGTCTAGGTTTGTTATGGCTTTCCTCTCAAGAAGCAGACGTCTTTTAATTTTGTGGCTGCTGTCACCATCTGCAGTGATCATGGAGCCCAGGAAAGTAAAGTCTGTCACTGCCTCTTCTATTTGCCAGGAGGTTATGGGACCAGTGGCCATGATCTTAGTTTTTTTTAAATGTAAGACAAAAAAAAACCCACCCATTTTTGCACTCTCCTCTTTCACCCTCATTAAGAGGTTCTTTAATTCCTTCTCAATTTCTGCCACCAGAGTGGTATCATCTGCATATCTGAGGTTATTGATATTTCATCCAGCAATTTTAATTCTGGCTTGGGATTAATCCAGTCCTGCTTTTCGCATAATGTATTCTGCATATAAGTTAAATAAGCAGGGAGACAATATATAGCCTTGTTGTACTCCTTTCCCAATTTTGAACCAATTTTGTTCCATATCAAGTTCTAACTGTTGCTTTCTGTCCCATGTATAGGTTTCTCTGGAGACAGAGAAGGTGGTCAGGGAACCTTTGTTTCCCACTCATCCCTAGTGTTTGGTGGGCTGCATCACAGCCTCTCAATTTTTCACATCTCCCAAAAATCTTGGGAGAACCATTTCCCATTTAAATGACTGGGTAGTTAGAAACAGGAAGTGACAGATTGGTCACTTCCAGTTTCTAAAAAAAAGGCTAACTCTGAATTAAATGAGGCCTGAAGACAAGAATATATTTACAGTATATGGCATATTTCATCCCTTGTAGATTTTACAGAGAAATCGGTGTGTGTGTGTGTGTGTGTGTGTGTGTGTGTGTGTGTGTGTGTGTGTGTGTGTGTGTGTGTGTGTGTGTGTGTGTGTGTGTGTGTGTGTGTGTGTGTGTGTGTGTGTGTAAAAGATCTTAAAAAGCAGATGGAGTTGGGTGTAATCAGCACGTTGGTGGTACCAAACCACAAAATTCTGGACAGCCTCTTTCAGGTTTTTCATCTATATGTGAAATAGTATGGGGAGTCATAGAATCCTGACACATGCCACAGATTAATGGTCAAGGTGTTGAACAGGAGTCCCCCAGCACCACTACCATCCACAAAGTGACACCACAGAAGGGAAAATCCCAGAAGCTGACTCCTTTTTTATCAGTTCACCACTTCTCACCCAAACATAAAGCAATTAACCGGGGCTATTTTTCAACAAGTGTGAATGGTAGTGAGCAGAAGAGGGTATCCTATAGATCATCTTGACTGCTGCCATTGGTGTTGTCCACATTCAGGCTGCCCTTTGCTATGTAAAGCTTGACATCCTTTTTCCTGCTGGCAATGCAGGTACAATATTGTGTAGCAATATGGGGTCTTTCCCTGCTTTTTGAGTTGTAGGTTTAGAAGCACAATATCTCATATTCAGAAACTGGAGGGTGGTTTGTTGTTGTTGTATTTAAAGAAGAATTAAATTTTCTATAGGGCTTCCAATAACTTATTCTCTAGTGAAGTTTTACTCTTCTGGAGAATTCCGAATGCAAGCGCCGCCCTTGCTACAAAGCAACTCAGCTGACTCCATATTTTGCTTTTATGAACAGGATATTTTGTCACCTTAATAAATAATTGGTTGTTTATGCGTGAGATAGGGTTTTATTTTGCAAGGACCAAATCCACACCTTTTTGTAAATCAATATAAAATCCATCTCAGGCTGATTCCTTGGATCTGGCCTCATCCATAGGATACGAATTATCTAGAGTAAAATCATTCTGATTTCCTACAATGTAAATGGAATGAAACTCATGATGTGGGATAATTCCATGACATATATGAAATATTAAATATATTTTAAATTAGATTATAAAAATCTCTTTGTATTTTTTCTCCTACTTCCAGCTGGATCAAAGTACAGCAGCAAATTATACCTTTCCATTAATATATACTGCCTTTCTCTCCATTCTTTGATATGGAAGTGGAAGGGGAACATCTTGAATTTTTTTCCCCTGCTGCTGTTTCCTATACTGAGGAAACAAAACCTAAAGGATTAAATCTCAAGCTAGTTCAAGGGTGATTCACTTTTGTTTTCCAACCTGAGCTCCCTGGAAGAAATGTGCACCCATTCATTGCTTTTTACCTCAGCTTTCCCTGACAAATTTAGTGAAGGTGGATAACTTACCAAGTCCCTCTTCTCATATTCTGTTCCTTTGGTATTAGGCTTCATCCCAATCCCTTAGTGAGCTAATTACCTCAGCACTCAATCTTTTATCACTTTCCTTTTATACATTCAAAGAACATAATGTTGCTTTCAGTCACCCTCTGGACAATAATTTTCATTTTATTTTATTTTATTTTTCCCCCATGATAGAAATTTAAAATGTATAAACTGGCTTTTCTCTTTGTATTAATATTGAGGAGGAAGTATTCCATTAATTTACTCCACTCACGCTATCCATCCACACAGCTTTATTGCTACGGTGTCTTGTCATTTAGAGAGGATCTGCCCATGTATGGAGATGAAATAAAATTAGATTACATCAAAGTTTAATAAAATGTCAGGATTCTTACACATAAACACATAAGGTGTTATTGTTTTCCTTTAGGGAACTGGAGTCAGCTTGAAAAGGTGGTTTAAGATACTGTATCACTTTCCTTTTGCAAAGAGATTGTGCAGGCATTTCTATTTTCTTAGAAACCCACGGGCTGACTAGTAAATATATGTGTGTGGACCAGTAACATTTGTAGACATGTTTGATGTTCATCACAGCAAGCAAGTCTCATGCAAACCACTTTTATTCTTTTTTTTTAAAAAAAATACTATGCTAGAGCACCAGGCTTAAAACCATTCTGCGTTCATCTCCCTCTGCCCCTTCCTGGTTCTATGACTTTTTTGTAGTTTCTGCATCTATCAGGATATGTTAATGGAATGGTCACATCATTCGTGTTCTCTCTACAAATGAGCTTCATGGTCAACAAAAGGCTTTCACTAATTAGAGTAATGGTCTCTAGGTGATTTCTGTGAGAGTCAACACGTGTGTCAATACTAGACATGGGGAGACAAATATGGATATCAGCAGTACAGATGGCTGGGCCTTTTGGACCCTCCCCCCAGAATCAACCAGCCCACCTACTACTCACCACATGGTGTGTGCAGCTGTCATGGTGTGGAAGTTGCCCAGAGTGGCTGGCTGTGTAGGGAGGCGAGGACATGCCAGGGAGCTACTTCTATCTATCTATCTATCTATCTATCTATCTATCTATCTATCTATCTATCTATCTATCTATCTATCTATCTATCTATCTATCTATCTATCTATCTATCTATCTATCTATCTATCTATCTATCTATCTATCTATCTATCTATCTATCCATCTATCCATCCATCCATCCATCCATCCATCCATCCATCCATCTATTGGATTTTTACCCCCCCCCCCATCTAGACCATGTCTACTCAATTGATGCATCATGAACAATAAAAGTCATGCACATGGTGTGGTAAGCAGTAAGAGCATTAGCCAGTTCTAGGGGGAGGGTACAAATGACCTGTGGTGCCAATATTCGTATTCGTGTCCGCTGGGAGACAAGCACAGATATCCCATGTCTAGTCAATAGGCTAATAGAAAGTTATGGCTTGTTCAGCCTGTGATTGGCTAGGATAGGTTGACAAGGGGAAAATGTATAATGGGCTCTCTATTCCATTTTATTTGTTGGGGCGTGTCATCTGATTTTGTATTGTATTGTGCCTTAGGATGTCAACTATTCTAGTTGAAATACCTGCAATACTGCTCCTATGAAAACCAAGTCCTTCCTTTGATATGTGTGACCAAATGCTATGTATTTAGTAGCTTATATCTGTTGTCTTTCCTCTGTGTACATATTCATATCCATATTGTTATTCTGCATTTTTAAAAACCGTTTCCTTCTCTTTCCCTTTTTAAGTAAATCCTCCACATTATACATGTATAACCACTGCATTGTTGCACTGCTGTAGTGTATAAAGTGCATTGTTGTATTGTAGTATTCTTCTGAGAGAGAAACTGATCAACCAGCTGGTGAAGAAGGAAGATTTGCTCCTTTGGAATCTTCCAGAATGGAAGGATCAGTTGACAGTGTCCTATCATTGCCCGGCAGATGCCCAAATGCATTCAATCTTCACATTCTTTGATAAGGCTTCTTCTGTGTCTCCCTGGAAATCTACTAACTTGGAGAAACGAATCCAGTTCAATACCTGGAACCAAAAAACAATGCACTTTCAGTCTTCTGTGTCAAGAGAACCACCAAGTCTTCCACCAGGATAGAAAACTCCAGCTGCTGCCAGTGAAAGGAAGTCATCTAAATAATGCCCTACTCCATCCATCCCTGTCCATTCCCTCACAGACCACTCTGGCAAATTAAAGAAACTCTCTCAGGCCAAGCATGAACTAGAGCAGCCTATGGTCAAGGCCCTTTTAAACTAGGACACCCCCACAGTAAAAGCCCAACAGATCAAATTCTTCCAGAGGTGATGAAAGGTAGGGTGGAAGATCCCTTTAGTCGTCACTGAACCTGGTCTAAGATGACAGACTAAGCAGAGTGCAGAACAAAAAGGCAGCATAGTGAACCATACAGGGGTCATGAATTGTATTATTTATATCACAACCAGCTGAGTAGGATAGATTATGAATTATACAATGGACCCCAGCTACACACACATTCAAAACACAGGCAATTGAAAGACAGGAAATGGATTCTCTACAAAGAGGCTAGCAAAATCCCACCACAAATTATCCAAAACTAGCTTAAAAAGAGCCCCGAGCATCTAAAAAACAAATATAGAAACTGAAAGTAAAATACAAAAGATAATGCACATCTCACACATTAGGATAATGACACAACACCTGAGAATGTATCTGGATTAATTGATTTGGGAACCTCTACTCAAAGCAGGAGGGAGACCTCTGGCTGTTAAGGGCCATGCTCAGAGTTTGAAACATTATTTGTAATAAGTAACAGCAGTGTTAGTACTACTTTTTTGAAAAAGCAGTTAACTTCCATTATTGTTGCTTGCTGGGCAAGAGGAGAAGGGCTACTTTACCATACATAATATACAACTTGCTGTTAAAAACAACAGCCTCAAAATACAGAGGTAGCCAAGAGTTAGTCTAAATAACATGGAATAACTAAAAATAAATGAATAAATGAATTTACACAAAGAGAGAGTAATCTGCTGGTATTAATCCTGAAATGTAATGAGCATGGCTACCCCAAAAAATAACATTTTACAGATACAAGTGGTGCCTCGCACAACGATTGCTTCATACAACAATGAATTCACACAGCGATGGGTTTTTTTGAGGAATTTCCCCATCGTTTAACGATGTTCTCTATGGGTGAATTTCACTTAACGATGTCCCTTTTTGCTCATTTAAAAGTGTCTTAAAATGTTTGAAACCTGTTTTAAATGCTTGGATTCCATAGTGCACCTTGTGAAACATGTGCAAACTTAATTTGGTTTTGTTCTGAGTCTTCATTAATTTTTGGTGATTTTTTTATCTTCCCCATTTAAATCAATTGAATGGACAGTTCAATGCATTTAAATAGGGAAAACAAAAAATCACCAAAAATTAATGAAGACTCAGAACAACACCAAATTAAGTTTGCGTAGGGTTCAGGAGGTGGGCTAACGATTGCAAGCATTTAAAACATGTTCCAAACATTGTAAGACACTTAAAAATGAGTGAAAAGGGACATGGGAAAGGACTTCAAAAGCACTGAAGCCAGCTTCAGTGCTTTTGAAGCTCTTCCGTTTTCGCTCATTTTTAAGGGTCTTACAATGTTTGGAACAGGTTTTAAATGCTTGCAATCGTTAGCGCACCTCCTGAACCCTATGCAAACTTAATTTGGTGTTGTTCTGAGTCGTCCTTAATTTTTGGTGATTTTTTGAATTTTCTCTCATTGGAATGCATTGAACTTTCCGTCCAATGCATTTCAATGAGAGAAAATTCAAAAAATCACCAAAAATTAAAGATGACTCGGAACAACACCAAATTAAGTTTGCGTAGGGTTCAGGAGGTGGGCTAACAATTGCAAGCATTTAAAGCCTGTTCCAAACATTATAAGGCACTTTTAAATGAGCAAAAACGGACTTCGCAAAGTCGGCTTCAATACATTCCAATGGAGGAAACATTGTTTCACTCAACAATGTTTCCTATGGGTTTTTTCACTTAAAGACGGCAATCCGTTCCAATTGGAACGGATTAACCAGTTTTCAATGCATTCCTATGGGAAATGGTGTTTCACAGAACGATGTTTCACACAACGTTGATTTTTTTGGAACCAATTAACATCGTTGTGTGAGGCACCACTGTAATGTGGTTCCCTGTTACACATTACTTTTGAACTCCGGCCATATTTTTAGTAGGGGTATTATTTAGGCAATTTCTCTGGGATGCCTCTTCAAATCACACCTCAACTTGCTGTCCCCCCAGTTTTTGTTTCCTGTCAGATAGAGCACAGTGTGACTAAAGGGTTAATGTGGGTTGGAGGCACACTTTTAGTTTAGTCTTCATGGAAAATTGAGTTTTATGGAACTCCCACTCATTGTAGTTACATAATTTGGTCCTCATGGAGCAAGCGGAAGATTTTACCCGAGAGCAATATGTCTTTGGCAAACAACAGAAGGTTCTGCATTTTAATTAACACTGTGATCTTTCTTCACACATTTTCTATGCCTCTGTGCTTTTCGTCATGATAAAAAAGGGGGGAAATTCAGCTGGGCTTCACAACAGAAGCCTCCATTCTGCTTCCCATTCCAATTTTATTACTCATGCATCTTTATTTATTTATCTTCTTTATTTCTACATGCACACACACTCATACACAGAGAGATAGACACAGACACCCACCAGAGATGTGCATCTTGTCAGCAGGAACAACAAAGCTGCTTTATCCCTCATTAATAAAAAGGGACATTAATACTAAAGTGCTTCCAAAAATATGGAGCTGCTAGGGTGCTGAAAATTAAAGGTAGATACTACATAAATTGTGTATTCTCTTTCTATCAGGTGCAACACAAAGAAAAATGAAGAGCAAATTGCATGCTTTGGGCTATAACCCCATACACATGTATTGAGGATTAAAACTTCTCACCCACAGCTCAGTAGAGTTTAGTTCTGATCATGCCCTCACAGGTTTGAATTGTTAGGCCTAACATAACACTAGCCGAGGGATCATCCCCACTGTGACAGCTATGTTGGATTACACAGTTGCACAAATCACAGTGCAAGTAGCTTTGCAAAAAGTGTAAATAGTCATACAATAGGTTGTTGAAGTAGATGCACAATTAGTTCAACCAGATACTCAGCTAGCTACACAACTGTACTACTGTTGGGGTTCTGTGGAGCTATAGTCTTTACATGAGTGTAAATACAATGAACTTAACAAAAATATGAATATATATTTTGTTATTCAAATAACAAAACAAGAACTGTAATATAAACACAAACCAAACTGGATGTTACAAAATACATGCCCTTGAGTTCCATTCACCTATTGCGTAAGAGCAAAAGATCCACCACATAAAGCTATTCAGTTCCAGATGTGCACTCCTTAAGGCCCTAAAAATATCAGATATAAATACAAAATATCACTAGGTGGATCCACCCTAGCTTCACCCCTCCTGCACATATGGGCTGAAATCTCTGCAGCACAGCTTATGCTTTAGCTGTTTGGAGGTAATTAAAAATGTCTGAGTCTCCTCAAGGGACCACGGACAGTGATTTGGGGCTTTAAGTCAGTCCTTCTCCTGTTTCATGGCTCTTGAAGTCTTCCCCAGGGCAAAGGGATCCTTGGAACCTGCAGGGAGGAGGAAAACGTTTTGAATTGCCCCCAAATGGCCATGTCAAAGCTAGAGAAGCCATCCCAGCTGCATGGGGGAGCTCTGCCAACAGGATTTCAGCCACTGAATTTCTTTTATCTAGACTAAGGCAATACGGGCCTATATCATTCACCCATCCAGAACAGCATCTACTGCCCTCTACAGCAGTGGTCCCCAACCTTGGGCCTCCAGATGTTCTTGGACTTCAACTCCCAGAAATCCTCGCCAGCAGAGGTGGTGGTGAAGGCTTCTCGGAGCTGTAGTCCAAGAACATCTGGAGGCCCAAGGTTGAGGACCCCTGCTCTACAGCTTTGCCTCTATCCTTTTCAACTGAGATTCTGAATAATAGGTTCATCCCAAGATTTCGTCACTCACTCCGAATAGTCCATAGGTGTTACAGGACCACTTCTGTGGCATAACTGCTTTCAGTTATTGTATTGGGTACCCCCTTTGGGCCCACTCTGAAAATGCATGTGGTGACCGCACAGTGTTGTTGGTTGCATGCCAGAATATTGTTCCTCTCAAAACAAAAAACGAATTATTGCAACCTTGAGCCACTGACTGGTTATTCATAGCATAAGCCTAAGTGTACCTTGCTGTCCATTCTCCCCTCATAAACAGACCACTGTTGCCATTCTCCTCTGGGGCATGCACCCACATCCATCAGCCCAGCATGTGTGCATGCTCCCAAGAATTGCTGCAGCAGCACTTTGTTTACAGGGAGGAATGGATGGAGAATCGCTTTTGGGTTTACACTATGAATAGGATTCCAGCTACTGATTCAAAGAAAAATGAAAAGTGTTTTAATTGAAAGCAAGAGTTACTTTCTGCTTTGATCCTTTATTGTGTTAACTTTTCAGTTCTGCTCAGCAAATAGGATGAGACTGTGATGAAAGTATGTTTGAAGAAATCAGTTTGGCCTGATAGAGTTGGGGATTTTATTCATTTGGTTGAGTCATGAATTCACAGATATTTCTCCAATTTCTTGCACACCTTGGTTGCTCAGCTCTGGCCATTGTGCCTCCAGTGTAGACATTCACTTTTGTGGCTATTCTGTGAATCTGACAAAGCATTTCTTGACTAGTGAATTTTCAATTAAAAAAAAGATTTTTTTTAAATTTGTGGCTTTACAAAAGTCAGCACACCATTTGTGAGCAGAGCACACAAATGAGGGACTATTTCACAGAGCTTTTTCCCAATGTTTCCCATTAGTGGAGCTCACAACTAACATTTTTTGCAGCACAGCTTTCTTCTTTTGCCTCTCAAAGATATTTTCATTTCTGTTCTTGCATTGCTATTGCCGGTGGCAACAGCAATAGCTACAGTGGATGATCAGGCGAACCCATGGTGTCAAAATCCATGGTCATGTGTTGTTGTTCTGCTGCTCCCACAGAGATTTATGGAAAGATTTAATAACCCCACTATTGGTTTACCTTCCAAGACAGTCATCTGATTTCTAAGTATCTTTTCATGAGACAAGGTGATGCCATAGTATATAAAATTTTGGGCAGCTTCCATAAAAATATGTTACCCTATATTTTACCAAAGATGCATGGTTAGTGCAAAGAAAGATTCAGAGCAACTGTATTAGCAGCTTTTCTACCATTCCACTTCCCCCACATTGAAGAAGGACTTCCTGTCAAGAGCCTCGTGGTGCAGTGGTTAAACCGCTGTCCTGCAGCCAAAACTGTGCTCACGACCTGGGGTTCAATCCCAGGTAGCCGGCTCAAGGTTGACTCAGCCTTCTATCCTTCTGAGGTCAATAAAACGAGTACCCAGCTCGCTGTGGGGTTTGGGTAATGTGCAGTCTGCATAATTAAATTGTAAACTTCCAAGAGAGTGCTTGAAGCACTATGGGGCAGTGTATAAGCAGGACGCTTTGCTTTTGCTTTGATGTCTTGTGTCATTCTAGGGCATTGTGGCAGCACGGAGGCAGTATTTTTAAAAATTTTTGGAAATTATTCTGCGAAGTAGCTTTTGGCCCTTGTAAGGGAAGGTTTTTTTTGGGGGGGGGGAAATGTCAGCATGTTTCTAAGAATAATATTTCCTGAAAATTTTGGCTTAATTACTTGTCAAGTTCACGTTTAAGTTTGTTGTATTGGCTAAAAGTCATCACAATTGATTGAAATACAATTACTTGTCATTCATAAGGGAACATGGCCTCTCCCTCGGTCCCCCAAATGTTTTATTTTTGAGGTGTTATTGCAGATGCATTTTATCTCTATTACAGGAGGTGCTTACACTGCAGTTCCTTCTTTGTAAGGCTTGTAACAGGTACAAGCAATGATAGTGTTCTGCCTAGCTCCAGGAAAAAAGCAGAACGTAAGTGCACTGCGCACTGTAATTCGTCATCCAAACTGTCAAAAGTTTTATTTTGTCAAGAAAGAGGGTTCCATTTCTCTGCTGTTCTTTTTTAGTTTCTTGTGGGTTCTGGGGACATTTTCCAAATGCATTCATGTCAAATGCTTTTTTTTCTCCACAAAACATGCTAACAGCCTGGAAATATTTTTTTTTTTTTAAAAAAAACTGTTTAAAAACTCAGTTATGTTTTCATAGTATTTGGGGTTTTTTTAACAATATACTAATTTACGTTCATCTGTACTTTTCAAATTATTCTTTTTGTGGGGTATTTGAAGTCTCAGGTTTGGAAGATGGGGAGATTTAAATGAAATAAAAAGGAAAGAAATCCACAGTTTTAGCCAACTTATTTATTTTATTTATTTATTTATTCAATTTATACCCCACCCCCCTAGACAGTGTCTACTCGAGGCGGCTTACAAAATCATAAAATATCATTAAATAACAATAAAAACAGCACAATCAAAATAAACAACATTCATAATAAAAAACATTAATATAGCATGATCAAGATTGGAATAAAAGAACAGAAAAGATAGAATTCAAGAACTGACATGAGAGAAAGCCTGCCTGAAGAGCCAAGTTTTTAAATGGCTCTTAAAAACACCCAACGAGGGTGGGTTGACAGAATAAATGTCTCACACCTCGCTATGTGCCTTCAACTCCATTTATAAGTAGCCAACGGCTTCATACTAGTACCAGCGTGGAACTATGGGAAGAGAAATGGAGGGAAATCCCTTTGCCCCTCTATCTAACCACTGAATCCAGAATCACCCTCCCAAAATTCAATCAATCAATTAATAGAGGGAAGGATCTATTCCCAGCATTGTCCTGACATATTCAGGACATGTTGTTCATTTCAGAGACAGAGTGCTGCAAAAATAAAAAAATAAATTAAATCTTAATAAGAACTGCACTCAGCAGCCTCTAATGTAGCTATTTGGCCTATGAAAATGGGCTGTCATACATGGGGATATGCTGTCTGGTGAACCTCGATCGCAAGTGATCCCAGAAAAAGGGGTGTTTCCATATAGGCAGCAAAGATAACAAGGAAACAAAAATGTCTGGCTCCCTGATAGCACTACCAATGTCATACAAATCATCCACAAGATGCAGAGGTGGAAAAGATGGTACAGAAGAAGGAGCAGTTTCTCCACAATTGTTACCCCTGACATTTTTGTTATTGAGAACCTCTTTTGAAAGCAACTTCTGCTTCTATTTATATGTTAATTTTCTTGACATTAAAACACCTTTCTCTACCTTCTTCCATGGACTAAAATGCTGAAATCTGAGCTGGTGTTTCTCAGGGCTTCAAGGGCAGCCTAATTAGTCGCATTGGCATATTTGTAGGAAGATTATTAATTACCGAAGGCACTGATTAAACCATGAACCAACTTAAAAAAAAACAACCTTTAATTTTATCAGAGTCCAGTGGGTCAGTTAAAGGTATAGAACAACCATTTCTGTAGAGGATCTGATGGTAACTGAATGAACTTCTTGTGTTCTAGAGAGGGGCAGACAAAATTGTTCAACGAGTGATGGGTTGGGACTAGAGATGAGGATGAACTACCAGAATAGTGGTTTGCCATGATACGTGGGCCGTCAAGGTTGATGACTCACACATTTCCCTAGGAATTTCTGACAAACCACAAATCAGTTCATTGATTTGTCAGCGCTTTTTAGATAGCATGTGGCTGTCTAAAAAAAGGGGTGAGCACCCTGCCCTCTATCCCCTTCCCACTGCCCCCCTTTACCTCCTTACTGTGGCCTGTAGGCAGTGGTGGTGGCAGTGGCACCGCTGGAATGAAAACCACAGTTCCAGGAGACAACCCTGCTCTCTCTGCCTTTCTCAGCTGATTGGTGCCCACAGAGGCAAAGAGATCAGGCTTGCCAACCAGCAACGTTCTGGCTGGCTAGCCTATTCTCTATGCCTATGGGCTGGGCCCATGGGCCGAGAGAGCAGGCTAGTTGAGGCAGAACCATAATGACAGGTTCTCTCTGCTTCCATGGGCACTGATCACCTGATCATGGCCCATGAGGCAGAAAGGTCAGGCTAATCTGCCTGCACAACTCCGGCTAGTTAGCCTGCTCTGTCTATGCACCTGTCTGCTAGTCGAGCAGAACCATTCTACCAGCCTGTCTCTGCCTCTGCAGGCTCCAATCAGCTGATTGGCACCACCAGCGGCAGAAAGAACAGGCTAGCTCACCAGAGTGGCAGCTTCCTTTCCACCGGCTGTGACAGCAGCAGGGGCAGGACAAGGTAGAGAGGCAATGGGAGGTGGTGGGAAGGGGGCAGGCTGTGGGGGCAGAGAGAGTGGGCCTTCTGAACACCTGTTCAGTGGGGCTGTAGGCCTACTAGCCTAGGCAAACTAGCCTAGCTTCCTCTTTGGACCCAATGAAGGGACAGCGACAAAGGATAAATATTCATCACTTTGTATTCATCAGGGCCTTCAGAATTGATGAATACAAAGTGACAAATATTACGCGGATCAGCATATAGATCATGATTAATATTTTTTAATAATTCATCCCCATGTCTAGTTGTGACAGTGGGTTGATACAGAAGCCAGAGAAGGAAATAAGCCAAGACAAGTGAGGAACAAGAAGTTAGAAGAGAAAAAAATGCCCAGAAGGAAAAGTTTATTGGGAAAATAAATAGGGAGAAATAATGAACCACATTTGTACAGCCAAGAAATACAGAATCAAGGAGACCTGATGCATTGAACTGACAAAATCAGTTAAAAATATTTTACCTCTAGTCTTCTGTTTAAAAAACCTAGGTTGTTCATGCCAGTCAATAGTACAAATAAAAGTTGGAACTAGAGATGGTATGAACTGCCAATTTGGTGGTTCATTTACCATCCAACAGGTGTTTGGCAGTTTGGCATTCCACCTCCTGTTCCAGAGGTAAGCAGTCTGGGACAAATCACCGAACCAGTGGTTCGTGCCCATTTCTAGTTGGAATTATAAAAAACAGAAATATACAGAATATGAAACAAAGGTTAAAATTAGGGTTGTGCATGTATGATCCATTTCAGTTCAGAAACTTTGTTCATATTTTGAACAGAATCCAGACTCAATCCAGAGTGATCTGGACCCCCTCCAATTTGGTTTGTGGGCCAAAATTGGATCATTCATTCATTCATTCATTCATTCATTTAATTTATTTATTTATTTTATTTTATTTTATTTTATTTTATTTTATTTCATTTATATCCCGCCTATCTAGTCGGTTAAGACCACTCTAGGTGGCTGGGTTACCAGCTAAAACTAGAATAACTATTTTGGGATTTTATAAAACAGTTTATAAGTACTTCAGAGAAATCCAGAATCTAAAGACAGGAGTAAACCTACTGGAGGACTCCTCTATTTATTTATTAGGTAGATGCATAGTATTTCTTTTCTCCAAATAGACTAATTTCTCTATAAACATATTTATTTTTCAGTAATATATATTTATATATTTCTAGAGATAATTTGTGTTAAGGGATGGAGGCTGTGAATATCTTTAAACTGCAGTTCTACAGCCACTTAATAATTGATAATTATGTCCTTTCAAGTGAGTTCCAACTTATGAAGGCTCTCATGGGGTTTTCTATGTATACAGTACTCAGCAGTGGTTTAGCAGTTCCTCCTGCTGCTGGTGTTTTGGGACTGCCACATAGGGAGCAGAGTTTGCAACTCCATGCAACTCAATGTATACACTGACTGATTTTAGTTGACCCCTTTTCTGGAAGGTACAGTGAGGATTCACAAGGAGGTGATAGCATTCCAGTGGAACTATTTAAAATCTTAAAAGATGATGCTGTTAAGGTGCTACATTCAATATGCCAGCAAGTTTGGAAAACTCAACAGTAGCCAGAGGATTGGAAAAGATCAGTCTACATCCCAAACCCAAAGAAGGGCAGTGCCAAAGAATGGTCCAGCTACTGTACAATTGCACTCATTTCACACACGAGCAAGGTTATGCTCAAAATCCTACAAGGTAGGCTTCGCAGTATGTGGACCGAAAACTCCCAGAAGTACAAGCTGGATTCCGAAGGGGCAGAGGAACTAGAGACCAAATTACTAACATGCGCTAGATTATGGAGAAAGCCAGAGAGTTCCAGAAAAACATCTACTTCTGCTTCATTGACTACGCAAAAGCCTTTGACTGTGTCAACCACAACAAACGATGGAAAGTCCTTAAAGAAATGGGACTGCCTGACCACCTTATCTGTCTCCTGAGAAATCTATATGTGGGACAGAAAGCAACAGTTAGAACTTGATATGGAACAACTAATTGGTTCAAAATTGGGAAAGGAGTATGACAAGGCTGTATATTGTCCCCCTGCTTATTTAACTTATATGCAGACTACATCATGGGAAAGGCAGGACTGGATGAATCCCAAGCTGGAATTAAGATTGCTGGAAGAAATATCAATAACCTCCAATATGAAGATGATACCACTCTGATGGCAGAAAGTAAGGAAGAATTAAAGAACCTCCTTATGAGGGTTAAAGAGGAGAGCGCAAAAAAGGTGGGTTTTTTTCTTACATCAAAAAAGCTAAGATCATGGCGACTGGTCCCATCACCTCCTGGCAAATAGAAGAGGAAGATATGGAGGCAGTGACAGATTTTACTTGCTTAGGCTCCATGATCACTGCAGATGGGGACAGCAGCCACAAAATGAAAAGATGCCTGCTTCTTGGGAGGAAAGCGATGACAAACCTAGACAGCATCTTAAAAAGAAGAGACATCACCTTGCCAACAAAGGTCCACATATCAAAGTAGTGATGTTGAAGTGAGAGCTGGACCATAAAGAAGGCTGACCACCAAAGGACTGATGCTTTTGAATTGTGGTGCTGGAGGAGATTCTTGAGAGTTCCCTGGACTGCAAGGAGAACAAACCTATGCATTTTGAAGGAAATCAACCCTGAGTGCTCACTGGAAGGACAGATCCTGAAGCTGAGGCTTCTATCCTTTGGCCATCTCATGAGAAGAGAAGACTCCCTGGAAAAGACCCTGATGTTGGAAAAGTGTGAAGGCAAGAGGAGAAGGGGACGACAGAGGATGAGATGGATGGACAGTGTCATCAAAGCTACCAGCATGAATTTGACCCAACTCTGGGAGGCAGTGGAAGACAGGAGGGCCTGGCATGCTCTGGTCCATGGGGTCACGAAGAGTTGGACACAACTAAATGGCTAAACAACAACTTCAAGTAATCTCCAGCTCACAGCTGTGTCAGCTGGAAATCATCCTGTTTGAAGCAACAGAGTTTTCTGCTTTTTTGGGGGGGGAGTAGAAGGGCAAGTTTGTTTTCTGCAGCCCCAGAGGGCAGAGCACAAAATAAATGATTTAAATTACAAGAAAGAAGATTTTGACCCAGTAGAAAGAACATCCTAACAGGGATAGCTGTTTGACACTGGAATGAATAGACTGTCTCTAAGGGTGGTGGATTCTCCAGTGTTGAAGATAACAGAGATTAGATGAGCTGTTGGGTATGCTTTAGTTCAGGATTTCCTGCTTCAGCAGAAGGATGGATTTCATGATCTCTGTGGTCCCTTCCAGCACTAGATTTCTATGACGCTAAGGGGTGGGGAAAGAATGACTTTACATGAAGTGGAACACATTGGAGGTGGTCAAGAACAAAGAGATTTCCAAGTGCACCCCTTTCTCAACATACCAATTTCTAAACCTCTTTTCTTTTAAAATGTGCCCTTCTGCAATTATTTTCCCCAAGTGCACATTTTAGAAATCCATTTTGGCCAGGGTGAGGAAAAATGAATGAATTTTTAAAAATCAGGTTGATGTCAATCACAATTTAATATATATTTTTAAAAAATACATTTTAAAAACTGTTTTTTTATTTAAATCATTTCTGAACTGTGGATTAAATCAATTGAATTTAAATCAAAGCCACCCTGGTTTTGGTGCCTTCTTGAGCTGTGACCTGTGTCAGAATGTTCAGAAACTGGAAGCTATTTCCTGAGCTGCAACATAGCCTGAGTGACATGGATTAGAACAGGTTGTCATAGAATTTGCATAGATGGATTTCAAGCCTGCCTAGTTTGCATTCAGATATTTCATTTTTTAAAAAAAATTAAATTTTATTTTATACAAAAAATACACAAAAAAACACATACAAAAATACAAAAAAATACAAGTAATAGTGCTTATTATAAACTAAATTCTAATGTGCACCCCATACCCACGGGACTCTATTTACTATAATAATATTTTTTTACAGATTACCTCTCCAAAATTGTATTGAGTATTCTTTAGAGGCTTTCCCCCTTCCTTTCACTAACACAAATTCCACAAATTTACCCCAAATATCATAGAAATTGTTAGAACTTATTTCCCCTCTTTTTATTTTAAGTTCCATAGTCAATTTATCATTTAATGCAATGTCCCATACTTCACAATACCAGTCTTGTATTTTAATATCGTTCTTATCTTTCCAAAATCTAGCTATTAATATTCTAGCACTTGTCATCAAATTGGTGATTAATTCTTTCGAGTGATGGTCCAAATCTGTGTTATCAAAAATTGACAATAAAGCAATTTTGGCATTAAAATCAATATCTTTACCAAATATATCACATATTTCCTTAAAAATCAATTCCCAAAATTTCTTAACCACTTTACATTCCCACCACATATGAAAATACATACCAATTTCCTCATCACTTTTCCAACATGCTTTGGGGTATATTGGATTTAATATATTTAATTTTACAGGAGTCAAATACCACCTTAGGCAGATTTTAAATGTTTTTCCTTTATTCTTGTTGACATTAATCTTAACGCTCTCATCCTCCACATTTTTGTCCAATCCTCTATTTTAATTTCTATTTTTAAATCATTTTCCCAAATTAATTTCCAACCTTCTATTCCCCATTCTTTTTCCTCTTGTTCCAAAATTATATTATATATTTTGCTTACTATTCCGTTCAAAATTGTATCTTGCATATCTTCATGTGATGACAGAAATTGTTCGTACTTGGTAAGTTCTCTACATTTGCCATTAGTTTTCAATCAATCTTTTGTCCAAGTGTCTAACTGAATAAGATTATACCATGATAGTTTATTAGTTTGAGGTTTAGACATAATCAACTCCTTTGATCTCATTTCACACATCCAGTCCTTCAGTCTTGCAACCCTTTTATTCTTAAATAGTTCTACTAAATCCTTTTAATTTGCAGGAAAACTTTCTGTCTCAGTCACTAATTTTAATGGTGAAGTTGAGGGACAAAACTTCTCTTTATATTTATACCAAATATTTAACAGGTTTCTTAAAAAAGGGTTTTTTTATCTGATTTATTGAACTTCTCTTTACTATATTAAACAAGTACCCTTCAGCATTTCCATTTATTTCTGAAGATTCCATCTCCCACCAAATTAATTTTTCTTTATTGTATATAATATCTCCAATTAACTCTTAATTGATTTGCTATATAATAATTTTTAACATTGGGCATACCTAAACCTCCTTTTTTTTGAGCCTTATACCAATATCTTTTATTTATTCTAGATTTTTTGCCTTGATTACAAAATCCATTAATTAATCCTTGCCAATATTTAAAATCCTCTTCTTCTAATTTTATTGGGAGCATCCTAAATAAAAAAGTAATCTTCGGTAATATTTTCATTTTAATTATAGCAATTCTCCCAAACCATGATAGTTTCAATTTGTCATACTCTTGCAATTTATCTTTAATTTCATTTTTTAATTTATTAAAATTTTTCTCTTTTAATTTTTGAGTTGTTCTAACTATGTTTATACCTAAATATTTGATAAGATTACACATTTTAACTCTATATTTATTCACAAACATTTCTTGTTCCTGTATATTATAGTTAAACATCATCATTTGTGATTTTTGCCAATTAATCATTAAACCTGTTATTTCCCCAAATTTTTCTAAATGGTTTTTGATGGTTTCCATATTCTCTAATGGAATTTTAATAGTCAATAAGGAATCATCAGCAAACACATTAATTTTAATTAATTCATTTTTACCTGTTCCTTTAATTGATTTATCATTTCTTATTGCGTTAGCTAATAATTCTATAACCATGCAAAACAATATTGGTGAAAGTGGGCAGCCTTGTCTAGTACCTCGGCCTAGAAAGATCTTTTCTGTTAGACCATCATTAACTATTATTTCTGAAATATTATCTAAGTATAATTGATCTATAACCCCTCTAAACTTTTTACAAAATCCCCAACCCTTTATAAGAAGTTTTAGTGTTGACTATTCAACACAATCAAAGGCTTTAAATATATCCAATGATAAAATCATCGCTTTTATTTTTTCTTTTTCTATTTCATGTATAATATTTAAAACTCGTTTAGTTAAATTATCCATTTGTCTACCCTTAATGAAACCACATTGGTCTTCTTTAATATAATTTGCTATAAATCTATTTAATCTATTTGCCAATATAGCAGTAAAAATCTTCGCATCTTGGTTTATTAAATATATGGGTCTATAGGATCCCGGATCTGTTTGATCCTTATTGGGTTTTGGAAGAAGAATCGTTAATGAATGCTTCCATGAAGCAGGTATTGTCTCTCCTTCCATTATCTTATTATAAAGTATTTTAAGCTTAGGTATCAAAATGGTGCTAAAGTGTTTATAATATTCTGGACCCAATCCGTCAGGACCTGGTGTTTTGCCATTTTTTAATTTATTTGTGACTTCAGCAATGAACAAGAGTTCATTGATCTCTTCTTCTAATATTCTTTTATCATCTTCCGATAATTTAGTTTTTAAATTATCATTTATATATTTTTCTGTACATTCTTTCTTTACATTATTTCCTTTATACAGTTTCTGAAAAAATTCATGAAAAATCTTCAACTTTTCTTTCATTATATAACAATTTTTACCTGTTTGATTCCCTATTGAATTTTTTGCTCTTTTATTTTTACACATTCTAGCTAGCAATTTTTAATTTTTGTTATTGAATTCAAAAAAATGTCTCTTTAAATACATCAGATCTCTTTGAACTTTCTCTATTTCTATATTATCTAATTCCTTTCTCTTAGCTTAAATTTCTAATAGCATTCTTCTATCTCTTTCTGTAAAAATCTATTTTCTAAATTTTTCAAATCTTCTTCCAATTTTTTCACATGTTGCTCCTTAATTTTTTTTAATTTACATGATTCTCTTATTATTATTCCTCTTGTGATTGCTTTTATTGTGTCCCACAACAGGCCTGGTTTAGCACCTCTTGTTTCATTTATTGTCCATAATTCTAGCCATTCTTCTTTATCTTTTCTATTATTTCTGGGTACTGCAGAATATTATTATCGATTCTCCATCTTTTGGAGTCTTTATAATCTTTCTTTATTTCAATCTCTATTAAGATCAGTGCATGATCTGTTATTTTAAAAGGGTTTACAGTGGAGTCTCTACTTAAGAACTTAATCCGTATTGGAAGGTGGTTCTCAAGTTGAAAAGTTCTTATGTTGAATCTGCATTTCCCATAGGAATGCATTGAAAACCATTTAATCCGTATCTGCTCTTTTCCGTCCATAGAAACTACAGTGGAACCTCTACTTAAGAACTTAATCCGTATTGGAATGGTGTTCTTAAGTTGAAACATTCTTAAGTTGAAGCAAATTTTCCCATAGGAATGCATTGAAATCCGATTAATCCGTTCCAGCTGTTTTTTGTTCTTATGTAGAGGCACGTTCGTACAGTACGTTGAAGCATCAATTCCCATAGGAACTAAAGCAAAGCCAGTTAATCCGTACTCTACCACTAGGGGGAGATTTTTTTTTTAACCTAAGATGACCTAAGGCAATGTTCTCCAACCGTGGGCCTCCAGATGTTCTTGGACTACAACTCCCAGAAGCCTTCACCACTACCTCTACTGGCCAGGATTTCTGGGAGTTGAAGTCCAAGAACATCTGGAGGCCCAATGTTGGGGACCACTGACCTAAGGTAAAAAAAGGGTAGGAAAGGTTTTTTTCCGTTCTTATCTTGGATCTCCATTCTCAAGTAGAAACAAGATTTAACTAATATAGCTGTTCTTAAGTTGGATTGTTCTTAAGTAGGGACGTTCTTAAGTAGAGACCCCACTGTATTTCAGTATCGACAATCTTAGAAATTAAACCTTGAGATATAAATATATAATCTATTCTAGAGTAAGTATTGTGCTTTCGTTTAGTCGTTTAGTCGTGTCCGACTCTTCGTGACCCCATGGACCAGAGCACGCCAGGCCCTCCTATCTTCCACTGCCTCCCAGAGTTGTGTCAAATTCATGTTGGTTGCTTCGCAGACACTGTCCAGCCATCTCATCCTTGGTAGTCCCCTTCTCTTCTTGCCATCACACTTTCCCAACATCAGGGTCTTTTCCAGGGAGTCTTTTCTTCTCATTAGATGGCCAAAGTACTGGAGCCTCAGCTTCAGGATCTGTCCTTCCAGTGAGCACTCAGGGTTGATTTCCTTTAGAATTGATAGGTTTGTTCTCCTTGCAGTCCAGGGGATTCTCAAGAGTCTCCTCCAGCACCACAATTCAAAGGCATCAATTCTTTGGCGGTCTGCTTTCTTTATGGTCCAGCTCGCACTTCCATACATCACAACAGGAAAAACCATAGCTTTGACTATTCGGACTTTTGTTGGCAAGGTGATGTCTCTGCTTTTTAAGATGCTGTCAAGATTTGTCATCACTTTCCTCCCAAGAAGCAGGCGTCTTTTAATTTCGGGGCTGCTGTCTCCATCTGTAGTGATCATGGAGCCCAGGAAAATAAAATCTGTCACTGCCTCCATATCTTCCCCTTCTATTTCCCAGGACTTGATGGGACCAGTGGCCATGATCTTAGGGTTTTTTTTTATATTCAGCTTCAGACCGTTTTTTGCACTCTCCTCTTTCACCCTCATTACAAGGTTCTTTAATTCCTCCTCACTTTCTGCCATCAGAGTGGTGTCATCTGCATATCGGAGGTTGTTGATATTTCTTCCGGCAATTTTAATTCCGGCTTGGGATTCCTCCAGTCCAGCCTTCCGCATGATGTATTCTGCATATAAATTGAATAAGCTGGGGGACAATACACAGCCTTGTCGTACTCCTTTCCCAATTTTGAACCAATCAGTTGTTCCATATCCAGTTCTAACTGTTGCTTCCTGTCCCACATATAGGTTTCTCAGGAGACAGATAAGGTGGTGAGGCACTCCCATTTCTTTAACAACTTGCCATAGTTTGTTGTGGTCCACACAGTCAAAGGCTTTTGCATAGTCAATGAAGCAGAAGTAGATATTTTTCTGGAACTCTCTAGCTTTCTCCATAATCCAGCGCAAGTTAGCAATTTGGTCTCGAGTGCCTCTGCCTCTTCGGAATCCAGCTTGTACTTCTGGGAGTTCTCAGTCCACATACTGCTGGAGCCTACCTTGGAGGATTTTGAGCATAACCTTGCTAGCGTGTGAAATGAGTGCAATTGTGCGATAGTTGGAGCATTCTTTGGCACTGCCTTTCTTTGGGATTGGGATGTAGACTGATCTTTTCCAATCCTCTGGCCACTGTTGGGTTTTCCAGACTTGCTGGCATATTGAATGTAGCACCCTAACAGCATCATCTTTCAAGATTTTAAATAGTTCAACTGGAATGCCATCACCTCCACTGGCCTTGTTGTTAGCCAGGCTTTTTAAGGCCCACTTGACTTCACTCTCCAGGATGTCTGGCTCAAGGTCAGCAACTACATTGTCTGGGTTGTCGGGGATATCCACATCTTTCTGATATAATTCCTCTGTGTATTCTTGCCACCTCTTCTTGATGTCTTCTGCTTCTGTTAGGTCCCTCCCATTTTTGTCCTTTATCATGTCCATCTTTGCGTGAAATGTTCCTCTAATATCTCCAATTTTCCTGAACAGATCTCTGGTTTTTCCTTTTCTGTTATTTTCCTCTATTTCCTTGCATTGTTCATTTAAGAAGGCCCTCTTGTCTCTCCTTGCTATTCTTTGGAAGTCTGCATTCAACTTTCTGTAACTTTCCCTATCTCCCTTGCATTTTGCTTCCCTTCTCCTCTCTGCTATTTCTAAGGCCTCGTTGGACAGCCATTTTGCTTTCTTGCATTTCCTTTTCTTTGGGATGGTTTTTGTTGCTGCCTCCTGGACAATGTTACGAGCCTCTATCCAAAGTTCTCTGTCCTCCAAATCTAGTTCCTTAAATCTGTTCTTTACTTCCACTGTGTACTCATAGGGGATTTGGTTTAGATTATACCTGAGTGGCCCAGTGGTTCTTCCTACTCTCTTCAGTCTAAGCTTGAATTTTGCTATGAGAAGCTGATGATCAGAGCCGCAGTCAGCTCCACGTCTTGTTTTTGCTGACTGTATAGAGCTTCTCCATCTTTGGCTGCAGAGAATATAATCAATCTGATTTCGATATTGCCCATCTGGTGATTTCCATGTATAAAGTCGCCTCTTGTGTTGTTGGAAAAGAGTGTTTGTGATGACCAGCTTATTCTCTTGACAAAACTCTATTAGCCTTTGTCCTGCTTTGTTCTGAACTCCAAGGCCAAACTTCCCTGTTGTTCCTTTTATCTCTTGGCTCCCTACTTTAGCATTCCAGTCCCCTAGAATGAGAAGAACATCTTTCTTTGGTGTCAGTTCTAGAAGGTGTTGTAAATCTTCATAAAACTGTTCAATTTCAGTCTCCTCAGCATTGGTGGTTGGTGCATAAACTTGGATTATTGTGATGTTGAAAGGTCTACCTTGGATTCGTATTGACATCATTCTATCATTTTTGAGATTGTATCCCATTACAGCTTTTTCCACTCTTTTATTGACTATGAGGGCCACTCCATTCCTTCTACGGGATTCTTGCCCACAATAGTAGATATGATAATCATCTGAGCTGAATTCGCCCATTCCTGTCCATTTTAGTTCACTGATGCCCAGGATGTCGATGTTTATTCTTGCCATCTCCTGTTTGACCACCTCCAGCTTCCCAGGGTTCATAGATCTTACATTCCAGGTTCCTATGCAGTATTTTTCTTTGCAGCATTGGATTTTCATTTCACTTCCAGGCGCGTCCACAGCTGAGCGTCCTTTCGGCTTTGGCCCAACCACTTCATTAGCTCTGGAGCTACTTGTACTTGTCCTCCACTCTTCCTCAGTAGCATGTTGGACGCCTTCCGACCTGAGGGTCCCATCTTCCAGCGTCATATCTTTTAGCCTTTTGTTTTTTGTCACCTTTCATTTCTCTCCAAATATCCTTCAAATGGTTATTTTTTTATCTTTTTACTTAATATTGTGTTTCTATGATAAATATCATTCTGACCATATGAAGTTTTATCTTTTATCTTATCCATAACCATATTAAAGTCTCCTTTCAGATATTTCAGAATTTGTAACACAGAGAGAATTATTCCTTAGAACTACAACATGCACTGAATTACTTACTATTTTAATTGGTTCAATCTTCTTGAGTTTCCTATGTATACATACTCCCTGACTTTGGAATATTTGTTTATAAAATCGACTCCTTTGTCATTAGAACTTTAATGATTCATCAAAGATGTAATAACTTGTTATGTTACTCCTCAGTTATGTGGTACTATTTTTTTTTAAAAAAAAAACACTCTTGAAAACGCAAAAACAGTTTTCCAAATTCCTGAAATGATGCCCTCAAAGCAATGTCTCAGGAATAATGAGTAAATGTTGCTTGTCACATTAAGAAATTAACAATATCCTTTAAAACATGGTTAACCAAAAAGTAACATGCCAGAGATAATGCCATTACTTCTAACACACTATATCCAGAATCTGCATAATTTTACACTGAAGAATTTAAGTGTCTCTTTTGTGTGGAATAGAATGTACCTACTATATATAATTAGTCTTGGGTGCACTTCCATTAGTAGCACTCAACAGCTTCATGGAAGTTTGCACTGAAATCCAACAATATTTCATTCCTTATCTATACTTCTGCTAGAAGAAAAAAAAATCACTCTTCTAGGGAGGGAGCAAGAGAGGGAAGAAATGAAAATTTATTTATAAGGATTTCTTTAAAGTATGAGACATTTTATGTTTCAGGTGTGTGGTGCTGTTAGCAGTCTATAGAAGTTAAAGTGCTTGAGAAAATAGCAAAAAATTGATGCTTTTGGGGGTTGGTTGGTTGTTTTGTAATAGTATATCAGATTAATTTCAATTACAGGGAAAAAAAGTTTGCCAAAGGAGGGGCGGGGGGGAAGAAAACTGCAATACACACAAAAACCCACTGCAACTTGAAAGCGTTAGGTGAAACCCTCACCATTTAATTGTAGAAGAAGTAGATGTGTTAGTCTGTGCAAGCATATCTGGCAAAATCCACAGAAACAAAACAAAACAAAACAGAGAGAGAGAGAGAGAGAAACATGTGACACCTTAAAGACTATTATATTTTAATGTAAGCTTTCATGGACACATCCACTTCGTCAGACATTAAGAAACATAATAAAATGAAATGAAATGTACTGTAGATAAGATATCAGTCTCACATTCTAAATGTTCAGTGGTTATATGCTATTGATTTACTTGCATGCAATTATATTGTTTGTGGGTGCTTGGTACTTCAAAATGTACTTTCAGTGGTTAACAGGTATGTCACACTACAAAGTAGTGAATATACTACTGGACTTCAGTGTGGTACAATTTATATGATTTAAATAAAGTCAGCAAAACTACTTGACTGGTGAATCTTTTTTGGTTTTAAGGGGAAATACTAAATGTCTTTACTTCAGTAACACTGAGTTTGGGGCTTTTAAATCAAATTGAGAATTTAGCTGGGTGTTCTCAGTAACATGGGTGAGAGGCATCTGCTCGTTGGAATCATATGCTACAGGGTTGGGTTTTTGTTTTTCTTTTTGAACTGTGGCATTCAGAACACATGTACAGGATCATTTCTTAGAATGTTATTTCACTTACTTCTAGATAGAGAGGCTTAATGTCACGTGGAAAAGGTCTGAGGAGGTGTATCTAGAGGCTTAATGTAATAAGGAAGAAACAAGTACGTGCAATGCTGTCAGTCCATATTCAGAATACAAAACAGGGCTTGATGAACTGCTTGCTGACTCGCATAAAATGTGCTCCATTATTCCCTACACATAAAGTAATCCCAACATATACAAAACTGGCATGTCAAGCGAGAGCTTCAAACCAGCCTTGATACATCAATTTGGACTCTGCAGGACAGTTTGCTGTGTGAAACCATTCAAATATTAGATCACTCACCTGCAGGTCTGAGGTGGATCTCTAGGAACAATTCTTGTTTAAGATGCAGAAAACCAACCAAAAGATTAAATGAACTGCTAGCACTATCAACCCAGAGAGCAGGCAATCATCCCTGTAAGTATCCAAGATGAGGAGATCAAGAGGAGTAATTTTTTATTTTGCCAAGACAATCTAGTTAAGATATGTCAGATCAAGGCAACGATATTTGGTGGAATCAGTCCAGGACATTTGTAAGGCAGCTCTATTCAAGTAGATCAAGTTATGGTCCGAATAGTTACAATGAGTGTGATATGACAAGGGAAGGCAATTGACTTCTTCAGGCATTCCCAAATTGTGTGCGGCAACACTCTGTGGCACTTGCCAAGCCCACCCAGGGCTGCAGAAGAATCTTCTCATAATTATCACTGCCTCCCTCTCCTTTTTGGCTGGCAGGTCCCCCTGTGTGCTGGCCAGGATCATGCCTAATGCCCTACCCATGCCCAGGGGCAGACCCAGGGGTAAGCCATGCCCCTGTCCCCAGATGTCCTGCACGGGAGGAGAAAAGGCAGAGGCAGTGGCACCCCCTTTTTTGTACTAGGGAGGCTCCAGGATGGGTCAAGAGCAAGGTTCCCTCTGTCTCTCTCTCCCTGCACACAGCTGTCTGCCTCCTCCGTGCGTGTGTGTGTGTGTGTGTGTGTAGTCGTGAGATAGAGAGGCAGAGCCCTGCCCAGTAGGGCTGAAAATTAGAGGGCACGTTGGTCAAGGGAGTTGCAAATGGAAACAGTTTGGCAGCCACTGCATTACTTGCTTACTGCTGGAACATTCAGCATGAATAGAAACTGAAATGCCTACTTAGCTGTACTTTCTCAGCAAAGAACAGAGAGCCTGAGGTTTTGGAAGAACTGGTAGAACTTGATTGCCAACGAAATCTACCCCACTTCTGTATCGATTGGAGTTCTCAAAGGGTACATGCCTCTTTCTCTGATCTCCTCCTCCCAATATGGCTGATGGATGGAAGAACTGTAACATATGTCTGATTTCAGAGACAGAAGTTAACAGGAGAACTTGGCCATCAGGTCAGGTGGGCATAGAAGGAGGTGCTGAAGACTCCCTACCCCCTCTGACAACATGTAAAACCATAAAGAGTGCTCTTCAACATGATGATGGTTCATGGAAACAGAAGAAAAAGCACAAAACACTGGTTGCTGTGACTAGTCATTGTGTCTTGATTTGCACTGATAAACTACATTTGTTTAATCACTCCTTTTATGCTACCATTCTACACATGTTTATTCATAAGTGAGCCCTATTGTCTTCAGTGGGATTTACTGCTGGATAGAAAACTGCTGACAGCTCAGTGGTTTAGGCATGTGGCTGTGGAGCCAGAGGTTGGGAGTTCGATTCCCCACTGTGCCTCCTTGACAGGGGCTGGACTGAATGATCCATAGAGTCCCTTCCAGCTCTGCAGTTCTATTAAGATTATTTCCAGGAAATTTGTGCACATATTTGCAGCCTAACAAAGTAGCATCTCAGATCAGATGCCTAAAAGTTTTCAAACAGAGTCTACAGGGTGGGAGAGGCGAAGGAAGATAATTGTACTTGAGAAAAATACCTCCAGTTTTCTAGGGATCACTATTTTTAAAGTTACATATGAACTCAAACATGCTACTGCCTGTAGTCGAAAGCTCTAGAGCCATTCTTGAGAGATTTGTAAGGGCCAATTTACAATTACGGAAAGGAAAGGGCCATTAAATTGCAATATGAAGATAGAATATTAATAGGGTCATTTCAGCAAATTCTCCACTGCCCTCATAATCTTAGAATCAAGTATTTTGGAATATGAATGATAATAACATGGATTATTATTCTGACCTTTTTAATATTCTGACTTTTATCTAACTGGCCATCTCCTTTAGCCTTAAATTCTTGTTATATGTTATAGCATCAGAGCAAGGCTAGTCAGCACTTTCTGTGCAAACAGAACCCTTCTTGACCAAATAGACATTTTAATATGCTGAAATGGCTGAAAATATCCATGCTCAGGAGACTAAGCTACCAGGGTTAACTCATTCAAGGTATTTGCTAGTCTTCTAGTAGAACTTGATGTAAGGAAAAACAGGAGGTTGTAACAACAAAACATGTTTATGTTAGTTTTCTGGCTATCAGTAGTAACTTGCTAACATATTGTCATAACACCATGTGTGGAGCTGTGGCGAGTGAAGAGACTTGTAACCAACTAACTGAGCTTTCTTCCTACTCCCAAGTGAACTTCTTTACTCTTTCTGACTTCTTCAGATCTCTATTTTATACTTCCTGACTATATTCCCAAGATAGATTTCCTTACTAACAAAGCTGCTTTCTGCACTTGGTTATGTAGTATAGAAAGGCCTCAAACAAAAGTTAAACCAACAGTAAATGTGCATTTTGTTTGTTTTGTGTTTTTAAATTTTCATTTGGGATGTGCATTGGGTTCGAGTCAAAATTCAGTAAAATTGCATCCATTTGGACTAATTCCAGTGCTTCACGAGGCGAAGCAGACTTTTTTCTGAGGTCACCAAACTTAAGCTGTAATCTATCCAAAGCACCACCCGAGAAACATGTTTGGAATTGTCTGGGGGCAAGGGAGGGAAAAGGAACTTTAGGGACTGGGGAGGTAAAAATTCTGTCTGGGACCACCAGATCCACCTACTATTGCTACGGAACGTATTACCAGGTGCAATCCAATTGTCCTTTCTGAGAGAGATTGTGGCATCAGTCAGGATCATGACTCCTTCTTGTTTCCTTCTTGTTGCTAATAGAATGATAAAACCCAGCTAAATAGTCATTATAAATTCTCCAAGGGATGTAAACCCTCATTTCTCTTCTTGTTGTGCACAATAATATTTTTTTTCTTGCTGGCATGGAGAATTTTTTTGCAGTGTCTCATTTTTGTTCACAAAAAGGAGGAAATGTAACATTTTTCTCCTTGCCTCCAAGGTAGAGAAAATATTTTCTATACCGTATTTTTATAGAAAATTTATTTTATACTCTTTTACTCTTATTGATCAATGATACCAAGAGCTCTCTCATTTGAAATATTTTGCCTAATCTGCATAACCTGAACAAACTACAGAAAACTACAATAACTGATGTCTTCTTGCATGGCAGGCAGATTCAGTGCTAAGCCATGGATTCCTTGTGCCAAGTGGCTACTTAATAATTATAAATTGAAATTATTAGAGAGGCGTTAGGGTTGACTTGTATTTCATCACTTCTGGCTCCCCCCTTAACTTACTTTTATAGCAATTTTTGGAAATCCAGGTTTTTGGTGTTAGTCATATATGTATTCTTGGAGCTGATGAACACACCAATGAGAACAGGAACAGCAGCCATCTCGCTAGAGAAATGACTCTCTCTCGTGTGGCAAATATAGGAAGCCAATTTACTGGGGATTTACATTTATCTAGCTACCAGAGTGGCCAAATGCCAAAAATGACAAGTATTCTTCTGCTTTCATAATTGTACTCAGTTTCAGCAGTCGTAGCTTGTCAAATGTTAGCATTTGCATCTCCCCTTGCATCTCTGCAGTCTAGTAATTTTTGGCTCGTAAGTGTCTCATCTTTGGAAGGCATGGGGAGATATATCTTGGGTTAACTATCTGGGAGGGAAGGAGAGGAAACTGGGGGAGGGAAGGACTGTTCCACCACCATATTGTTTCCCCTTTCCTGAAAGCACATACTCTGTGAACCAAAAAGTATCAATGCAAAACCCAAGGAAGGTGGAATATAAGTGCATTATCACAGAAGATTTACCCAGAAAAGAAGGTGCTACAAGAGGAGTAGCACACATTTGTTTACCCCAAAATGATCTTCATACCATTCAGTGTCTTGCTACTTTAGAAAGTGAGGCTTATTTCAGTGTAAACATACATTGACTTCCACTGTTTTGAAGGTGTTCATAGCTATTGCTGCACTGCAGGCATTTTGAAAGACCTGGGGTTCTTAACAACAAATTGAGACATTTTAATAAAAAAAATAATAGCTGTATTGAGTGGCTTCTTGAGAAACTTAATATCTCTGTTTCAAATACAATGCAAGGCTGTTTAGCTTACTGATTTTTTTTTTGTTGAGTCACAAATTAGATTGAATGTGGTCCATATATTTTTGCAAATCAAGTTACATAGCAGTTTTCTTTTCCCCCGTCACTCATCATTTGCAAAAGAAATGCTATTTTCCATTCTTCAGTGCATATGAAACAGTGTTGTTTACTATTTTATTTCCTTCTGAGTATTGCTTCTGCATCATGGAATTGGTGTTAGCAGTTGTGGAACTCAGGAATAAGTTTTATGAAAAATAAATAATTTAGCAGACTTTCCTGTCTCTTTTGCTTTTTCCTTTTGTTTGGCTTAGTTTTCTTTCTTGACTTTCTCTGAATCTAATAAGTGGACCTTGAAGAACACTGTAAAAATATGCTTATTTTATGCATTACCTGGCCATTTACTTCTGGTAGCCATGGATTGAAAGAGATAAATTAATATTTTCAGCAGCTGCATCTTTCCCATACTGGCCATGTTTAACATTGAACTTGTTTCCCAGCTACTTTCTTAGGGCTCCACAGCAGAAATGGCTTAGCTCCAGAATTCCTGTGATTAGGGCTAGCCCTGCCATGAGGCAGAATGGCCAAAGTGAAGCCTCTTTGCTTCCTTCCCCTCCAGATGATGTGAGACGCGAATCTCATGCCTACGTCATCCAGAGGGATGTGGCTTAGCCAGTGCAGTATTTAGCTGTGCTCCCCCACCCCCGATCAGCCCCTTTCAAGGTTTTTTTTCTCAGTGATCAGAGCTGGTGCTGAGCTCATTGAACTGGCACATGGCACTCTTTTTCCAGGGTACTGTGAGTGGCTTCTGGTCATGGGACCCAAGAAAGGTCAAGGCAAGAACAAGAAAAAGTAGGCAGCCAAATGCAAGGCAGCCAGGGCTTCCTGCCAGAGCTGTCATTATTGGATGAAGAAAGTTGCCCAGTCTGGGAGGTGCAAGGTGCAAGGATTACTTCACTCAAAGAGCAGTGGGCAGGGCAAACCCAAGAGCCTGGGGAAGATTCTCAACCTAGGTGTGCGGCTAGGGATTCTAAGGCACACAAGCAGGCCAAGCTTAAAGCTCTTGCAGACAATTTAATGTCTCGTTTTGCTGTTTTAGAAGGCAACTCTCCGAGCAGATCTGGAATGGTGAAACTGATAGAGGCTCCTCCATCATCCACTGCAGGGGCTTCAGGCACCATGGAAGTGGGCACAGCCACTGAGCAGGCAATTGGAGAACCAGCCCCAAAGAAGGTGGTGAAGAAATGTGATGTAGCAACTGACACCTGGCCAGATGGTGATGTGGGCCCATCAAGCTGTGAAGGCAGTGAGGTTCAGGTAGCAAGTGAACTAACTGTTGCACCAGACATGAGCAGAGTAATATGTCATTGGGGCATTAGGAACCACATTCAGGAACAGCCTGGGCTTTGTCAGTCAGCTATCGGTGTGCCAAGTGGGTTGGGGAGTTAGGTAGCTATTCCAGGGCCTAGCACCGGTGTATGGAAGGTGCCTTACTCTCAAACGTCGTTCCCCACCCCTGAAGCAGATGCACTGGGGGTTGTTCTTTGGCCTTATCTGTATGTGCCAGACACTGGATATAATTTGGTGTCTCTCCCCCCCCCAGGTCTCTGCCATTTGGGGACTCCTCCCTCCCATTCAGCTGCTAAAGATGGCATCCAGGGGGAATTTATGTAGATGTTTTTGAATTGCTGAACTGAGAGGTAGTTACCAAGGAATTAGAAAAAGAGGATGAGATTGATAAGGAGAGGCATGGAAGCCCAACATCCTGGGCAAATTGGTTGCCAGGTTTCCTCATCTATTTTGGAGTGACAGAATTTAGCCTTAGAGGGTGCAGTCTTTGGTCCAGTACCTGCACTTCATTTGCAGGGCCACACCTGGCTCCTATATGATTAAAAATTCCATATGAGAACCACAATCCACCCAAACATGAGGTGGGGCAAGCCAAGGCTTTAACTTCAAACCATGATGCCTTCCTGTCTGTCTCAAGGGGACAAATTTGAGAATGGTCACCTTATTTGGAGCTAATCCTGCTCTGTTGGGAGTCTTTCACAAGGCTCATGTGCCAGGAAATCATGCTGCTATAGGCATGAATGCTCCATATGTGGAGGGTATCATGCAGGCTCAAAATGTTTCAAATGGCAGCCCCCAAAAGGTGGTAACAAGGAACCAGGTAGTGGCAGAAAGCAAAAGGGTCCCAGTCTCATTAAAATTCAAGTTTTAGCTAAATGGTTGAGGAGATAGCCAAGGAGGGAACAGACAGCCTATTTGTTAGATGGTTTTCACTTCAGCTTTTCGATTCCAGTGACAGAGGAGCAGAGGGCTACCTGCACTAAGAATTTAAAATCAGTGAGGAGAAGAGAGGCTATTGTTAGGGCAAAAATAAACAAGGAAGTACAAGAAGGCAGGGTGCTTGGCCCCTTTTCCCAGCCACCAGGGTATCACTGCTAGGTCTAGAGCCCCCAAAAATGCCGGGTGAGTATAAGGTGATTTACCACCTCTCGTATCCCAAGGGTGATTCTGTGAACGATGGCATTCTGCAAGAGCTGTGCATGGTGCAATACATTTCATTTGATGCTGCAGTGTTTATGGTGTGATCCTGCAGTATAGGGGTGGAGTTGGCGAAATATGATATTAAATCTCCGTTTTGCCTCCTCCCAGTTTTGGATTTTGAATGGTTAGGCTTTGCATTTGAGGAAGCCTTTTTCATAGACAGGGCCCTACTCATGGGTTGTTTAGTTTCCTGTGCAGCGATTATTTCAGCTCCTTTTTGGAGTGGGAACTCGGACATAGGGTGGGACTAAAAAGCACCTCCCACTATTTGGATATTTTTCTTTTTTGTGCCCGAGGGATTATGGGCACTGAAAATTTCTGGTGGAGGTTTTTCAATCATTGGTATTTGTTTTAAAGGGTGGTGATGTACCGCCGTTTGGCCTGACAAGTGGCACAGAGCTGGGCTGACAAGGAACCTGACATTCCTTGATTCCCCCCCTCCCCTATTTTAGTCACCATTTGGTTATGGGCAGGGGAATGAGCCAACTTTGTAATTAGATTTTGGTGTGACAATTTAACAGTAGTCCACATAATTAACAACCTGACTTCCAAATCTGACTGCATTATGAAGCTAGTTATGGCCTTCGTTTTACACACCTTGCAATTTAACATTGTTGCCGGTGCAATATATTCCTAGTCTTGATAATAGTACAGCTGAAGCCCTGTCATGTCAATAGATGGAATGGTTCAGGGCGTTAGCTCTGGAAGCTTGCAGGTGGCTCGAGGTTCTTCCACCTCAGGTATGGCTAATTGGAGAAGGGAAGCTGAGGGTTGGAATTGTTATGGCCAGTGCCTGTGGAGCACCTGCAGCAGTTTCTGGTCTATTTATATAGGAAGGGTTTAGCTCCTAATTCTATAAAGAGTAAAATATCAGCATTGGGCTTTCAGGCTAAGGCGCTGGGGGTCACCGACTCCACATCAGATTTTAGGATTTGGAAGATGATTGAGGGGTGGAACAAAGGAAGGGTTAGGACACTCAATGATAGGTCCCGATGACATCAGACATTCTAGGAAGGTTTAGTCAATTGCAGAGTAACATTTGTAGGGACAGTTACTGTATGAGGCTTTGTTTTTTTAGGCAGCTATACTGCTAGCATCTTATGGAGCATTAAGGGTTAGTGAGGTGAGTGGCCAGCATTATGCTAGGGCCATGTACGATTGAGGAAATCTGTCCTGTCCAGGCATTGGTGAATTATCTGAGGCACAGAGGGTAGTCACAAGGATAATTGTTTTGTCATGGTGACAGTTCTCCTTTAACTAAATACCAGTTCTGGAAGCTTATAAATCTCACATTGCGTCAGGAAGGCTTGCAGGGCTGGCTTTTTGGAACCCACTCATTCTGCATTGTGGCTGAATCAATGACAGCTACCTTGGGATACAGCCCAGATGCCATTAAGAGGTTAGGGAGGTGGTCATCAAATTGATATTGCTTTTATATACACAATGTGCCACAGCTTTAGGCCAGCTCCTGGCTGTGTTTATTTTGTTTCCAGGTTTGGAGTATCCCAGGCAACAATGGAGGGTCCTGTTGGTGGGCCATAGCTTTATTCATTGGACAGTGAGACATGCTGCCAGGATGCCCTGGGATTGAGAATTGGGCCTGGGAGACTGCATGGTTGGAATGGAAAAGGCGGAGGGGCATGCTTTGGGAGGAGTTTATTGAAGCAGCATCCACTTGAGGGAATGACTTGGCCAAGTGGTGTGGCAAGTCCATCAGATATTTTAAGGGATCTATGGGACTCAGGTTACCAGCAACTAGAATTGTTTGGTCTACAGTAATCCCTCATCAGGTTTGGAGAGTAGACTACAACCTGTACTGTATAAATCAGGCCCAGAGGAAGGTTAATAGGGAGGTCTGCATGGCAGTGGCCAATGGCTTGGGTTCTCTAATAGGTCATCCAGATGTCTCCTTGGACAGGCCGGAGCTTTACAGAGGTGATGGGGTTCACTTATCTAAAATGGGGATGAAATATTTTTGAATTATATGCAGAGGGGCCTGTGTGCCGAGATTCTTGGCTTGGTGGAGGAAATAGCAAGGTTAGTCCCATTTCCTGGTGGGTAATGTGGAAAAAACAAGGATCAGTGAGTTCCCATGGAGTACAAGGAAGGTGATAGCCAATTGTGGGTGGTTGGCTATGCCCCCCAGGATGATGCAAGACACAAATCTCATGCCTACGTCACCCACAGGGATGTGGCTTAGGGAGCACAGTATTTAGTTGCACTTCCCAACCCCACCTCACCCCACCTCCAATCAGTATATTTTGAGGCTTTCTTCTCACCCCACTCACCGTTAATCCACTGTGAACCTGACTGGCCACCCATTAAGGGGATGGATAGGAATTTTTGACCCACTGCCTGAATTGGCAACTTGGCCAAGGGGAGTTCCGCCTATCCCACACTGGTGCAGGTGTTGTTTGTTCTATTAGTCACATTGGCAGTAGTGCAGAAAGAACAAGGATTGGTCAATAAAAGAAGAGGGGGCTTAGAGGCTTGGGTGGTGGTTGGATCATACACCAGCTGGTATTTTGTGCGTGACAACAGGGCATTAACTTGTACTCACCCGTATAAGGTTGAGTAGGGGGTCTGGTGAGAGCTTCAGCCTCAAACCTGATCCTGTACTGCGACAGGCCCCTGTTTCTGAATAGCAAGTGTTTACTATGCTTGTTCAACAAAGTGTGTTGAACAAGCATACATCTACATATCACCCTTGTCTCACCTATTTTTTCTGGGATTCAGGGGACCATGAAGCAAGTTGGCAGATGCTGGTGGGGCAGACATGGCAGCTCCCCCCCCCCAGTTATTCCCTCAAGCTCACTGCTTATTTTTTATTTCTAATTACTCCAAATCAGGATGACTCCTGTTTCATTTAAGAATCTGAAGTACTGGATGGGTTGCTGACAGATGCTTTGCGGATGAAGTAGCGCAGAGATTAATCCACTTCAGGGTGTCAGTAAACAGACAGACAGTATTGAGAGTAGTAAAGTTTGTCTGCACCTTTCTACAGTGGTGCCTCGCTTAGCGATTGCTCCATTCAACGACAAAATCACTTAGCAATGACTTTTCCAGAGCGTTTTTGCACTTTGTTTAACGATGGTCCCTATGGCGATTTTCGCTTAGCGATGGTTGGGACCATGCTTCGCAAAGCGATTAAATTTTGGGTCCCCTGTTTCGCTTAACGATGGTTTAAACAGCCTCATGTTTGCTGTTTTTTAAATGTTTTCTTGTTATTTATAAAGTTAGAGTTTACTGTTGAAAATGTTTGAAATCAAAGTGCACTTAATAAACCCTTTGTTAACCAAATTTGACTTTGTTCTGACTCTTTTTTAATTTATTGTTGCATTTTCCCCCCATTGAGATGCATTGAATAGGTTTCAATGCATTTCAATTGGGGAACCGCGTTTCGCTTAGCGATGTTTGTTTGTTTGTTTATTCAATTTTTGCCCCGCCCCTCTAGACAACGTCTAGTTGGGGCGGCTATGTTTCCTATGGCAATTTTCACTTAAGGACGGCAATTCATTCCTATTGGAACATTATCTGGTTTTCAATGCATTTCAATGGGAAACCATGTTTCGCTTAGCGATGAAGTAGCTTAGCAGCAATTTTTTGGGAACGAATTAACATCGCTAAGCGAGGCACCACTGTATATGGATTTTTCTGGGCACGTTTCAACATCTCCCTGGTTCAGTGTCCTCCTGGGCATCTCCCTGGGTCAGCGTCCTCCTGGGCCCATAACCTATGACAGGTGCTTTGCAGATGAAGCAGTGCAGATATTAATCCAGGGTGTCAGTAAACAGACAGACAGTATTGAGAGTAGTAAAGTAAATAATTGTACAGTGGTACCTTGCTAAACAACAACCCCGTTAAACAATGAATCCGCATAAAGATGACTTTTTGCGATTGATTTTTTCAGCTTCACAAAATGGCTGCCCTGTGTTTTCTGGATCCATGCTTCACAGGGCAGCCATTTTTACAGCTGATCGCGCTCGCAAAATGGCTTCCCTATGGGTGATCTTCACTGGACGATGAGGTATTTTCCCCATTGGAACGCATTAAACCGGGTTTCAATTCATTCCAATGGGGAAAGGGTTTTCGCATGATGATGATTTTGCTAAACAGCGATTATTACGGGACGGACTGTATTGTATCAATGCTGTAGCAGTTGTAATACATACAAAATAGTCCTTTCTTGAGTCCTTGTTCATACGCATAACAACAATCAATGTCAGTCCATTTACCATACAATAAATCAGTGTCTGTAGTAAATTCTGCTTTGTGAATCAATCCGGCAGAGTATCTCCTTCTTCTCTCCATTCAACCCACAAAACAAGTGCACTGAGGCTGTCAGCTTTATTGCCCCTTGTGGCCAATTGGAGATTAGGTTCTGTAGCATTCTTCTCTTGCATTTTGTTTCCACACCTGCATGAAGTTTAACTAGTAGCTTGCTCCTAGCACAGCTGCAGTACTTTATCAACTCTTTCTACAGAACTTTCTTACTGACTTTCTTACAAACTTGATCAACAATTCTCACAGGTATTTTTAAGACCTGACAGTTGCTTTATTTCTTAATAGTCAGTCAGTCTCACTGTACTCTCTCTCTCTCTCTCTCTCACTCACTTGCTCGCTCTCCCTACCCCTCTACAAACATGTACTTGCTTCTCAGAGAGAAAGATATTGGAGATACTTTACGCAATTCCCATTATCTACTAATAGTATTTTTGTTAAGCAAGCCATTTTTCCTTGCTGTTTCTTTTATCCTATTGCTGTCCCATGTCATGGTGCTGAGGTGAAAGAGACTGGCATTTGTTAGTGGGACAGGACATCGTGTATCACTAGGTGTTTGGACCATTTCAGGGGAGAAATGAAGGCTGCAGTTGGAAGTGATTGCAGAATCAGGTTGTAGGAAAGGCAGCTGAGACCATTAAGCTTAGAATTAGTCTGGATTCACCTATGATGTGGAGTAGTGTCATGCTGATGAAATGTCTCAAATTCAACTGTCCTTGGGGAAAACTTTGGGACTTAAAGTGGCAATCATCCACTTTGAATAGTCATCAAACCCTGTTTATCATACCATATCTTATTGATCAAATTACGTTCTCTTTTTAAGGTGCCAGCTCCAGTGGGCCTGCGGGCCTGCAATAGTAAAGGGGTCTCAGGCTCACTCTGAACTGGAGAGGGCGTGGGGATGTCTCCTTTGGAAGAGCAAATGAAACCAGTGCTGGTTGGGGGCCTTCTTGTGGGATGGTCTGGTGAGACGACACCTTCAGAGTTTGTCTTTGGATATTTCCCGACTGCTGTCTTTCCCCTCCTCTGTTAACCAGTCTGAGTCCTGTGTAATAATATTACACTGCATCAAACTCAACATTAGGCTGGATCAAAAATTATTCACTCTTTTTTGCAAACACTTTTGCTGTACTAAAAGAAGTCATTTTTCAAACACGATTCACAAAAGCCACTCGTTTCCTCCAAATGTTTACTTTGCTCTACCATGCTGTTTCTCAATCAGTGATGTCACACAACCTTCTGTGACTGGCATTTTTTCTGTCCTGCTATTATATAAACCCAGAATGATTTGGGTTAGCAGTGTGAGCTAACTATCAGGCATGGCAGAGTCTTTTTCAGAGGATGACATACCTCAGCTGGAGTGTTTAAGGAATGCATCTGAGACCCCAGCTGGCAGTCCTGGCCCAGAGGAACAGTCGGCAGAACGTGGCCCATTCACGGAAAATCCATTCCCTCCATACAGGGACCATCCTCTTGAGACCCAGAGAATGCAAGCCACTCAAATACAGCTGAGACAAAGAAGCATCTCCATCAAACTTAACTTGACTTTCCATCATCAAGCTTAATTGAACAACAGAAGGTGGAAGTGATTCAGCTACATCACAGGCACAGAAAAACAGATTGGGAACATTACTGCAGTGCTGGGAACAACTTCCATTCCTGACCTGCCTTGATCCCGGCTCCCACTCTTTGTGTTGCTTGTTCTTTATCCAATGGACTTCTCACGACTCCAACCCAATCTGTTTGCTGACTATGCCTCTACTTGTTCCTTGCCTGTACTACTGACCCGGTAAAGCCTCGCTTTATGGATAGACTCTGACTAGCATTACTCTTGCTTACTCTCCTGGATGCCTGTTAACCTCTTTGCCGCATATCAACTTGGCTCGGCTTTAGACTTCTCACTTTACCTCATCAGAGGCTGCCTATTACAGAGACCTGGATCTTTGCTTGAAGGCACCAGTGGCTTCAAAATAGGATAGTAACCAAAGAAGAATAAGGAAAACATGGACATGATGAATAGGTCACCGAGGAATTTTAAGAATGTTAACACTTGTCCAATTGAACATTTTTGACAACTAAACATTTTTATAATTAAAGGTGTGACCATTTATACAAATTTCCCTCCCCTTCCTCACCTTCTACAGAAACTGTGCATTTCAGCCTCAAATGTGAATATTTGACATGGTCTTTTCAAAGCTTCAGTGACTTCTCAAGAGATGTTCTTTGAATAAACATTTATTGATTCACTTTTTAACTTAACAATATATTGCACCACTTCCTAACCACCACAGAAGGATCTGCCATGGAAAAAATATTGGAGACTTGGAATTTTTAAACCTCCCAGGGTATACTTCAGAGTAGAATGTCTGTTACTGTATCCTAATTCATTGGAAGTGCTCATTTTCATAATAATCTATTAATGTTATGGATGGTATATAACATGCTATAAAAGAAAGGTCAGCCCAGTTGTTTCTCCCAAATTCTATCATAAAGTAATGCATCAAAGATGAGTGAAATGGTGCTGCAAAATCACTCCTATCAGAGGTCAGGCAAGTACAAATTCACCTAAAATGCTACTTCTATCTATTAGACTTTGGCTACCTGTTAAAGATTCGGATGATATTCCACAATGCCAAACTTGAAATTAGAAATGCTATTACTTTTGGAGTTGAAAAATGGTCAAATTCAACTGGTTTGAGGACTTTTATTTGGAAGAGTGCCATTTCAAGCAAGCAAAGAGTGAGTGGGTCGTATTTCTTGTTTGAAGAATAGTCAACAGACCAAGACATTTCATATTACAAAAGAGGTGCAGTAATTCAAAGTTCACACATACAACATATATATTACAAGCTGGGTTCCCTTAGCGTGGAGATTCTCTGTCTATCCATGAGACTGTTTTTGTGCTTTGTACAGTTGCTTTCATCAGATGAAACTATGTGAGAGACCCATATGCCCTCCTCCATCATGACACAACAAGAAACAAGCTCTTTTATTGGAGTGATGCAACTTCTAAAAGAGCCAATGTGGCTCAACAATAAAACTTAAAACTTTTAGGAAGTTGACTTCACTCCTGAATAGTCCAAAAGGGGGATAGAATCCCCTGCCATGAATACATGTGTGGCTTCCAAGGTGTTGACTGTTTCTCTGCTGCCAGTGCTTCAGTCCACAGGTGAACTGCAGGTCATGAATCTTGCAGGAGGAAAACCCACTCTCACCAGCAGGCTAGCAAAGCTGATATCCATCATGTATAGACTCCTGCTTGCAATGTCTCAAAAAGGATACTGCAGAACTGGGAGCAGCGGTGGGGGCAGGGACGGGAGGGAAGTGCCAAAATGGGCATCCAGATCATTAGGATGGAGAAACTCCGATGCAACAAAAGGTTTCTCATGTTGGCAGTTTTTCAGGGCTAAATTGCACATTGTGTTGATTGCTTAATGGCAGAGGGACAGTCCCTCTTCCAAGAAACTGTAGGAGAATTTCTCTTCTGAACCAAGAGAATCCTCAGGAAAATATTTTGGCCCCTCTTCCACGCCCCTGGTTTGTTCCCTGCAAATAGGGTAGCAACTTTTGCCCAGCTCTTTAAAAAATAGACACATCCAGGTTTCTGTTTGGTGTTGCCTCTTGTGCCAAATATGTGAGACGAATCCTTCACAGCAGTACCGATACATTCAAGCTATTCGCATTGGGTCTGTCACAGTTCTTTTCATAATGCTGCTTTGGGATTCAGGTTAAGGTTTGTGGCAGCTTTTTATTGAGGACAAAGAAATGTCTGGTAGATAGCCGACCGTCCCTTGACACCATTCAGCTTTTGCTGCATCCGTTCCCCCTTCCACACACAAAGAAACTTTTCATCACCACTAGTCAATTTCCTTGCCTTCCCCCCCCCCCATATACACCACCCATGATCTGTATAGATCTTGAAATCTTTTTGCCTTTTCACAAGCTTTAATTGAACTCTCCCACTAGGACTGTAAAGTTGGCAGCAGCATCATAGTCAGGCTTTAAGGAAAAAGGAAAAAGAAAAGACTCAGAGTTATGACTTTAGTTTGAAAACTTTGAAATTCGGTAGCTGAGTGGAATATGTGTGGCTGCTGCTGGTCTTAGTGTGTGTAGTGGGACATAAAATGCATGTGTAAAGCTAAACACAATTCTAATTGCTTGACAGAACAGCAAAACATGAGCTTAGCATTAAGCTAAACATGCCTTGTTTCATTAGAGGAGCTTGTAAGGTCACATTTGCACTAAGGCTTTAAGTACTTGCTGAAGTTGTTGTCCTTGCTTGATTGCTTTTTTGTGGAAATCAGAACGAAATTTCCCATGGAACTCTCCTCCTCCAAAGTCCTTAAGGTGCATTGTTTGGACATGAAGCTGTAAGTGCAATCCTATGCATGTTTGCTCAAACACAAATCCAGCTGAATGCACTCTAGGGATACAAACCTTACTTCTCTCATTCCCCCATGTGAAGTCACAATAGCACATTGCTTGTGAGAAGGACAAGATATGTTCTGGCACCTTCACCTAGAACCTATGCACTTTTCCGCAGTTTGACTAAACTGCACAAATCACACATCTTGTGCAAATCTGGAAAATCTGTTGCAGCAACTGCTACTTACTGGATGGAATCTGGAAAGTAAGAAGTGCCCTGTAAGTCCTTTGCATCTTTTAAATTAATTGTCCAGTCTTTCTGTGGTTGCTCTGGGTGTGTATACTTTGTTTCCTAAATATAGTCCAAGAAGAGCTGTGTCCCAAGTTTGGAAACCAGTTTGGAAACCTATCACAGGGAATGGCAAGTCTACGTGGAATGTGGATGCCGAATTAATTCTTTAAAAGTCATGCCCTTTGAGATGCCATGTTCAATGATGGGTTAAAGATTTTAATTTGAGCTCAGGATAGCATAGCCCCAAACCCAACCACCCATCAAGAGCTTGATAGTAACACTTCAGCAAATATTTTAGTTGATGTGTTTTACCCCCCATCTGTCCATCTATTCATGTGGGGGGGGGGGAAGAATACCCATAGAAGTGTTTACTCAGAGTTCAGTGAGACTTACTTCCATGTTAGCATGCATATTTGTCATCTGAGAAATTCATCCCTGAGGACATGTGATGAATAGGCAATTCCCCTCCAAGGCTTTTCATGATAAGCCTTGAGTATGTTCCTAACATGGAAAGAAATGCAGAAAGGACCTGAAGTTGGTCTCACTACTTTATTTGTTGTTGCTTGTAATAAGAGCGAAGAGACAAGTAGGGGTTGGAGTTTGAGATTGCAGTGTTCTCTCCCTGGGGCTCCTCCCTCTTTGGATAGATTCTGAAGTGGTTTTCTGCATGGTTCTGATCAACAACTAAATGGACATAATAGAAAAGGAATAGAAAGGGGCTTTGCTGCTTAGATACTGGTTTTGGCTTACCCCGTATTCTATTAATCCAGTTTAGGAAATGTGCAGCTTTTTGTGTTATCTACAAACTGCCTTTCTGAATTTATCCCAATTGCAAACTCTCCCTCTAATTAGTGCTGAATAAACTTCAATCAAATCAACACACAGCTTGTTTGCATAAAAGAGAAAAAAAATCATTTAAAAGAACCAATTAAGAATTCTTTGTCTCAATCCCGCTTTTCCGAATGACCAAACACAGTTGCTGAGGATTCAACCAGTTACATCATGCCAATAACTTTCATTTCAGCTCTGAGTGGCTATGCCTGAAAAACTTTGCATTCTATGAACATGTCTACTGTATCCTGTTAATACTGTATAAGTAGTCTGGCTAATTCTCCAGCTTGCTGACAGAGTTGTTGAGAACATTATATTGCCCATGTTCAGGCATTTGACTCAGCAAAATGTGCTGAGTACACACTTCTTTGCAAGTACCCAGTTCAGCTTGTGATGGCGTGGTGTTCCTGCAGAAATGGCTTCTTAATCAAATTTCGTGTCTTTTGGAACAGAAATACCATGAGTCACTGCTATGAAGGATAGAATTGCAATCTTTTGCCCATCTTTTGCAGCCATATATATTTGCTGATGGCTGAGTACATTTTGTTTTTCATTAATATTTGAAACTGTCCTATGTTTTTACTTCAGCAACAGTTACTACAAAAAACATAAAGAGTATTAATAATAACAATTGTGTGCCATCAATTCAATTCTGTCTTATTTATTTATTTATTCGATTTATGCCCCGCCCCCCTAGGCAGTGTCTACTTGGGGCGGCTTACAAAATCATAAAATATCATAAAACAACAATAAAAACAGCACAATCCAATAAAGAACATTCATAATCAAAAAACATTTGAACATTAATATGGCGTGATCAAGATGGGGAATAAAAGAACAGAGAAGATAGAATTCAAGAATTGACATGAGGGAAAGCCTGCCTGAAGAGCCAAGTTTTTAAATGGCTCTTAAAAACACCCAGCGAGGGAGCCAGATGGATCTCTGATGGAAGGCTATTCCATAGTTGAGGAGCAACTGCCGAGAAAGCCCAGTTTCTTGTTCTCTCTTTCCAGGCCTCTCTCGGCATTACGCCCCTCAACCAACCCTCCTGGCTATACCAAGTAATTTGGGTAGATCTGGGTGGGAGAAGGCGATCTTATAGCAACCCTTTTCAGGGCATTCCATGTAAAGAATTCAGTTCTTCAAAAAAACTGTCAGTTTATGAATGTGGTGTATTGTGCTTCTGTATCCACAATTCAAATGCCATGAAATGGCCCAATATTGTTGCACAATATCATATCTATATTGTCAAAAAGAAAATGTAAGCCAAGCATTACATAGCAAAGGGTAGCCTGAATTTTGTCAGCACCAGTGGCAGCAGTCAAGATGGTCTACAGGATACCCTCTTGTGCTCACTACTATTTACACTTGTTGAATAAACAGGTCTGACAATTGCTTTGTGTTTTGATGAGAAGTGGTTAACCGATCAAAAATGTCAGCTTCTAGGATTTTTACTTGCTTGATGTCACTTTGTGAATGGTAGTGAGCATATTGGAGTCTGTTTCCAGATAAGACAGAGGTCTTGAGAGTGGGTGGTCCTTCCATCAGCGGTATAGGTAACTCCCTTTCTTTCGGGGGGAACGACCCTTGCCGCAAAGAATGAGGTTCGCAGCTTGGGGGTACATCTGGACCCGGTGCTTAGCATGGAAACCCAGGTGGCGTCCGTGGTCTGCTCTGCCTATTTTCATCTATGGCAGATTGCCCAGCTGCATCCATATCTTGATCGGGGGGCCCTCACTACTCTAGTACATGTGCTCGTAATCTCGAGATTAGACCATTGTAATGCACTCTACGTGAGGCTGCCTTTGAGGCTGATGCGGAAATTTCAGATGGTCCAGAATGCGGCAGCCAGGCTACTTAGTGGGGTGAGAAAACACCAACACACCTCCCCCACTCTGGCTGCTTTGCACTGGTTGCCCATCCATTTCCGCGTCGACTTCAAAGTGCTAATGATCACTTATAAAGCCCTAAACAGTTTGGGACCTCAATATTTGGCAGATCGTCTTCTCCCATCCAGATCTACCCGAATTACCCGCCATAGCCAGCAGGGATGGCTGAGGGGACTGATGCCGAGAGAGGCTCGGAAGGAAAAAACTAGAAACCGGGCCTTCTCGGCGGTGGCCCCTCGGCTGTGGAACGCCCTCCCAACAGAAATTCGGCTGGCACCCTCGCTGGGTGTTTTTAAAAGACAATTAAAAACTTGGCTATTTAGGCAGGCCTTCCCTCCAGTCAGCTAAGTCTTTTTATTTCTTCTTTCCTTACCCTACCCCATCTTGGTAATTTTTTCTTAAATTAATTGTCTTAATTAATATAATAATTTTATTTTTAATGATTATATATATATTATATTGATTTTTATGTTGTAAGCCGCCCCAAGTGGACATGGTCTAGAGGGGCGGGGTATAAATTAAATAAATAAATAAATAAATAAATAAATAAATGAATGAATGAATGAATGAATGAATGAATGAATGAATAAATAAATAAATAAATAAATAAATAAATAAATAAATAAATAAATTTCCTAATTGCCAAACAATTGTATAGTGACAAGATGCGGGGAATGGTTGAAACTATGACAGGATGTAGTCACCAAAGCTCTTCTAAAATTAAGTAAGACCATCTCCATCCACAATGCAAAAATAAAAGTAAAAATAAAAATAAATAATTTTACAGATTAAACGAGTAAGCTTCTGAATATTTATTCTTTAGTCTTTTTTAATGTATTTTTCAATATTTTTACAACCACAGAATCCCTTTGCCAGTGTTATTGTCTGTTTGACCAGGAAGGAATAAAAAAGTTATCCACATGAGAGTCAGCTAATTGGGTCCCGAATGATGGGTTCAAAGTTCTGATTCCCCCAGATCTGTAGCTGATGCCCCAGACCCAGAGCCCTTTGAAGATTGGTGTCTGTTGCCTGGTCTCAGAAATCCTGAGAGAAACTTTACTGGAAGCACTCAGAGCTGGGACAAACACAACTACTCTGTGCTTTTGTAATACAGAAATACTTTGAATATACCTTACAAAATTGCCTTTTGACTCAGTTTCCATGACCTCTCATTGTTCTAATCTACAACCTTTCCCCTATGAAGCTGCAACATTGTACAGGTATTTACTTTGGAATGTTCTTGCTGGTAAGCGTGTTCCACGTATGTTCAGTTTATAACAAAGTTACTATTTTCCCTTTTGCAAGGCCTTTTTGGAAGATCAGTATTTCTCCTCTTCAAGCTTGGATTCTTTCCAAAAAAAGTGGGCGAGGCAAACCATTGTCATTCAAGATAAGCAAGATAAGCGGACTGTTGGTTACATCTGTGCCAAAGTAGGTGTTACTTTGAAGTCTAGTTTCAAAGTTATAACTTTTTGTTTGGACTGCTCCCATTTTTAGAATTGTCTTATAAAATGCTGATTTGCTTTGCTGCACAATAACGTAGCTGCACTTGTGCAGCTATAATACACAGAAGTGGTTTACCCTTCCCCTCTTCTGGGGGCATTGGGGAATGTGTAGCTTGCCCAAAGGTGCCCATGCGGTCTGTTCTGCCAAGAGACACAGTGGGAAACCAAAATCCCAGTCTCTGGCTCCTCACTGAACTATGCGGCTAGAAGAATATTAGTTAGAACTAATTCACACATATTTTACTCATGACCACAGTATTTTAAGAACAATTGTGTCTGAAAAATGATTCTCTCCGTGTTCTCTTCCTGGTATAGGAGAAGATGAAGGCGAAGCTGCCTTTCCCTCTTTAGGAGAAAGACGGGCTTTGGGGAGTTTCACTTTCGCCCCTCCTTTTTCTCTTAGGAAAGGAAGAATAAATTACCATCTCAATTTTCTTGCTCTGGTTGCAAGTAAACTCTTGAGCATGGAAGGGGGAATGCCTTCACAGGCTTTATCCACTTTTTACCTTCCTCAGAGTGGGAAGGCATAGGGCAGTTGAATTTCTCGCCTGCATTTGGGTTGTGCATGTATGTGAATTCATTGCATGTACATGCAGGCTCCCTCCAATTGAGGAGAACCTGAGTACAAAGAAGCTTATAATATCAACAGGAGTGGCCAGTTCTATTAAATCAGGGTATCAGCATGCCTTCTGATGTCATTTGTCCTCTAGAGGCCCTAGGATGGGAGAATTAGAAGACCTACTCTGTTTTCATCTCCCTACCCAGCAGTCCACAAAGGAAGTGGGACAGAGATATAACAGGAAGAGGGGGAAAAACAAGTGGAAGGTGAAGGGAAGAGATGAGAAGGTGACATTCTCCATTTTGAGCATTGATCCCCTTATCAGAAATGGAGAAGTAAATTTCCATAACTCTCAGAAACAAATGGGTTCAGAGGGATACCTGCAATGCTGGAAGGTGTACCTGAATGTGAACAAAAGGAAGCCTGTCCAGCAGTTCTCCTTCATCTGGGATGACATGTACCTTGGATGTTCTTTCATCACTCTGCAACTTACAGCTACATCAGAGCAGCCATGCAATACTGATGCTTGGGCCTGGCAGCCAGGGAATTTCACACCCTGCAAAATTTCACTCCCCCTGCCCTGTCCTGCCCTGATTATGAGACCTGCCCTAGAATATGGCAGGGATGTCTTTAGAACTGGAAGGCCCACAAAAATGCTTGACAAACAATTATATGAGAGGGGTGGGGGGTCCCAGACAGTGTACCTTTACAACCCCACTCTATCCTTGCAACTAGATTTCTGACTAACTTAGTGGATGAACCCAAGCAAATTAGCCCAAGGGCTATGAGGACAAATTGCAGGGGGGCAGTCTGGGAAATCACCTGATTAAGAATTTAATGACATGCTTTTCCCATCTCAAAAAGAAGAGGATCTTTGGTTCTTAAGATGGGGAAGTTTCAGAGATGGGAAGCAAACTTCCTTATCTAGGCTATGATGTCTTGATGAAAGCATCGATGTGTTACTCTGTCTTTTTATGTATTCATGAAACACAGATGCTCGCTGCTATTCTATTCCTTAGTGCTACAGAAAGGCATAGATGTGTAAAAGTTCAGTAGGTTCAGGTTAGAAGGGAAAGTTTGACGTAGACCCGAAGAAATAATAAACTGCAAAAGAAGGCTTGACCAAACGTAGGCAAGAATGTATACAATAACAATCTTGGTTGTTCAAAGCTTGACAGGTGTGAAGGCTAAAGTGAAACTGGAAAATTCTGCAGTCTTTTAGTGGAAGATTTCCACTGGCATCTCTGCATTATTCCTTTTCTCTCTTCTCCTCCATGAGATACAGAAGATACTGTGAAACACCTGCTAGATAGATGCATTGCACTTTCCATGAATTTTGCATGGAGAGTCCTACTTTAATATCAATTGGGCCACTTTGACACAGTCAATTAATAACTCATGAAATTATGCTGACTTAATTTTAAAGATGGTTCTTTTCTATCTTTGGAACTGTTTATTCTTTATTTATTTTTTATGTCCTGTTTTTTAACCCTTACTTTTTAATTTTTATTTCTTATTCTTTTATAAAAAGTATTCAAAAGATGTAAAAAAGGGGGCTTTCTTTTTCTCACATGCACAACATTAAGATCCCACAATGACCTATGGGGTTAAATATTGTTCTTATCTGGGTTTTAACAGTCATAACACTGACTGTGACTAGATTCAGCTTCACTCACTGCAGATGTAACTTCTAAGGAATTACCTCTGAAGGTGTATGCACCTTGACCTAAAATATGTTTCCTAACTCTGGCTTAGTTCAAGAGCCCAGACTTTCAAAGCTTAACATCCCTCCCTCAGGCAAAACAATGAGTCTCACTTGAAGATAAGATGCATTCAATCAAGTCATCACTCATTCTTGCAGTTAAGAAATAACAAACATACATTTGTTTCTTAAGATGGGGAAGTAATGAAACCACTCATCAACTTTCTCGGAATCTAGCACAATTTCGAGTCAACAACTATTTTCTCCTTCTTTAGCAATTAGTGGCACAACTATACTGTACTTACGGTAACTGACATGTTTTTATTATTACTTTTGAAAAGTCAGGTCTAGCATTTTTTTTGACATATCAGCATATCTCAACAGCTGCAGGCTAATTATGTAAAGGTTAAAAGTAGTCAGATAAAAATAATCCCTTTGCATTTTATGGGCTAGAAGGGATTATTGGACTAAAAGATGCTTAATTGATATGACTGATGGATATTTCCTGCTCTTAATCTTTGAAATATATACAAGAGTATGCATCTAAATAGCAGTCTAGTAAAGAGAAGAGAGAAAGAGACAGAGAGGTTTCATGTTCTAGTTTATCTTAGCATCATGCAAAAAATGAGATAACTTATTTTAGCTTCATATAAAAATGAGATAACTTATGCTTTCTAATTTGAAATATATAGTTTGCTAAAGAAATTGTTCAGAAACAGTAAATAAATTCAGTAGTTTAGTATTTACTAGACTAGTATTCAGTTAGAAGAAAAAAGTCTAAATAATATACATCGTCTATTGAAACTAAGAATGCAGGTAACATTTGGGAAGTGTTCTTGATGTACTTTCTATCCCCCAACCAGGAAATAAAGAGGCAACACACAGCTAATGGGGTAAGAATGGGGCCCTATTTTACTTGATTGTACTAAAACCTACATCCTAGATTTTAGTGGGACTGCCCTATAGTGTGGATCTTAGACTGCAAAGCTAGGACAACACTTGGCCCTCTGGTTGTTGTAGGTTTTTCGGGCTGTTTGGCCGTGTTCTGGAGGTTTTTCTTCCTAATGTTTCACCAGTCTTTGTGGCCAACCTATTCAGAGGGCATGAGTTAGAACTCTATCTGTGTTCTGGTGTAGTGTGTGGGATAGTTGCCAGACGTAACTGTAGTAAAATGATGCTCCGTATGTTCATGAAAGCTCACCGTGGATATGTATGTATGTATGTATGTATGTATGTATGTATGTATGTATGTATGTATGTATGTATGTATGTATGTATGTATGTATGTATGTATGTATGTATGTATGTATGTATGTATGTATGTATGTATGTATGTATGATTTTAAAATTTATTATCTGCAACAACTAATAAACATCAAAGCACCTAGTAAACAAAAGAAAAAGCAAACTACATAACCAGTGCACCCCACTACAGGGACTGTTAAGGTGTAACTGCTTAACTATTTGGCTTTCTGGAGGGCCCTTCCCCTTCCAAAATTATATAGACTCACATGTTAACGTTGTCCCTTCATCTTTATCAATAGAAAATCAATAAATTATCCGCATATGCCTGCAAACACATATTTAGTAGTTATCACCTTCTTGACTTTATATCACATAAACATTTATCATTAATTGCTTTATCCCAGCCAGACTTTGCTATACCGTATATTATAAGCTAATTTCAATTTCCTAGCAATTACCAATCTTGCCACTATCAACAGATTAGAAGGTACTTCTCTCATCATCCACTTCTCTATCTCATTTTGAATATTAAGCTGGATTCCGAAGAGGCAGAGGCACTCGAGACCAAATTGCTAACTTGTGCTGGATTATGGAGAAAGCCAGAGAGTTCCAGAAAAATATCTACTTCTGCTTCATTGACTATGCAAAAGCCTTTGACTGTGTGGACCACAACAAACTATGGCAAGTTCTTAAAGAAATGGGAGTGCCTGACCACCTTATCTATCTACAGTACTGAGAAACCTATATGTGGGACAGGAAGCAACAGTTAGAACTGGATATGGAACAACTGATTGGTTCAAAATTGGGAAAGGAGTACGACAAGGCTGTATATTGTCCCCCAGCTTATTCAATTTATATGCAGAATACATCATGCGGAAGGCTGGACTGGAGGAATCCCAAGCCGGAATTAAGATTGCCGGAAGAAATATCAACAACCTCCGATATGCAGATGACACCACTCTGATGGCAGAAAGTGAGGAGGAATTAAAGAACCTCGTAATGAAGGTGAAAGAGGAGAGCACCAAAAATGGTCTGAAACTCAACATCAAAAAAACTAAGATCATGGCCGCTGGTCCCATCACGTCCTGGGAAATAGAAGGGGAAGACATGGAGGCAGTGACAGATTTTATTTTCCTGGGCTCCATGATCACTGCAGATGGAGACAGCAGCCACGAAATTAAAAGACGCCTGCTTGATGGGAGGAAAGCGATGACAAATCTTGACAGCATCTTAAAAAGCAGAGACATTACCTTGCCAACAAAAGTCCGAATAGTCAAAGCTATGGTTTTTCCTGTCGTGATGTATGGAAGTGAGAGCTGGACCATAAAGAAAGCAGACCGCCGAAGAACTGATGCCTTTGAATTGTGGTGCTGGAGGAGACTCTTGAGAATCCCCTAGACTGCAAGGAGAACAAACCTATCAATTCTTAAGGAAATCAACCCTGAGTACTCACTGGAAGGACAGATCCTGAAGCTGAGGCTCCAGTACTTTGGCCATCTGATGAGAAGAAAAGACTCCCTGGAAAAGACCCTGATGTTGGGAAAGTGTGATGGCAAGAGGAGAAGGGGACGACCGAGGATGAGATGGCTGGACAGTGTCTGCGAAGCGACCAACATGAATTTGAGCAAACTCCGGGAGGCAGTAGAAGATAGGAGGGCCTGGCGTGCTCTGGTCCATGGGGTCACGAAGAGTCGGACACGACTAAACAACTAAACGAACGAACTAAAAGCACTATTTTAGGATGTACAGGTAGTTTTAAATTGCTTATTTGCCAAAATTTACATATATACTCAGATTTCCACCATATGGCAAAAAAGTGCCTATTTTTCTGGCAACCTCTCTAGCGCATCTTAGAAAAATTATCATCTGTTTGATTAAGTTTACTGGAGTTAAGTACCATCTCCATACTAATATAAACATTCTTCTTTATCCTTATTGACATAGATCTCAATATTCTAATATTCCACATATTTTCTTTATTGACAAATTCATCCTCCACCAATTTGTTTACTGCCTTTTGAAAACCATACAGGCCAGAGCTCATTCTGCTGTACAAACAGAATTCAATGAAATCAACTAATTCCATTGGTTAATCAAATATTGTGTAAAGAAGTATTTCCTTTGGTCAGGTGTTGTAAAGCCAGTCTCTGGAAGTCACTGCCCAAAATCCTGTGTATAGTTAGGTTCATATAAGAGAAGTGGCATAACTCACAGCAAAAAGTTGCTCCTGATAAAGAACTCCCTACTTGCACACCTGATTTGTGCCAAGCCACCCAGCTGACGCTCAATGAGGGATCCAAGGGGAAATCTGTTAGTTAGTATCACATTGCTACTGTGAGTTCACCATTTCTCTTATGTTGCCAATTTTGACCACTGTAGACAAAGGGATGTCCACCAAACTGGGAACGGAACACGAAGAGAAAAACCCTCCAAATATTTTAGATCAGATCCTGAAATTAACAATGGGCATTTACACATGCATGCATATGCGCGCACACACACACACACCATTCACTTCCCTGTTTGTGAAAGCCAGCCATGCTGGGAAAACCCTGCAGTTATCTCTGATCTCAGACAAATAGTTGAGAGCTTCACTTGTTCTGCATTCTCCTCAACAGGAGAAAATGAAGATGTATATGGGAGTGGGACGGGGGAATGAAGCTTCTGAGGTCAACAGCCATCTTCAAGAGAGTTCTTCTAGTTGGTACTTGGCTCTCCAAGGCAGTTTCACACATCCCATATTCTTTCATGTAGGAGAAAGTATGGAGTAGGTGTAACATCCTGGATGCAAGTGAAGACTGCAGGACTGTTCCTGCAGCTGGCATAGGGCTCTCTGGGATGTTTATCCTTTCTTTGAAGTTTCTGTGGAGTTGTGGAGGGAGCAAAGCCACACCTTTCCTCTCCTTTCCTCTTGTGAAAGCTCCAAGTGCTGCAGCAAGGGAACTTGTGGTGTGGATGGGTCACACTCATGCCATCAGGGGGTGTGGCCACACCGCAGATGTCTCTGCCCCAGGAATACTGTAGAGGTCTGCCCAGCATTCAAAACCAATTCCTCATCATTGGTGTAGAGTGTAATAGGCTAAACAAACCAAGGGATGGATTTAGTGTAAGTAACATTTATAGGCTCTCTGAGTACTTGGTAACCACACATGGGAGATTTCAATAATCTTGCTTCATTGTGATCTCAGACAATGGAGTGGAGCACCAAGGGAGAGATCAAACCTTTTATCTTCTGATGACATAGTCCCACCAGCTAAAAATGGCATGTCAAGCATAATCAGCTTTCATGGTGCAGTGGCCAATGGTGAGTGAATCTGAAAATAACTTGTAGTATCTGCCTCCTTGCCATCTGTCTTTCTTGATATGATTGATCTACCTACTCATTGACCCTCTGCAATGTAACACTGTTACACTCTAATCATTCCTTTTTCTTTCATACAGCACTTTGGGGAACAGATTTTAGTGTGACATTAAAAAAAAACACCACACAAAACCTGGCATTTTACCTCCATCCACGGGATTCCTGTTATATTTGTACTAAAAGACTTTCTTTATGTAAGGGGTCAGCGGGTTCAGATCTTGTACATTTAACTGAGGCCTTTAGTCTCTGTACATCTTAGTATTGCCCTCATTGTATCAGAATGACATTTAAAAGCCAAACTCTGGCTGGCTGTTCCCAATTCTTGTTAACTTTCCTATGACTCACAGTATTTTAGACTTCTAGCTGTCACTCTCTTTATACCAATGGTCCTATTTCTCTCGACGTGCCCTAGTATACTATAATGTTTGAATCCCAAAGGTACACTAGTGTTTTTGAACAATTAGACATGAAACATGCTATTGTTCAGAAGCACCACTTCCACTGACATCAGAGTTATTATTATTCCTCACTAGGGTAGTTCAGTTCCCTTCCATTGTACCACTAATCTGTATTTTCTTGTCTTTCCTTTCACACTATCCAAATATGCATTAAGAACTCCAACATCTAGCAAGAAGCAATTATTGTTAAGGTATTCATAAGGAGCTCCAAGATGTAACCTCTCTTTTTTCTCCTCTTAACAACCACCGTCGGATTGTAAAGTACTCCAGTGAGATTTCGCTAAGCAAATTGCCAAATCCTCTCTTCATGGTTGTAGACCCACTTGCTTAAAGCTTAGGATTGACATCTGGTGCTCCTTAGCTGGGATACATATGTTGTGTACATCAATCAAAAACTGGTCTTGTTATTACTGTATACTGAATATGCTTTGTCCTTTCCAAAAAATGTCCTTTAGGATTTTCTTCACATAAATCATTGCACTGATATAGAATGCAAAAGAAATGCACAGAGTTCACATTCTGAATGGAAAGTATTCATTTCCAGCCTCCTAAGACCAGAATGGAATGCATTTCACCTTAGAAAATCTATACATTTCCAAGGGAATTCAATGCATTTTTGTCCACGCAAAGCACGCCCTCAGAACCATAGTCTATTGCTAGTCACAATTAGAGATGACTTGTTGCATCAGTGGGATTTGTGTAACTTTTGACTTACTATTGAACAGTTGAGTCACTGGGTTTACTTTTGCTGGGATCAGCAACTGGGTTTAAGCCCATGTGCATATTTTTAAAATGTGCACAATTAAAAATGTCTATGTTTTAAATGTGAACAAAAGCCTATTTTTAAAGGGGAAATGCATAAATGTTGTAAACTAGTAAAAATGCATACAAAGTATTTATACATTTTGATGGGGTGGGGGAATATCAAGTGTCCACAAAGAAAAGCAGGGTGGGAAGCTACAGCTTGAATTGGGATAGAATGAGAATACCAGTGGGATTCTGAGAAATACGTATATTGAAAATAGGGCTGACAGATTTTCACATTCTTATGCTGAAGTCACCTTTTTTGCCCACAAGGTGATTTATAAAGATTGCACAAAACATTCCTGTGTCCCGCTCTCAGCTACCCTCATCCCAGAAGGCAGTGCCTTTACAAACAGAAGATGCTCTTTCTTTCTGTCAGTTCAATGAATGACCTCTTTTGTTGAGCCTACCTTCCCTCACTCTGTGGAAAAAGAAAATGATTCTTTTATAAACCCGCTTTTTGAAAGAAGGGAGTCAGGAAGTGGAAGGCTAATGATGGAGAACACACACACATATACAGAAACACACAAATCCTTACACATTTTTCAATGCTTATTTTTAAATACATAGGTGTTAGTTAAAAATGAAAAATCAAGGGTTAATGTCCGGACTGAAGTAATTTCACACTAAAAGGCCTTATATCAGGATTGATCTGGTGTTTGAAAGTCTTCAGTGAAGGCTTCCTGAAGGAAAAGCTTCCACCTGGTTTCACCTGGAACAAAGCCTTGTTTCCACAGCTCTTGGGAAGTCCTGAAGGAACTTCTAGGATTAATGTCCATTATCAAAAGCATTATAGAAATCTTTAGAACTGCCAACAGGTTTTTTACAAAGAGCAAAAATACATTTGGATTGTCATGCACTGGGAGACGCGAAAGGCGCTTGATAGGATGGGTAAAATATCTCAGAGGAGGTTTTACATAAAAAGCAACTCAGAGAATTAATTAGAAACCAATCAACCCTCTGGCCCTGGAAGCAGCATATAGGCATCACAACCTATTTTTCCACAAGCTTCTCTAGTCCTCTTTTAAAGCTGTCTGTGGCAGTGGCTGACATTACATCTTTTTACCACAAATTCCATTGTTCAACTAGGTGTGGTGTAAAAAAAGTACTTAATTTTCTCTGCCCTACCATCCAGCTTCATTGGGTGGCCCATTGTTCTAGTACTATGAGACAGAAACAGAGATTTCTGTATCTCTTTATCGCCATGATGGATGGTGCCTTCTAGAACTGGTGGGCAGAGGTCCCTGTAGGCAAAGCAATCTCTTAGCTCCCCAGAAATCAAGGACTGGTCACACCAAAAGAGAACGGTGAGGCACTGTAATCTTCACAGGACTGCCTTGGGAATCCCCAGCAGCAAAGTGAAATTAGGAAGCATTAACGTGAAGACTGCCTGTGGGAAGCAAGCTGTTTCTGCTTTACTAACGTCCTCAGAGGAAGGGAGAACAGAGTTCTATAGAAATCACAACAGGTAGCAACGGATATTACAGAAAGGAGAAACTGAGGCACATGAACTTTAAAAACATGAGAACCCACCCCAAAGTACTCCTTTGCAACAAGTACCCATGTTAGTTCTGCCTCTCCATTTAGATGTGTTGTGCTCTGCTTTTTATAATAAAAGTCTTGATTAACATATGAAAGAAACTTGACTACAACTTCCTTCTCAATAAAGATGGCTGGGAGTGCTGTGTATTAGGTTGCATGGTGCAGATGTACTCCAAATTCCTGTAAATTCTTTAAGGAATAACAATCCAACCTCCCAGCTGTAAAGAGATATATTGTTTACTTGAGTACATTCAATTAATCTGAAGACAGTTATCTTAGACATTTAGATTGCTTTATGTCCAAAGCTAAAAACAGGTAGAGAACTTGTTGAAAAATAACCATGAGTTTGTATTTTGTTGAGGAGACATTAACTGATAAGATAGGTTCTGGAATTTTCCCTTGCTTGGTGTGTCTTTGTGAATGGGAGTGAGCAGAAGAGGGGATCCTGTAGAGAATTTTGACTGCTTACCTTGGCTGGCCTGTTTTTTTCTCCTGCTGCCAATGTGGGCACAATATTGCAAGGAAATATCAGGCCTTTTCATAGCATTTTGAATTGTAGATATAGAAGCAATATCCCACATAAACTGGTAATTCTCTTTCTTTTCTTTTCTTTTCTTTTCTTTCTTTTTTTGGAAGGATTGGATCAATTTCAGTGGGTGTCATAGCTGGTTTTTAAGCTAAGTAGCAAACACCTCTGAAACAAATGGAAGTTTTAAAAAATCCAAATATTATAGGGCCATATGTTGTGTTGTTCTTGTTTCATTGTTTTGTAGTTTCATGATGTGAAGATTTTCTAGGAAGATTATTGTGATCCAGGGAATTATCCAGGATGTATATCTTTTTAGCTGCTTGAAACAGTGCAAACAGTTTGGAATTTGTGGCCCATCACTAAAAACAGAAGACAGTCACAGGCAATCTGCCCCCTCCCCATTCCCCTTTCTTTTTCCTTTTTGAAACTGAAAGCATTTATTTTTGGCTAGGGGAAGAAAATAATGGCCTACCTCTGATGGAGCTGGGATTAGGAATTGAGTTAAACCACCAGGAACAGAAAATTAAAGCCAAATAAATGGTTTTAGCTGGTGGGTCCTTTCTTTACCATACAGTACTCCTTGTTTGGTGGCAAGAGTCCGTGATGTTTGAGAACTTACATTGGTCTTCCATTTCTGATTGGCCATTCTATGGTATCTTACAGTTCAGGAAAAATCAGGAAAAAGAGGCATGGTTGCGAAAACAATACAAATACAGGAATAGGCGATACTCAACACCTTTAATAGAGTTGTGTCTCTTTAGAAATATGTTCAGGAAGACAATTCACATAATTTCATCAGCATACAGTGGCACTGAAACAAAGCTATGTGACTTAACATAGGATAGAATTAAAAGAATTGAAATATATATTATCATCTCGTATGCTGTAGGATTGTCATTCCAACCTTCTCCCATTATTTCCCATTTTGGTCTGCTATATTGTGTTCATTCCTAAAGTATTTTGCTAAGGGAGTGCATTTTTCTCGCTGTCAATCATTGCCAGCATTAACGATTCCGTATCTCAGGCAGCCATTATGGTACATTATCCTCGAGAACAATTGGTCTCCTATTTAAGATTGTGGAAAGCATAAGGTGGAAGCATATGCTTAGATAAATTATGAAGAGCATTCTGTGTTGGCTGGAGCAGCCATCACCAAGGCATTGCTTGAGTTATTTTTCATAAGGAGTAAGTGGCTGCAAAAGATTCTGGGCACACAATTCATTTTACCAAGCAGAAAAGTAACAATTGCCTCTGTATCTTAGAGTGTTATACCAGGTCAAATAGTCCCCATGGGACAAGATGCTGAACTTGTAACGTCTCTCATATACTATAATTTTGTTGTTGAATTCCTCGGCTGTTTAGATTTTATAGAGTGGATGGGATTTCACAGAAGTTCTAAAGAATATCCGCATGGTGATAGCTACATATCTCAATGGTTTCTTCTCCTGTACTTCTCCCTATTAATCTGAGAAATTATAGACAGCTCAGTCTTTCATTGCATCAGTAAAATGGCATTAGAGAACTTCCAGGAGTGCAGTTTAACTTGTTCCATAGAAAAGGACTGTAGTTCTGCCCTCTGTTTCTTATACACAAGTGAAGGGTCAAGGGCTGTCCCTATAATTAAGCAGAGAAAGGAATTAACTTCAAACAGTGATGCAGCTGGGGACAAAGTTGGAAGCTCATCAGCCCCCTCCCCATAAATGACTTTTTCAGCAGATGTCAGCAGAGGTGTGACCAGTAGGTCTTACATCAACATACAGGTGATTATGAGCCTGCCATACTCCAGTGGGACTAACGTTGCTCAACCCAGCATCCACCCACCCAGCATCCTTCCTTCCTTCTCTCTCTCCCTCCATTCAGTATTCTATGGTCAGGAAAAAGAGGTCCAACACACATGGCTACATGTGTAATTTTTAAAGAGTATTTTTAAAGTATTTTAAAGCCCATCTAGCACAGCATTGTTTGATAAACAGCGATTTCCCAGCCAAAACCCACATACTAGAAAGGCTTGTAGCACACTACTTTTAGCCACCATGTGATCACTTCAGCACCTACAATAGAGCATAAGGCAGCATGAGGAAGCACTTGAACCGTGTAATATTCCTCTTCCAGCATTTAACACTAATTAATAATAAACAACCATGTGCTGTCAAATCAGTTCTGACTTACAGTGATCCTTCTCAGGGTTTTCCATGAAGAGAATACAGTACACAGAAGTGGTTTGCCATTCCCTTTTTCTAGAGCATGGGCCTCCAAATGCTTGAACATGAGGTCCACATTGTATATTTTCAAAATTTATGAGGGCTGAAGGGACATGTGCATGCATGCATATGTGTGGCCACACGCACAGACACACACACAGTCCACCTGCATGCATGCATGCACACATGCCTCCATGCACGCCCAGATGGACAGATGTCCACCTGCATGCACACACATGTGCACAGACACACCGTGCACACTCGGGCAGAAGGGAACAGGCCAGATAAAATGGCAAGGCGAGTCAGATGTGGCCCACAGGCCATAGTCGGAAACCCCTGTTCTAGAGGCATCCTGGGACTGTGCAGCTTGCCCAAGGCCACACAGGCTGCCTCTTCTGTCTGGAGGCACAGTGGAGAATCGAATGCCAACCTCTGGCTGCACAGCCAGAGACCTAAACCACTGAGTTATCCAGCCAGTTTGATGATAATTAAGGACCCCATAATGGAAAAAAAGACAACATTTAGTGTTTTGCCACAAAGAGAGTGAAGTTATTTCTTGTTCGGTTACAGTCAGAGAATCTAACACATCTACGCTTTAGGTACTGCAAAAACTTGTAACTAATTGCTCAGACACTCTGAAAGTGGTGCCATTCCTAATATAACTCCCATCACGTGAGGTATCTGGCTGCAGAGGCAGAGGTTGGGAGCACTTTCCACATAGAAAACCCTGAAAAGGGTCACAATAGCTCAGAACTAACTTGATGGCAAACAATTATTATTATGAGGTATTATCTTTGTATGGCTTTCTTGGAGCACTTGTCATCCTGATATCAAACTGTAAAGTTTTGTTTTTTTCTGTCAGCAATGGGAAATCAGGTCCAGTTTTAAAAAAAGAAGTCTGCAATAAAACATACATGCAAATTGCTCCTGGAGTTTTATCTTGTGTAGTATTTCACAAGAAACGAAATTCCAAATGAACATCATTGCATCTGCTCTTTCATTTAACTGATTTATTTTTCTGAAACCCTCTTGAGCACAACTGGAGCCCACACATCACTTAAAAGGCATCTGAAAATTTAATTAGTCAAAGTTAATTTTAACAATTACACTCTGATATTATCAGGTCATTTTTTTTCATCCCATTCACACCAGGAGCTAGACCCAAAGTATCAATTAGTGAGCAGCTTTCCCATCATGCTTGCTTGAAGACAGACCCAGTGCTAACAGTAGAAAAATGAAGTCAAAGCCTATGATCTAAAGGTGGTGGTTTATAGAGCTGAATGACCTTGTAGAGATACTCAAGATGCTCATAAGAGAGGCCATGGCCTGAGACACATCTAGCAATAAAAGGTGGACTGAAGTTGGAAAAAAATGTATGTTATGATTTCCCTCTATTCCTGTAAAACATTTTCCCACAGGGAGGAGGGCACTACTTATTCTAGAAAGGGTATGACATTAAGGGGAAGATTTAGTCTTTTTGGAGAAAAGGCCTCCAATTAGAAAGATGCGCTGTCAGTGGAAATCATCCTGTGAGAATGAAAGAATAGTGGGGTTAAAGGGAATTATTTTAAAGAAAGTGTTACAGCTAACTGAAATCTGATGCACGGCTGAATAGTAGAAGAAAACGGAGGCCATTGAGCTATAAGCAGAATTTCTGTCATGCCCTCCCGTACACTGTAAGCATTTGCTCTAGGACAGAAGTAGGAAACTGTGACTCTACTGATGTCATTGCTCTGCATCTCCCATCATTGCTCATCACTGGTTACACTGACTAGGGTTAGTGGGAATGAAATGTCCACAGTATCTGGAAGGCCATAGTTGCCTATCGTTCTCCTCTCTGCCCAGGCAATACATTACTAGATGTTTGAGTCACCCCATTTTGATTCACTGACACGTTGTGTCCCTCACTTCCTCTGGCGAGAACCAGCCTAAAATATTTTGCTGCCCAAGGAGAAGCACAAGATGGTGCCCCCTTTGATCCAGATCAAGTTGCTCAACTCCATAGCCAGCTACCTTATTTTGACAAATAAGGCAGTTGCTGAAATCCTGTTTCCTTATGTTTCTCTGCTCAAGTCTGATGACATGGTCAGCCACAGTGATTTTTCAGGAAAACATCTCTGGTTCTTTGGCCAAAGTTTCCAAAACTCCTGTGGAAACACTTTCAGCATGGAAAGCCATAGGCTTTATCCCATAGGGGGATAAAACAGAATTTAATTGGGGCAGTGGGGATTTTTAGTCATTCGGGATTTCCCTCCCATTCCACTCTCCCCCCAGTGGCACCCTGACAATGAAAGGGATTCCACAGGAACCTTAGGACTTTGGGTGAGATCTCAGAAATGTTCAGTTTCTGAAAAACCACCATGGCTGTTGATATTATCAACACTATGTGGTATAATTTTGGCACCAGGTCAAAACCTTCCTGTTCCAGAAGGCTTTTAATTGAAATAACATCAACTGTGGGTCCTGATGGCAATTTTAATTGTATTTTAATCATTTTATCTTTTATTGTATTTTAATTGAATTTTAATTGTTTTAAGCCGCCCAGAGACCTTTGGGTAGAGTGGGCGGCATATAAGTTCAATCAATCAATCAATCAATCAATCAATCAATCAATCAATCAATCAATCAATCAATCAATCAATCAATCAATCAATCAATCAATCACAGCAACATGATTTCAACTAGAAAATATCATAATCACCCCTCCAAACTTGACATTAAAAATATACTAATACCTAACCCAGTCAATCAGAGAGGGGATTTATTTGTTTTGTTCACTGGTGGGAACATGTTGAGACATTTTCCTCGAACAGATGACAAGTGATGAAGGCAGGTTCACAGATGGGATAAGGGGCCTACAACCTGGCCTACTGGAGCTTCACTGAACAAAGGTAAGTGGCCTTTGGCTGAGTCCCAAGATGCAAGAGGTGCCCCAAGGTATCTAAGTGTGGACTCAGTGATCCATAGGGTCCCTTCCATCTTTGCAGTTCTAAGATTATGATTAAACACAAAACATGTGAAGAACTATAGTCAGTTGTTAAAGGAGATATAAATGCTATCTCAGATGCTTCTAATTCTTCCAAGTCCATACTGTAAGGTTAGAGCAGTGGTTCTTAACGTGGGCAATAATGCCCCCCAGGGGGCGATTTCATTTTTCAGGGGGGCAGTAGAACGAAAAGGGGCGGTGTGCGGGCGAAAGAACAGAAGGGGGGCGGTAGGGGGGCGCTGGAGCGAGCCAAACTTGTGAAGGCAACTGCAGCTGCAGTGCTGGCAGTAGATCTGGTGCTGCTGCTACCGCCAGATGATCCAGCTCTTTCTACCTGCCATGTCTCGCCTTTCTCCTTTAGGGGAGCACTGAGTGTGGATCAGGTGGAAGGAAAGGGTCTCTTGGGTCCTCATCCTCACCCCGTGAAGCACTGCCTCGCACCCGGGTGGGGAGGGAGACAAGGTAGGTAGGTAGTTAGCTAGCTAGGTAGGTAGGTAAGATATCATCTCAGGGAGGGGGGCGATGATAACTTCCTCAATGGCTCAAGGGGGCGTTTCTTTCAAAAAGGTTAAGAACCACTGGGTTAGAGCTATCATCATTTTGGGCAAGCAAAATGACTTAAACCTGATTGCCTTATACTGCACAATTATTATTATGTATGGTTTCACTTACTTCGTGCAATAACAACAAAATCCTTCTTGTTCTCTTCTCTAGCTAAGAGTGCCCCAAAATGCCTTATTCCTTTGCAGAGTGAGAATAAGTTTGTAGTTTCACTGATAACAATTTCTATCACTTTCTCATTTTCCTTTCTCTGAAGTTCAGTGTTGCCAGTTTTTAGAATCCTCACACCTTCTGTTTGATTTTTCCTAAAGTGTGTGCTTTTTTAGTTTACATGAAAAATTATATGCATGTTTCTGCACAGCTGGGCCGAATATACACAATTTTGAAAACTATTTCCCCATGCTAACATATTTTAAAATAGCATTTCTCTACTACATGCAGTTTTATGCATGTTTTCCCTTACTAAACTCTTTTATTTGCTTCAAGAGTTGCATTTCAAAATTTAGAGATGTGCAGTTTTAAAGAACAAGTGAGTGACAGTTCACACATTGATTAAAAAGTACAGAATTTAGTACAGGTGCATTAAAATGTGAACCAAATCTGTCCCCAGTCCTGATACCAGCCTTGTTGTTTGTGCCCAGCATCATGTAATCAGAAGGTATACTTTTTCTAATTGTGGAGGATTCTTTCTTTCTTTCTTTCTTTCTTTCTTTCTTTCTTTCTTTCTTTCTTTCTTTCTTTCTTTCTTTCTTTCTTTCTTTCTTTCTTTCTTTCTTTCTTTCTTTCTTTCTTTCTTACTCCCTCCATCCCTCCCTTCATTAGTATTACATTTTATCCCCTACATCATACTCTTTTGCTTACATGCCACAACGAATACTAACTGTAATCCAACTTTTCCATGAATATGCCTTTTTTTGGGGTGGGTGGGGGAGCCCAATGATGACCATATGCTAAATACCAGATACTGAAATACGACTGCCCATTAATATGAATGAAAAAAATTTCTTATTTGAAGTAGCTGTCCTGTGTCTAACACCATTTTGCCTCACTGATCCCAGATTTTAGTATCCCTGTTCATTTACGCTCCCTTCACAAAATGTTGCTTCCCTCCTTTTACCCAAGTTGTGCATTGGCTTCTTTCCCCGCTCACCATGACCTGGAAAACCCCATGATCAGTAACCTTTCGGCAGTGCACAGTGATTGGTCATTGACTTGTCTTTTCCATACCTTCTCTAGCTCCATCATTGCTTTATCTTGGATGTTCAAGGGCACATTCCAATTTCCCACTGTGTTTGGTCATAAATTTTGCTGACACTTCTTCATTGCACTTTCTTTAAAAGTGAGTTAATATTTCAGAGAATTAATTAATACCTGCATCATTTCACAGCCCCATTATGGAGTATGCTAATAGACTAGGCACAGTCTTAATGGATCCAGATTGGCTGAGGAAAGCCACTGTGGAACTTAAAACAGTACAATTCTAAGCTGAATAATTTGAGTGGAATGGACTCTTGGCTGATGGTATAATTTATTAGAAGTGAACACAGATCTGTTGTGTTGCACCTGGAATAGAGACATGGTGGCCAAAAATAAACAATTTAGTAGAATCATGGGAGTGAAGAAATATTATAAGCTGCCAACTTCTCTTTATTATTTTCATTGCTTAGCTCGCCATTTTCCCCAAGCTCTCAGAGGAAGCATATTTCTGGATTAGTATGCCTGTCCAGTAGTAGGACTGTTGAAGTATTCAGAGCTCTCTTGAGTACAAAGGGAGCAGAATACAACTTATGTGAACTCTGGGTATATCAAAATATGAATGTTTCACCTTAAGGTTACCTTCTCCAAGGAAACTACCTGCTGAACAGAGGTTTAGATTGCACTATATTATATCTACTAGACAGATGGAAGGATCTTTGAAGTTCACCTTGGTACAGTTTTTAATAGCTGAAATCCTAAGGCTCATATCCACAAATTGTTATGGGGAAATAAGAACTTTGAACTCAATGAGATTTATTTCATAGTACAGATGTACTATGTTTGATTTGGATTTGACTTCAAGCAAAATCTGGCAAAACATAAATAGATGTATAATCCTCTTGAGAAATATCATTAGCCTTACCAGAAAGTTTCACAGTATTAACTTTTAAAAGTGCTTGTGTGAGTGTGTGTTTAGTGAATGTGGGTTTAAGGCAAGCAATGGTTTTCTCAAAAGTAAAGCCTGGTGTCCAACAGTGCCATTGCATCAGCACAATGCTTAGTCCTGGATCATGTGCAAGGGAGATAGTATAGTTTCTAGTTGCACAGTCGTTTGCACAACCAATAGCACAGCTGATTGCATAATTGGCTCTGCAAACACCTATACCGGTTATATTATATCCATTTGCACAACTAGATGATTGCTTACAGGCCAAAAGGACAAGTGCAGTATCACTTGGGCAATGGAAAAAAAAATAACAAGAACAAGAAGAAAAAGAACAACATAAATTCCTCCAGCTCACTATTTTGCTCTGTTAATTACTGTATATGGAATTTGGGCCATTTTTAAATGTTTAGCTTGCATAGTTAGATAAAAATCTAACTTCTACAATGGTATGCATGCCTTCTCATGTAGTATCTTCAAAAGTAGTAGATTTGATCCAACAAAAAGGCCCATTCTCAGAAGGGCAACTTTTTGTTGAACAATTCAGAGTCTCCTTAAAAATGAACACATATATTATTGCATAAACTCATTCTGGAGCCAAGATGACCATGAGATTGGCATTGACTGCATCCATGGGTTAAATGTTTTTGTGCTGTATTGCCTTTTTGTTTGTTTGCTTGCTTGCTTGTTTATTCTTTATTAATGTTTAACATTAATTTCTAGCTTTTAATGACTGCACACAATGCTTTTGTTGTTCTTTCTCAATATTAAGAATACTATTAATGTTCATCATCATCTTTGTATGATAACTGTTACTTCATTGATGTGTACAGAAGCAGGGCATGATTAATTTCATCAGGACAAAGTTAGGCAAGGCTCCCTAATTACCCAGATTTACATTCTTCAGCAAAAGTGACCTTGATTCAAGTCAAATTCTTGACACTTTTTTCCCTTGGAACCAACTGTCTTATGAATTTAATTCAAATGAACTGATTCAAGGTAGACTATATTTAAAAAGATAATTGGACAGGTAATGTGCTTGTGTGTGTCTGTTTAACACTTTAACAGATAAAAGTGGTATGTACATATATATTCATTTCATCAAAAAAAAACCCTCCATTTTATGAGTGTGAGATATTGTACTTCTGTATCTACAATTCAAAACACCGGGAAATTATTAGATATTGCTGTACTATATTGTGCCCATATTGCCAGCAGGAAAAAGAATGCCAAGCTTTACATAGCAAAGGGCAACCTGAACATTGGCATCGATGGCAGCAGTCAAGATGATCTACAGCAGCCACTCTCTGTGGGGGCCATATGGCTTTCAGGAGGGGGGCTGGCACATTTGAAGGGGGGCATAGACTGGAAACAATTCTTCACACACCACCTTATAAGCTTTGTTATGTGACTTATACAATCCTGATTCAGCCTGTATATCTTTCATATTTTGTTTATGGTCATGACCAAGAAAAGGCTGAGAATGGCTGGTCAACAGGATACTCTCTTGTGCCACTGACACCAAGCGGGGAAAATCCCAGAAGCTGACTCCTTTTTCATCAACTAATCACTTCTCACACAAAGAAGTTGTCATAGCTGTTTTTTGACTTGCATGAATGTCCATATATTCACTGCACATCAGAATTGACTTGATAGCATGTACCCTCTTTGTTTCTTAATTACCAAAGAATTGTATAGTGACATGATGGGTGGGCAGCATATAGGCACCTAAACTCTGCTAACATCATATAAGACCATCATGCTGTCCACTTCCACTGTGCCAAATTTAGTGCTGTTCCAAAGTCTTGTTTCAAATTACAATATTCTGTTTTGGCTCTCCACTTTTAGAATTGCCTCGTAGAATGTTGATTTGCTGGGCCACCATAATATCATCACGGCACTCTCATGTAGTGATAATTATGTTGTTGTTGTTTAGTCGTTAAGTCGTGTCCGGCTCTTCGTGACCCCATGGACGAGAGCATGCCAGGCCATCCTGTCTTCCACTGCCTCTCATAGTTTGGTCAAATTCGTCATGGATGTCCTGATGCACTCTGAGTTCCTGAGGTAATGAGTATTCCTTGATACTGTTACTATTTGTGCAGTTATTATTTATACAGTTCTTTCTGTAACCAGAGCCTGGTGTCACTTGGGTTATCCATACATAGTACACTCTAGGCATGATTTTTCACCAATATTTGTCATCACCTGTATGAGGAAGCAAAGTAGGCATGAAGAGTTCTGGCAAATTTGAGAGACAGAGAGGCGTTGCTTCCTACTCTCCCATACTTCACTTTGTTGGCTTACACCAGCATTGTCAGACTTACCTACCAACTCAATACCCTTGAGATCTCATCTGGTGGAAGCAGAAGTTTTGGTTTCACTTGAAGGTTGAATCTGTGTGTTCTGTGCTGTCAAGTCAGAACCAACTTAGAGTTATTCTAATAGGGCTTTCAAGGTAAGTGAGATATTTAAGAAGTGGTTTTATCAGTTCCACACACAGCCAGTGTGTTTTCATGGCCAAGTGAGGATTTAAACCCTGTTCTTCAGAGTCCTAGCCCACTATTCTACCACTGCATCACATTGGGAAAGTGTATACAAGGTTTTATACTTGTTAGTTAAAGAAACTTCTTTTGCTGATGTTGTTGAATTTTCTTGTCTCTAAAGGGCAGTGGTAGGATGAAAGAAGACACTAGGGTAAGTGAGAGGGGGGAAAGTAAGTTTATGATAGAAAAATGTAAAAATAAATTGGAAACAAAAGAAAAAGATGTCTACACTAAAACTTGCTTCTGGCTCCTCTTTGCTAAGAAGTCAATACAAAAAGGATAAGGATGTCACATTGTTCAACCTGTTTTTCAAGGACAGAGAATGGAGAATAGATTTCCTTCCTTCCTAGTGCTACTATTGTGCTACAGACATTATAGGGAAAACTAGCAGCTTTACCAGAGGGGGAAAAATATGCTGAACATATTATCTAGAAAGCCAGATTAGATTCAGATGAAGGAGGAGTGAAAATTGGTGGAAGAAACAATAATAGAAGATATGCATATGGCACCATCTTCCTGGCAGAAAGCAGCAATGACTTGAAATGAACTTTAGTAAAAGTGAAAGAAGAAAGTGCTAAAGCAGGTTTACAGTTGAACGTTATGATAACAAAAATCACAACTACAGAAAAATTGTTGTTGTTTAGTCATGTCCGACTCTTCGTGACCCCATGGACCAGAGCACGCCAGGCCCTCCTGTCTTCCACTGCCTCCTGGAGTTGGTCAAATTCATGCTGGTAGCTTCGATGACACTGTCCAACCATCTCGTCCTCTGTTGTTCCCTTATCCTCCTGCATTCACACTTTCCCAACATCAGAGTCTTTTCCATGGAGATTTCTCTTCTCATGAGATGGCCAAAGTATTGGAGCCTCAGCTTCAGGATCTGTCCTTCCAGTGAGTACTCAGGGTTGACAATGAAAAATTTGAAAGTGTTAAACACTTTATATACCTTAGTTCAATCATCAATTGTAATGAAGACTCCAGCCAAGAAATCAGAAGAAGATTGTAACGTGGAAGGGCAACAATGAAGGAATTAGAAAAGATCATCACATGTAAGGATTAGAGATGGGCATGATTTGTCCTTTAGATGAACAGTTGTTCAGCAATTCCCAGACCCACCTCCTCTGGCAGGTACCCACTCAGAGGCTGTGCCTGAAGGAGGTGTGGAAGGAAGACAGGGTTTTGCCTCTGAGTAGGCGTGAACTGTAGGAGGCGGAGCTGTGAACTGCAGGACACCTGCTCATCCGAAGGGCCAGCAGCTGTTTGTGCCCATCTCTAACAAGGGTGTGTCACTATAAGCAAAGGCCAAGATCATCTACACTATTGTATTCCTAATCATTATGGACAGATGTGAAAGCTGGCCAATAAAGAAAGCTGACAAGAAAAAAATCAACCTGTTTGAAATGTGGTGCCAAAGGAGAGCTTTGCTGATATCCTGGACTGCCAGAAAGACGAACAAGTGGGTGCTAGAGGAAATCAAGTCTGAAATTCCTTTTCTTTTAAGGGTTAGCTTTTGAAATGCCCCCAAAGTTGGCTAGATAGCCAAAATAAAACACAATGGCTTAACATTTGTATGTAGTCTCAACTATATTAGCTCTATTAAGTCAACTATTGAGTGGTGAATCAACGGTTATATCAGTTTCATTGATTCAACTGTTCCACTCTGATTACAACTACCAATAGGATTCTAGCCAACAAAGCTGACCCTAGTAGTTGCCCATTAAAGTTTGCACTGGCAACTAGAGATAGGCATGAAATGAACAATGAAGAAAAAAAATGTGTGGTTCATTTTGGGGTGATTCGGAGAAACACACCTGCCCAGAATGAAATGAAACACCAAGCTATTATTGGTGTTGACATTTAGTATGCATGCTATAACTTGGACTTCCCAAATCCAATCTTCAGCAAGCTTAGAATGACTCTTCGGGAGACTCTCCTCTCCACCACCTCCAAGGTTGGCAAAGATTAGATTTGGGATGTCTGAGTTATAACTCCCCAAAACAAGTCCCCCCCCAGGAAAGTAATATTCAGCCAGATAAACTCTATGTGAGTTTAGCATCCCTAAAACATTTACAGCTCCTGGAAGTCCCAAACTGCATGAACCACAAAATGATTCATTTTGTCAGAAAGTTCATGAAAGTTTGTAGTTTGTAGTTCATCAACAGTAACAAACCATGAACCATCACGGATCACTGTTGTCCTGGTTCACGCCAATCTCTACTGGCAACACACACTATATTTCTTTGTCCAAATGTTTCTCATTGACTGAGAAGCCTAACATGTTTAGGGTATGTGTGACATTTTTCTGTCAGTTCATTTTTAACAAGAATTTATCCACCTTCTCACATTTTTTTCTCTTCAGGAAGCAAAATATTTAAAATTCAAATGTAGGAAAAGGAAAATGGAAACTGATATATTTTCTCACCCCTGGAAGTGTTGTTTTTGTCTCACACCAAGAGTGTCCACAGGAATTTTTCCAGGGACGGTCAAATTTGTTTATTGGCATGATATAGTTCACCTACTAATTGTCAAAATTACAACACCATGGATAAAATCTTATTGCATAGTTCTGCTGGTAGAAAGGGATTGACATGATTAGTAACAGCAAATAGCCTCTAGACCAGCAGTGGTAAGATCGAATCCACGCGATGGAGTGAGCTGCCGTCGCTTGTCCCAGCTTCTGCCAACCTAGCAGTTCAAAAGTATGTAAATGCGACTAGATAAATAGGTAGCACCTCGGTGGGAAAGTAGTGATGTTCCGTGTCTATTTGTGCTGGCCACGTGAACATGGAACAGACAAATGCTGGCTCTATAGCTTGGAGATGGGGATGAGCACCGCTCCCTAGAGTCAGACACAACTGGACTAAATGTCAAGAAGAACCTTTACCTGACATCTGGATTCCTCCTTGGTTGCAGGATGGACAATTTGGTGCATAACCAGGAATACAAACAATGACTAAACAGTGGTAATTTGCAACTGAAAATTATGCTATTGCCTTCTACTGGTGTAGGTATGCAATAGGATTTTGGCCAGTTTATCTATCTCTGTAATTTAAAATAATAAATTTAGGATTCTTAGGGGGAGGCCTGCTCTGTGCCCTCCTGGCAAACATCTATGTCTCATATAAATGTAGAATGATGCAAAGACACTCTTCACTTTTTGAATATTTCACTTTGAAATAATAGGAGATAAAAGAAAAAGGTCATTCATAAATTGCTGAAAGGTTTAAAAAAAGCATTGGCTAAAATAAATAAAACATTGGAAAAGGAGAGAAGGGCAATTGCCCATAAAAACTGTGACATACTTTGTATCCACCCCGACACATACAATCAAGGAAATGTTTAGCCTGTGAAAATTGCCAGTGTTTTTACAGCTAAAAGCCATAGAAGTTTGTTTTTTGATTTAAGACATTAGGACAGTGATCTGTATGACAGATTTTGTCTGTTACTGAAATTGCTGAAGTCTAAAGCAACAGGAAAATATCAGGTCTCTCCTGTAATTTTTTGTTAAATTGCATCTTAAAGTGCCTTGGTGTTTCTCCCCTTTTTCCACAGTCTATGAATGAGTAAAACATATATTTGTGAATGAGCCTCTGTGAATATGTGTGTTTCAAATTATTTTTCCAAAAACAGTGATGAAGGAGCGGGAGATGGAGAGGGATGGCAGGGGGAGAGAGGCATGCTGTCAAGGGTGCAGGACATCACCTAAGTGAATCAATCTGCCTCTCTCTTCCCATACGATAAATTCACATATGCAAATAACTCTTTCCCACCCTCCAATATCATTCTCATGCAACTGAATGGACTTGATGAGAGGAGGAAAGCTCACTGTGAGCAGGATTGATAACAGAGACAGCCTTTGGCCATTCCTGAAACAAATGCAGTGGGCAAGGAAACAAATAATGGTAGTCAGTTTAACAATTACTAAGAGCTGTCTGCAACTCAGGTGGGCAATTCGTTGTTGTTTTAATCAGCTGGGCCAATAGTTGAAGGGACAACAGTACTCACTCTGCTTATTGACTTCTACTTGAGTTTCTGGCAAAGGCCTCAGCTGCTGGACGGATGGTTTGCCACCCTCGAACAGCATAGCTGACTTTGCTTCACTGTCCTGGATGGCGCGAGGCTGTCCCGGGTCACGTGACTAGTTTGGATGAGGAAGTGCGGTTATTTAAGCAAGCACGCCCACTTGATCGCCCTCTTTTCTGTTCGGACACCCACCCGCCCTCCCTATTTCTAGTGTGATTTTATGGTTGCCTTTTAGGGGCCGGATAGGAATTTTTGACCTTCATCCTGATTGGCTTTTGGATCTGGGGATTTTTCGCATATCCCACACTGGAGAAGGGTTGTTGGCATTTTTGGTGGTTGATTTGGTCACACTGGCAGGTAGTGGGGAAAAACAGGTGGTCTCGGTGTGTCCCGTTTGTAATTCAGGTAAGCCAACAGTGCATCCAACCTTCTGGCTCTGCGGATCGTGCAATTACAGGGCCGGTGGTAGGAAGATGCGCTGGGCCACTTCCGGACCAACAGTAATCAATTAAAGATGTCTTGAGGTCTTTATTAGGGGTGTTTATTAACAGCCGGTCGGGTTTCTGCTGTCTTTAAAATTGCTGGAACCTGGGGCCGGGCACTCGCCCAATGGTGGATCAAGGGGTATTTGAATACCCCCGCCTTCTCCTGTTTCTGCACTACAGCAGGCCCCCACTTTTGATAATGTTTGAAGATATAGATTGATGTGATTTGATTTAATAAAGTGTGGCCCGTATTTAATCCATATCACTGTCTCGTGTCTTTATTCCGGGACTGGGGGGTGGCAAAGGCTCTTTAAGACATTCCTTACAGTCATCCAAAGAGTGTTGCCATGGAAGGGAGAGGAATTCCCACTGAAAAGAGGTATCAGCTGAAATCCTGTTGATATAACTTGTACAGTGATGCCTCGCTTAACGATGTTAATTGGTTCCATAAAAAAATCGTTATGTGAAAACATGGTTAAGTGAAACACCATTTCCCATAGGAATGCATTGAAAACCAGTTAATCTGTTCCAATTGGAACAGATTAATGCTTGCAATCATTAGCCCACCTCCTGAAACCTAGGCAAACTTAATTTGGTGTTGTTCTGAGTCGTCGTTAATTTTTGGTGATTTTTTTTTCTCTCTCATTGAAAAGCATTGGACCGTCCTCCAATGCTTTTCAATGAGAGAGAAAAAAATCACCAAAAATTAACGAAGACTCAGAACAACACCAAATTAAGTTTGCATAGGTTTGAGGAGGTGGGCTAAGGATTGCAAGCATTTAAAACAGGCTTCAAACAGTTTAAGACACTTTTACAGGAGCGAAAAGGGAGATCAGAAAGGGCTCTTTGACCTCCGTTTCCCTTTTAAAGCTCTTTCCAATCTCCATTTTTGCTCCTGTAAAAATGAGCGAAAACGGAAGAGCTTCAAAAGCACTGAAGCCGGCTTCAGTGCTTTTGAAGTCCTTTCCGATGTCTGTTTTCGCTCATTTTTAAGTGTCTTACAATGTTTGGAACCTGTTTTAAATGCTTGCAATCGTTAGCCCACCTCCTGAACCCTATGCAACCTTAATTTGGTGTTGTTCTGAGTCGTCATTAATTTTTGGTGATTTTTTGTTTTCTCCATTGAAAGCCTTTGAACGGACCATTCAAAGGCTTTCAATGGAGAATTTAAAAAATCACCAAAAATTAACAACGACTCAACAACACCAAATTAAGTTTGCATAGGTTTCAGGAGGTGGGCTAACGATTGCAAGCATTTAAAACAGGTTTCTAACAGTTTAAGACACTTTTACAGGAGCGAAAAAGGGACATCGTTAAGTGAAATTCCCCCATAGAGAACATCGTTAAACGATGGGGGAAATTCCTCAAAGAAACCCATCGCTGTGTGAATTCATCGTTGTATGAAGCAATCGTTGTGCGAGGCACCACTGTACTGTGCAATAATGTTAATGACCTCAGAAGCAGCAGCGATTGTATGGAAAGAAAACATTTCTGATTTCTCTCTGTAATCACCTTCATCATTAGGAACCCATGGGGGCTGCAATGCGGGAGGAGGAAGACTTTAATCACCAACAATCGCTGCTACTAGGAAGACTTTAGCTGTGGCATCTATTTCCAGGAATCATTTATCTCCCCCCCCCCCCAGGAGCCTTGGGAACTTTAGGACACAATTTGGACATGTTTAATTTCTGAAAAGAGTTTTGCAGGATTGAAAAGCTCACAATTCTATGACAGTTTAGTAGTCCAATAAAGGTATTTACACACCCTTCCTTTTCAGTTTTGCACAAGAACCAAATGGCTTGCTTTGTTTTGCTTTGCTTGAACTCTTTAAGATATTTTATGTAGCTCCCTCTCTGCCATGTATATAACAATTGCCCAGAAAAACACCAGAAGGAATGATTATTGGAAAGGAAATCCCATTTTATGTTCGCTAATCAATGGAACTCCACTAAGCAGTGCTCTGTCTCCAAACCATTTTGTTTTGTAACCTTTACTAGATCTAGCAAATCTGACAACATACAAGTGTCTGCCATGAATCCAAGATATGGACAAGCTATTGCAGTTGTTCACTGCTACTTCTCTATGAGACGTTATAAACGTGCCCTAGCCTGCTATGAAGATTGGTTCAGCCTCTCCTTTATCATAGCTAATGTTCTTAATGATGTTTGATAGCCTTCAGTTTCTCTGAATGTGTGAAATATTAGTAATGACAAAGTCTGAAATTGTAAGGTTAGTGTTGTATAGTGAATTATGATGGCGGGTTGTTTTTTTTTTTACTATTAATGATGATGTACAAAATAATAAAATAACAAGATTAATGTTTTCCAGAATTAATGTCTCCTGGCAATTGCCATTAAAATGTAGCCTTGAATTTGTGAGCTATTTAATAAAGAGGAAGCAAATCATAATAATTGGATATTATCATACTGTTTTTCCAAATAGCTTGTATACCTAATGTTCCATTTGTTATCCAGCTATCAGAAGTAGTTACATTAAAGCATTATTATTAATTTTTTTTTTAAAAAAAACTTACTCATTTGCCAGCTACCAGTGCTGAAATAATATGTACTTAAGCACTTTAATACTTTAACACTTTTTAAAGGGAGTCTTTTGACATATACTAATGTTCAGTACATTAATACAGTGGGGTCTCGACCTACGGAATTAATCTGTATTGGAACGGGGTAAGTAGGTTGAAAAGTCCGCAGGTCGAAAATGCATTCCCCATAGGAATGCATTGAAAACCAATTAATTTGTAACCTGCCCAAGAACAGCCCCCCACAAAATTAAAATAAAAGTAAAAAAAATTAAACGTACCTTTTTGAAGCCTTCCAGGTCCCCCCTCCGCCGCCATCGCCACTGTCAGAGGACTCCAAGGGCTTTGGCGCCACTGCCAGAGACCTCTCGGAGCTCCCCTGCCGATGCAGGCTTTCCCAGAGTGAACCGGGCCTACCAGGGGAGGGCTTCCCCCGGTAGGCCCTGTCTACTGCCTGGGAAAGCCTGTGTCAGCGGGAAAGGCATCTGGAGGCCAACTGCTGCTACCGCCGCTGCTGGGAGCTGAGCTGTGCCGGGCGATCCCGGCCATGCTCCGACTCCTGGACTTCCCCCGCCCAGCGGGGAAAGTCCAGGAGTCTGAGCATGGCCAGGATCGCTCGACATGGCTCGGCTCCCAGCAGCGGCAGCGGCAGCGGCAGCGGCAGCGGCAGGAGGGGGACCTCTGGATGCCTTCCAGGTGGAGAAGCCCTGAAAGGCACCTGAAGTTCCCCCCTGCCGCCACCGCCGCTGCTGGGAGCCTTCGGAGGTCTCAAAGGGCTTTCCCCCCGACATCGGAGGAAGCCGTTTGAGACCTCTGAAGGCAAAAAGGCAGGGAGAAATGGCTGAAAATTCAGTGGTGGTGGTGGTGGTGGACCTCTGCATTCCTTCCAGGGCAGCGGAGAAGCCATGGAAGGCATTCAAAGGTTCCCCTGCCACTGCCGCCGCCGCTGGGAGCTGAACCGTGCTGGGCGATCTCAGCCATGCTCAGGCTCCTGGGAGTCCACGCATGGCTGGGATTGCCCAGCATGGCTCGGCTCCCAGCTGCGGTAACAGCGGCGGGGGACCTCCAGATGCCTTCCATGGCTGCTGCCTTGGAAGGCATCCGGAGGTTCCCCCCACTGCTGATAGTGCTTTGGAGGCACTGTCGGCGGTAGGAGGGGACCTCCGAGATGCCTCCCATGGCAGTGGAGAAGCCCTGGAAGGCATCTGGAGGCAGATCCACGGCCTACAGACTGAAAGCGGGAGGTGGGGAAAGCACCAAATTTGAATTTGGTGCTTTCCCCAGCTCCCTATTCTGGTCCGTAGGTCGATTCTCTGGCCGCGAGTCGAAGTAAAACTTTGGGACTGGAGAAGTATGTACATCGAAAAGTACGTAAGTGGAGCCATTCATAAGTCGAGACTCCACTGTAATGGTGGTAAACATCCAGATGTTCAGTATATTCCTGAGAATATACACACTCACAGGGTCTTTATTTTGAATATTATATCCAAAATGGGAACGGTTCTAAATTCAGGAACATTCAGATATGCCCTGTGATAAATACATGCTGCATTTGGTTTACATTACAGTTGTGCCTCGGTTTACAAATGCCTCAGTTAACATAATTTTTGGTTTACAAATGAAAATCCATTGAAAATAATGCCTTGGTTTACAAATTTTTTTCTCAATATGAAACAAGTTTCCACAGGATGCATTGCGCCTCCACCGAGCATGTGTTCCTATGGGAAACCGCATTTCGGTTTGTGAATTTTTCACAATACGAAACGTCCCGGGGAACATATTAAATTCATAAACCGAGGTACTACTGTATGTACTTTCACATATATTGTTCAATTGAGACTGAATTTAGATGTTAAATAAGTTGTGTGGCTATTGAGAAAAACAGTGGCAGGTCTGGTCCTTGTTTTTCTCCTTACATAACATATAGTCATGAAGAGTCGGATACGACTTAATGACTAAACAACAACAGCAGCAGCACTACCACCACTAACAACAAGAAACAAACAAACAACAACAACATGTAGTCATCTTAAACACATAAAATTCTCTGTACATTTTAATCTGCACAAACACAGGAATGCAACAAAGATGGAGAAAGCCAGACTGCAGTAAGTAACATCATGTTACACATGTTAATGCTGCTGTTCTAAACATAAATACTAAGGAATGTCTGGACTTGGAATTATATTTTAAGAAGGCAGTTTGTTAGTAGATTCTCATTGGTCTCACTCCAATTAATAGTGCCAACTAGAGTAGACCCATTAAATCAACTGCTGAATGGAAAGTCAACAGTGAGGTAAACACTGCTCATTTCTCATTCTTTATTTTTGAAGCAGCACATTTGTAATAACTTACAATTTTAAATTATTATTAGAAATAGTTTTAAAATTCAAAAATGCAGACAAAGAGCCAAACATCCCAAAGAATGTCTATAGCAAGGTATATGTAAAAATTACTTGACGAAAAGTTGATAGTAGCCGGAATGCAATTGTGTGTTTATGCCTGTGTAAGTACAATGGCAGAATTCAGAGCAGCAAGCAGCCACTAATTAACAAGTCCCCAACTGAATTCCTAGTAGCACACCAGTCCTGTGGCTTAGCATGTGGCATGGGGCTTGACTGGGGCCTCTTGAATTAACAGCTATTTGTTGCTTGGAGTAGTGCCATTGAACTAATGCAAGCCATGGTTTTCAGTTACTTCAAAGCTCTAGGAAACAAGGCCTGTTGAACAAAGTGACAATTACTTCTGCATAAGCATGACTGTGTTGTAATTTCTTAGACAATTATGGGGAAGACAGGAGCAGGAGATATAAGTTAGGTGATTGTTTATTATCAGTTCTTGTGTATGAGACTCATGTAGATACCCATAGGATTCATTGGCAGTCTTGGTTTTTAGCACTATACATATTTATAATTGTTCAGATATCATAGGCCACCATCTAGATGTTTTTTTCTTCTCATTCATATTTCTAAAGACTCAGCAGAACTGTTATATACATTTTTACTCCTCAACAGCTTGTCTGTACTAGACTGCAAAGACAATACGTAAGAAAATTGACCATAACGGTTGCTTTTGTATATGGGAGGTGGGCTGTTCTGTACACTAAGTAAGCACAGGCAAGCTTAATACCACAAATTGTAATGAACCTTACTAATGGGTAAATGAAGACAGGATTGCACCCAAATAATATTTAAAATAATATTTCATTTCAAAAATGAACCTGCTTACACTTAAAAACAGCTGCACTAAAACTCATCCAGCAACATAAGCAGATATATGGGCTGGTGGGGAAAGGGACGCAGGCATAGCATATTTTTAATGTTATCCCAGTCAGCAATAATAGTGGGGAACGAAACATGTAGGTGTGAGAGAAGCTGTCAGGCTCAAGGACATGGATGAAGTATAAGAAAATAGGGCTGATTAGTATTGCTGAACACACATGACTAACTTCTCTACAATGCAAGGTCAAGGCCAAAAGGATGACACTCAGAGCACTATAGAACTTTAAAACACTGCTTGGTAGTTTGAGTCTGTGGTGGTCCATCACAGCTAACATTTATCTCTGAAAGGGTTAAATAATAGTATGAAGCAAATAGCCATGACAATCTTATCAAAGTTCATCAGGGTATCAAGGTATAAGTCATCCACCTAGCTCCCGAGTTATCCACTATTCACACGGATAACATGAAATTTAATGGGACTTTATTAATCACTCCGGAGTGACCTCCAATGGACATTCAATACATTGCTAATTAAACATTTGCTTTTTTCTATTCTTTTTTCATTTTCAAGGTTGCATTTATTTGTCCTGAAGTAACCTCTACCAGGCAGTTCATTACTGTTCAAACATCCATGGTATAATTACATTTCACATTTCTAGGGTTACATTTCTTGCACCCATAATCATTTAATAATTTATTCATACATAATTCAGACTGTGACAGTCCCTTCCCCCACACACAGACACACAATCAAGCGAGTGTGGGGAAAGTCTTGTGCCTAGATTTTCTCTGTTGCTTAATAGCTGAAGTTGGCAATCTTGACAACAGGACACCATGGTTGCAACCAGAGGAACAGCAGCACACAGGAAAAACAAGGGTCAACTCATATGAATAAAAATGCTATGAGAAATATTACAGCAATATCATAAAGCTTAACTGTTTCATAATGTAACTCAGGACCACAATAAGACAGGGCATGCAAGCACAATTTGTGACAATATACAATATCATTCCTGATTGTTGGGCACATCTTTTAAGAGATTACCTTTAGGAGTCAATTTCATGGCTTTGAGAAGCCACAGACAGCATTATACAATTATCAAATTAAAGAGCTAGAAGGTTATCAAATCCACCTCCTTGCTGAGAAGCAGAAATCCACAGCATCTCTGGCACATGCCCATTTCACTTTAATGCCATCAATGAAGAAGTGGAAAGGAGGACTGTCTTGACTGTAAGAGCTATTTGACATTGGAATGGATTGCCTGGGAGTGTGTTAGACACTTTATTTATTTATTTTTATTTAACTTATATGCTGCCCAGAGACACCCTAACTTTCTTATAAGTTGTATTCATTACTCCAGGTTCTACCTTCTGGCACTCTGTTTTCCATGTGACAGCCTTTCAGTTATTTGGAGATGGCTATCATAGGAGGATTCCCAGTGTGATGCAGTGGATAGAGGGATGGACTAAGACTCTGGAGAACAGCATTCAAATCTCCAATTGGCCATGGAAACTCACTGGCTGTATGTGGAACTGGTAAAACTTCTCCTTCAATCTCTCACTTACCTTGAAAGCCCTGTTAGGGTCACTATAAGTCAGTTCTGACTTGACAGCACAGAACACACACATACACACCCCATATGATATGTCCATATTCTCTTCTCAAGGCTGAACATACTGAGTTCCTTCAACCATTCCTCGTAGGGCCACTTTTACCATCCTGCCTGCCCTCCTCTTGACACCCTTCGCCTTGTAAAGGTCTTTCTTAAACTGTCACCATTGTCTTAAACCAGCAAACCTCTTTATCCTCAAACTCAAAAAATAAAAAACAAAAGAATGCAGACTTCCAAAGAATAGCAAGGAGAGACAAGAGGGCCTCCTTAAATGAACAGTGCAAAGGTATAGAGGAAAACAATAGAAATGGAAAAACCAGAGATCTATTCAAGAAAATTGGAGATATTAAAGGAACCTTTTGTGCAAAAATGGACATGATAAAGGGCAAAAATGGTAGGGACCTAACAGAAGCAGACAACATCAAGAAGAGGTGGCAAGAATACACAGAGGAATTATACCAGAAAGATCTGGATGTCCCGGACAACCCAGATAGTGTGGTTGCTTGACCTTGAGCCAGGCATCCTGGAGAGTGAAGTCAAGTGGGCCTTAGAAAGCATGGCTAACAAGGCCAGTGGAGGTGATGGCATTCCAATTGAACTATTTAAAATCTTAAAAGATGACGCTGTTAAGGTGCTACATTCAATATTCCAGCAAGTTTGGAAAACTCAGCAGTGGTCAGGGGATTGGAAAAGATCAGTCTACATCCCAATCCCGAAGAAGGGAAGTGCTAAATAATGCTCCAACTACCGTACAATTGCACTCATTTCACACATTAGCAAGGTCATGCTCAAAAATCTACAAGGTTGGCTTCAGCAGTATGTGAACCGAGAACTCCCAGAAGTACAAGCTGGATTTTGAAGGGGCAGAGGAACTAGAGACCAAATTGCTAACATGTGCTGGATTATGGAGAAAGCCAGAGTTCCAGAAAAATATCTACTTCTGCTTCATTGACTACGCAAAAGCCTTTGACTGTGTGGACCACAGCAAACTATGGCAAGTTCTTAAAGAAATGTGAGTGCCTGACCACCTTATCCATCTCCTGAAAAATCTATATATGGGACAGGAAGCAACAGTTAGAAAGTGATGACAACCTAGACGGCATCTTAAAAAGCAGAGACATCACCTTGCCGACAAAGGTCTGCATAGTCAAAGCTATGGTTTTTCCAGTAACGATGTGTGGAAGTGAGAGCTGGACCATAAGGAAAGCTGACTGCCAAAGAATTGATGCTTTTGAATTGTGGTGCTGGAGGAGACTCTTGAGAGTCCCATGGAGTGCAAGGAGAAAAAACCTATCCATTTTGAAGGAAATCAATCCTGAGTGTTCACTGAAAGTGCAGATCCTGAAGCTGAGGCTCCAATACTTTGGCCATCTCATGAGAAATGAAGACTCCCTGGAAAAGACCCTGATTTTTGTAAAGTGTGAAGGCAAGAGAAGGGAACGACAGAGGACGAGATGGTTGGACAGTGTTGTCGAAGCTACCAACTTGAATTTGACCCAGCGTTAGGAGGCAGTGGAAGACAGGAGGGCCTGGCGTGCTCTGGTCCATGGGGTCACGAAGAGTCGGACATGACTAAATGAGTAAACAACAACAATGAGTCAGTTTACCTAACCATTCTTCGCTCTCTGTCTTTTCTCTCCAAACCTCACACGTTGACAAAAGGGTACATTCCTGTATTGGCATAATGATCATAATGATTTTTGAATGCTCACTATGGAAGTCAGCATATTGACCATTATCATTTGGTACCTCCCTTGCTATATGCATGTGTTCAAATTTTACCAATTCCATATCAGAATGCCAGCAACCTCAGTGTAAATAAACACTTTTGAAAAAGCAGTTGTCCATAGAGGGCAACAACAGCTATGTTAGATATTCTCACAGGTATCCTGGCCTGTCCTCGCACATAGAAAAGCTTCCGTGAGTAATTATCTGCATACACCTGAACATATTTTATTTTGAAAAATGTGTGCCATGCTTTGCCAGCAGGGAGTACAGTTTGTGTGATGGTTCCGTTTGATCTTAGCTTTTTAAACTCAGCAGGATATGATTCAGAGAAGAAAAAATTCCACAAGTTCTTCTAGAGTTTATGTCCTGAAATGTACCTTGAGTAAATTTACCAGATAAATTCTTCTGGAACCATAACTGAGATTCCAGGTCAAGTCAACTTCTTTTTCCTGTTTTTTAGAACCAATTAAGATATTTCCCTTATGTCTGCTCCTCGTCTCTAGCTGTGTTGCTCTTTGTCTGTGCTGTTTCACTGTTCATTTGGTTGCTCAAATTATTGTTAGAATTGTATACCTCTGTCCCCTGACTTATAAGCCAACTTGGAGTTTTCATAGGTGAAATGTGATGTGAAAAGGTAGTACATAAAGAATTAGAATTGTTTTAGTCAGAAAGGTATATAGTTAGAGCAAAGTGAGGAATACGTGTCCTAGCTCAGCTTATAGATGGCTGTTGATAGACAGAACACATTGAAGTTAAGTCCCATACACATTCATGTAGAAGCAGGCTTTATTCTGCCCTGACTTCTGAGTAGATATGCATAGGATTGCACTCTTACATTTTGGGCTCAGAAACAAAAATGAAACAAAACAAAATGAAAACACCCTACCAAGAGCTCAGAGTACTGTGTTAATTGAGTCTGCTCACGTGCTCCAGTACACATTATTGTTGAATCTTTCCATGATGCTACCATCTCTGCCATGTGTTAAGGCTGAAGGACTCATTACTACTGCTTCCTTTTATAGAAGTTAAACCATTTGACACTTACTATTCAGAGTAACCCCCCACTCCACAATTTTGTGGTGTTTTTTTTTTTTCAGATCTCCTGGAGGAAATAATATATCACTTGGAAAAGAGAACCAAGGATGCCCAAAAGAATGGTTTCCTTTAGGATACATCCTGGGAACGAGACCTTCAAAGAAATACTAATTTAAATTAGTTTTTATGATCTTTTGCAATTACTTTCTATTTATTTATTCTGTGTTTCTTTATTTCTCTGGATTGTTCTTACACCTGCATTGTTGTCTGCATTTGACTATCTCTGCTAGCTAGCATAATAAAATGCCTTCCTGAGAAAACTTTATGTCACGGCTTTGGAATAATTTTAAAATAAAAGTCTCCACAAATAGTCATTTGGCAGGGAGCACCAGCTGCCTCTATTTAAGCCTTGCCACTAGTGAGACAATCTTATTTTAACCTTATTAAAATTCATCCTATTACTAAAGATATCTGTCTGTCTGTCTGTCTGTCTGTCTGTCTGTCTGTCTGTCTGTCTGTCTGTCTGTCTGTCTGTCTGTCTGTTTCACATATAGTGTATAAGCTTTCTGATTCCTTCTGCACTCTCCCCTTCTTTCCCTGAAAGCTGAAACATTGCTGTGAATTCTTCTCAGCTACCCACAATAGGTTCCCAGGACTGCCAAATTAGAATTTCCATATCTTTTACTATTGACTATGCTGAGTGTAACTGATGAGAGTTGTAGAACAAAACATCTGAGAAGCGTATTATTACCAGAAGGCCTTATTTGTTGCACAGGGAGATGATTTTCAGTGGCATTGCCATCACATATACAACATCCATTTTGGGTTTTCATTTGCTAAATAAATAATTGTCCATTTGTTCATTAAATAGCTACTCACCTTCCCCCCCCCCAAAAAAAGAAATAGTCAGCAATAAAACACAGCAAAAAGAAAAAAAATTGTAACATTAAAAAGCATCAAATAAAAACAATCAGTTCACAAAACCACATCAGATAAAGCACAAATCAACATCAAATAAAAGCACCTCAATGAGAAAGAAATAACAGCACCACCTAGATTAAAATGCCAAGTCAAATTAGCAAATTAGTTTAGATGCCAAACACCTGCCTACATTCAAAAGTCTCTGCCAGCCCAAGCTGAACTGGCAAACAGTTCTGAATTCACAAGTTTTTTTTTCTAGTTTCACATCTAATTCTCACTGAAAGGAGATGGTGTTCCACTTCAAATTTTAGGTGTGAACTCATACGATGAATCCTCCTCCGTACCAATAATTCATACGGAACACAATAGCTCATGGAGGAATTGTTTCTCTCTGAACCTTCTCCCTGTCTATAAGCTTTAGGTGTAAAAAGCTTTTATATCTAGAATAATTCAGTTATGTTTGCCCTCATCAAAAATCTTATTAAGAGCCAGAGATTCATTGCAATGATCACAGCACAAAAGCATAACAAGATTAATGTTCATCGAGCCCACTATAACTAAACTAAGAAATTCAGTTTTTATACTCAAATTATGAATACACAGTGGAAGTAAAGAACAGATTTAAGGAACTAGATTTGGTGGACAGAGTGCCTGAAGAACTTTGGATAGAGGCTCGTAACATTGTCCAGGAGGCAGCAACGAAAAACATCTCAAAGAAAAGGAAATGCAAGAACGCAAAGTGGCTGTCCAACGAGGCCTTGGAAATAGCAGAGAGGAGAAGGGAAGCAAAATGCAAGGGAGATAGGGAAAGTTACAGAAACTTGAATTCAGACTTCCAAAGAATAGCAAGGAGAGACAAGAGGGCCTTTTTAAATGAACAATGCAAAGAAATAGAGGAAGATAACAGAAAAGGAAAGACCAGAGATCTGTTCAGGAAAATTGGACATATTAGAGGAACATTTTGCGCAAAGATGAACATGATAAAAGACAAAAATGGGAGGGACCTAACAGAAGCAGAAGACGTCAAGAAGAGGTGGCAAGAATACACAGAGGAATTATATCAGAAAGATGTGGATATCCCGGACAACCCAGACAATGTAGTTGCTGACCTTGAGCCAGACATCCTGGAGAGCGAAGTCAAGTGGGCCTTAGAAAGCCTGGCTAACAACAAGGCCAGTGGAGGTGATGGCATTCCAGTTGAACTATTTAAAATCTTGAAAGATGATGCTGTTAAGGTGCTACATTCGATATGCCAGCAAGTTTGGAAAACTCAACAGTGGCCAGAGGATTGGAAAAGATCAGTCTACATCCCAATCCCAAAGAAAGGCAGTGCCAAAGAATGCTCCAACTACCGCACAATTGCACTCATTTCACACGCTAGCAAGGTTATGCTCAAAATCCTACAAGGTAGGCTTCAGCAGTATGTGGACCGAGAACTCCCAGAAGTACAAGCTGGATTCCGAAGAGGCAGAGGAACTCGAGACCAAATTGCTAACTTGCGCTGGATTATGGAGAAAGCCAGAGAGTTCCAGAAAAATATCTACTTCTGCTTCATTGACTATGCGAAAGCCTTTGACTGTGTGGACCACAGCAAACTATGGCAAGTTCTTAAAGAAATGGGAGTGCCTGACCACTTTATCTGTCTCCTGAGAAACCTATATGTGGGACAGGAAACAACAGTTAGAACTGGTCATGGAACAACTGAGTGGTTCAAAATTGGGAAAGGAGTATGGCAAGGCTGTATATTGTCCCCCAGCTTATTTAACTTATATGCAGAATACATCATGCGGAAGGCTGGACTGGAAGAAACCCAAGCCGGAATTAAGATTGCCAGAAGAAATATCAACAACCTCCGATATGCAGATGATACCACTCTGATGGCAGAAAGTGAGGAGGAATTAAAGAACCTTGTAATGAGAGTGAAAGAGGAGAGTGCAAAAAACGGTCTGAAACTCAACATCAAAAAAACTAAGATCATGGCCACTGGTCCCATCACCTCCTGGGAAATAGAAGGGGAAGATATGGAGGCAGTGTCAAATTTTATCTTCCTGGGCTCCATGATCACTGCAGATGGAGACAGCAGCCCTGAAATTAAAAGGCGCCTTCTTCTTGGGAGGAAAGCGATGACAAATCTGGACAGCATCTTGAAAAGCAGAGACATCACCTTGCCAACAAAAGTCCGAATAGTCAAAGCTATGGTTTTTCCTGTCGTGATGTATGGAAGTGAGAGCTGGACCATAAAGCTATTTTAGTTGCCTTATCAACTGCCACCTAGAGTTTCAATATCTCAATCAGAGAGACAGCTAAGAGAAAGAATAAAAGGTTCCATTTACTCACAGTTCTGATAGATTAAAAAGCAACATATTGTAGGGGGGAGACTGGTTAGATGAACAGGCCTTAACTGACTCATAACTGCATACTGACATGTATCAGCAAGACTAATAGCAAATTCTAATCAAATACTGACTGAAAAATCCCATACTTCAGACCATGAAGCAGTGCTGGATCCAGGTTTTGAACAGACATCTTCACTTGGTCTGTTCTTCAGTGTCACTGTCAGCAGTTGCTGCTGCCTCCTTACTCTCTCTCATGATTGTTATAACTCGCTTGTTCAATAGACAGAAAACCAGTAAATTATATATGTATTACCTTCAGCTATATCTCCTTTTCACCACCACTGTTAATTGGATCAGAATGATCCCACTGAACAAACAATTATGACAAGGTGAAGCAAAGATCAGTGAATCCTAGGTAAAATGGAGAGTTCCTTCACTCTCAGACTGCTCTATTCTGCACCATTTCCACCTAATTCTGCCTTCAGATTTTCTCAAGTCTCTGGTGAACTACTGAAGATCAATTATGGGACAATACATTTTGTTATGTCCCATTCCATAGATTTCATCTGTGTCCACACTGCTGCTGCTCATCTGGAATGAGCAGCATCTGAAGGATCCAATATTTTTGCTTATTCTTAGAATATGTCTCTAAGAGAACCAGTGCTAAGAGACAAGACATGATCGGAAAGGAATTTGTCCTGCAATTTGGTCCATTCTAGGGATGGGCTCATTTGCTCCTTTTTATGGTGACCACATGATGTATGGTCCAAGGTAAACCAGCCCATCATTAACCCATGCCTACTCACTTATTTTTGGTTCCTTGTCAGAAGCTTTGGCAGGTTGAGTTCCAATATGCATGATTGCTGGGGTCAAATCAAAGCAGATGACCCTAGCTGCTTCACAATCTTGGGAAACCTAAAGGTTTTTTCCATGCCCCCATTGTGACATAGACAAAGGAAGCAATGTTTTTTAAAAGCCCTTTTAAGACAGTGATGGTGCAATATGCAACTTAGATGAAAAAATTGAAAGCTTCCTCTCCCTTCCCCTTAATGGAAGAATGGGAGGAAGCTTTCTGTCTCCCAAGATCATGAAGTAGCTTAAGCAAAGCATGGAGGAAAAGACATGAAGGGAGATTTGTATTTTTTCTTTGTCTTTCCCTTTAAAGAGTGAAAAGGGCCAAATAGAGTCACTTGAAGTACTGTGTGGCTGATCCTTGCATGTGGATACAAAGATATTCCCAAATTATATACTGTGATTTGGATTTCAAGCTAATACATCCAACATTTACATGGTATTTTCCCTCAGACAGTTGCAGGAGAAATGTAGGGAGCAACAACAGCCGCTGTTCATAAATCTCACAAAGGCCTTTGATTTGGTTAGCAGGGATGGCCTTTTTAAAATACTTCCCAAAACTGGATGTCCATCTCGACTCCTTAACATCATCAGGTCCTTTCATGAAGAAATGATGGCCATTGTGGTTTCTGATGGCTGAACATCAGATCCCTTTGACATCCAAAGCGGAGTGAAACAGGGCTGTGTCCTTGCACCATCACTGTTTGAGATCTTTTATGCTGTCATGCTGAAGCACACCTTTGGAACTGCAACAGAAGGTGTCTATCTCCAAACTAGATCAGATGGCAAGCTCTTTAATCTCTCTAGATTGAGAGACCAAAGTCCAACTGAAATGCATGTGGGACTTCTTTGCCGATGATGCAGCCATTGTCGCTCGCTCTGCTGAAGATCTCCAACAACACGTGAATCGTTTTAGCAAGGCCTGCCAAGACTTTGGACTAACAATCAGCCTGAAGAAAACACAAGTCATGGGCCAGGGCGTGGACTCACCTTCCTCTATTAACACCTCCATGCAAGAATTGGAGGTTGTTCATGACTTTGTGTACCTTGGCTCAACGATCTCTGACACTCTCTCCCTAGATGTTGAGCTGGATAAACACATTAGCAAAGCAGCTACCATGTTCTCTAGACTCACAAAGAGAGTATGGCTCAATAAGAAGCTAACAGCATATACTAAGATACAGGTCTATAGAGCCTGTGTCCTGAGCACACTCCTGTACTGCAGTGAGTCCTGGACCCTTTGTGCACAGCAGGAGAGGAAGCTGAACATGTTCCATATGCATTGTCTCCAATGCATTTTTGGTATCACCTGGCAGGACAAAGTTTCAAATAGAGTAGTCCTAGAATGACCTGGAATTTTTAGCATGTATACGTTACTGAAACAGGAACATCTACCTTGGCTTGGGCATGTCGTGAGAATGGCTGATGGCAAGATTCCAAAAGATCTGCTGTATGGAGAATTAGTGCAGGGAAATTGCCTCCGAAACAGACCACAGCTGTGATACAAGGATATCTGCAAGCGGTATCTGAAGTCCTTAGGAATGGACCTCAACAGATGGGAAACCTTGACATCTGAGTGTTCAGCCTGGAGGCAGGTGGTGCATCATGGCCTCTCCCAATTTGAAGAGACACTTGTCCAGCAGGCCGAGGCAAAGAGGCAGTCCCAAAAGCAGCAAAATCAGGGAGCTGGACAGGGAACAGACTGTATTTGTCTTCAGTGTGGAAGGGATTGTCACTCTTCAATTGGCCTTCTCAGCCACACTAGATGCTGTCCGAAGTTCTCCATATGTTACCATAGTCTTTCAAGACTGAAGGATGCCTACACATATACTGCACCTCAAAGGAAACCTGTTTAGCACAATCTAGAGCAATCCAGGTCAGGACTGTCTGGCCACAACCATAGTGTCTTTCTCCAAGTGGCAGGATGTATTGGAAAGGAGCTGGACAAAAATGTGAGAAGATATCTTCCTGTAGGACTTATCTTGTCTCTTGTCTTGACCCCATTTTCTTTTTATCCTCAGCTTACTTTCTAAATGAACCAGAAGGCTAAGCTGCAATTAATTACAGCAAGTTGCTGACTTGTTACCATGGTATTAACTTATTTGGAGTAATCATACACAGCTTTTCCCCCTGGATGCAGGCATATCAGAAGTATGTTCTCAATTCCCATTCATAGAGGAACAAATCCTTCATATGACTTCTGAATATGCAAAACAGACTGTGTCTTCAAATTCAGCAGCCATTTCTTAGAAACTACTGAAACAAAAAGCAATAGTTTTGACTTTTTAAAGGAGCACAAGAAACTTCAGTGAGTAGTTGTCCCCTGGATATTGGTATAGCCATCTGGGCTCAGAATAGTATTGGCTTTTTAGGAGGTCATACAGATGTCAGTCATTCCAAAATGAAAATGTTGCCTTCTCTTCCTATCTGTGGCTTCATTGCAGTGAGACCTTCTGACTTTAGAATCATAGAATAATGGAGTTGGAAGGGACCTATAAGGCTGTCAGATCCAACTCTCTGTTCAATGCAAGAAACCAAATCAAAGTATATCTGACAGATGATCGTCTAATGTTCTCTTGAATGCCTCCAGTATTGGAGTGCTCATTACTTCATGAGGCTATTGGTTTTATTGTTGTACTGTTCTAACAGTTAAGAAGTTTTTCCTGATATTCATTGTAAATCTGGCTTCCTGTATCTTGAGCCCATTATTATATATCCACACACTCTGGAATGAGGAAGAAGAGATCCTGCCCCTCCTCTGTATGACTACCTTTCAATTATTTGAAAAGTGTTATATCTCCCTTTGGTCTTCTTTTCTCAAGGCTAAACATGGCCAGTTCTTTCAAACTTTCCTCATAGGGCTTGGCTTTTACTTTGCTGAGATCCATTGTTCCACCAACTGCAGGAAGTGAAAGAATCCTGTCCCTGTAGCTCCATTCATCAGCAGGACTGGTCATCCTTATTAGTGCATATGCACCAACACTGTCATCTACAGCAGAAGTCAAAGACAATTTCTATCACGATCTGGCAGCTACCATCAAAAAAATACCTGCGAGAGAGACACTTTTTATTTTCGAAGACTTTAATGCTAGAGTTGATGCTGATCACAATTCTTGGCCCACTTGTCTAGCCTGCTTTGGCATTGTGAAGATGAATGAAAATGGCCAATGCTGGGTGAAGCACTACTCTGAGCTATATCTAGAGAGAATGTAGTAACTGAAGAGGCATTAAATAACATTGAGTGTCTGCCTGTCTTGGAAGACTTGGACAGTGAACCAACTTTAGCAGAAATAAAAGGAGCCTTGGATTCCCTCATCTCCAGCAAGGCACCTGGGAAGGATAACATTCCTGTTGAAATGCTGAAGTACTGTAAAGAGACCATCACCACTGAGCTGTATGAAATCTTTTGTCTTTGCTGGAGGGAAAGTGGAGTACCACAGGAAAGAAAAGGATGCAAACATCATCACATTATACAAGAACAAAGGTGACAGGAGCAACTGCAATAACTACCATGGCATCTCTCTTCTCAGCATTGTAGGGAAGTTGTTTGCCCATATTATGCAGAAGAGGCTCCAAGTACTTGCAGACATGCTTGCAGACAGAGTCTATCCAGAATCATAGTGTGGATTTCAGGCTAATACGTCCACCATTGACATGGTATTTTTCCTTCAGACAGTTGCAGGAGAAATGTAGGGAATGACAGCCACTCTTTGTGGTCTTCATAGATCTTACAAAGGCCTTTGATTTGGTTAGCAGGGACAGCCTTTTTAAAATACTTCCCAAAATTGGATGTCCACCTCGACTCCTTAACATTCCAACGCATTTTTTGTATCATCTGGCAGGACAAAGTTCCAAATAGAGTAGTCTTAGAATGAGTTGAAGTTTTTAGCATGTATACATTACTGAAACAGCGACGTCTTTGTTGGCTTGGGCAATGCGTGAGAATGGCTGCAGGACAGATTCCAAAAGATCTCCTGTATGGAGAATTAGTACAAGGAAATTGCCCCAGAGGGAGACCACAGCTGCGATACAAGGAGATCTGCAAGCGGGATCTGAAGTCCTTAGGAATGGACCTCAACAGATGGGAAACCTTGACATCTTAGTGTTGAGCCTGGAGGCAGGTGGTGCAGCATGGCCTCTTCCAATTTGAAGAGACACTTGTCCAGCAGGCCAAGGCAAAGAGGCAGTCCCAAAAGCAGCAAAATCAGGGAGCTGGACAGGGAACTGATTGTATTTGTCTTCAGTGTGGAAGGGATTGTCACTCTCCAATTGGCCTTCTTAGTCACACTAGATGCTGTTCCAAGACCTCTATTCAAAGCATGTTACCATAGTCTCTCGAGACTGAAGGTGTCTACATAATAGAACAATCCATATCTTACACATGAGCTCAGAAATCTTCCTATAGGAAAATGTAACCAGTTTGCTAATCTCTTCTATTGATTTAAAAATAGGGAGGGATGAATTTGTGTGTTCTGCTTTCCACACATCCATTTCCTGTAAATCCCAAATTCTTTCTATTGGATTTATGAACAAATCCAGAAATTCTTCTCAAAAAACAGAGGAAATTTCTTAACCATCTGCATTGGCAAAACGTATTCAGCACAGATACTGCCATGCCAGTAGAATGTCCAGATTTTAGGGTACCAGCTAAACTCTTAGGGAATTATTACACTTCTCTAAGCTAGGAGATACAATTCTGGGTGAGCAGGAATTGTGGCATTTAGATACAATTACTAGATACATCTTACTGCCCTCCTGGCCATGGAAAAATGATTTTACTTTCATGATTCTGATTTGTCATTTTAGCCAGACAGCCAGGTAACCATATTACCTGGATTCTGGGCTAATTTACCTGGATTTCTCTCATGCTCATTTTGACAATCAACTGAAGTAGAAAGAGTTCCAGCCATATCACAGCCCTTGCCAGCCCAGCCTTAGCAAACCTGATTTCTGGCAGGACAAGGGCCATCTTTTATCCGCCTACCATGCAACTATTGAAAAGGAAGACTCCATTTTTTTAAAAAAAGAAAGAGGCAGCAGGCTGAATGGATTGCATATGGGACACATGTTCGACTACTCAATGATGCAACCACACACTTTGAAAAGCTACTGTAAGTATTCAAAACCCTCTCTCCACATGGACACATCTGTTACTTTCGTTTTCTGTAACTATAGAGTTTCTAAATCTCAAGGTTTCCCCCCATCTATTTTACAAAGAATTCGGCATAATTTAGGACAGTTGTTATGAGAAAGCAAGGCAAAATCAAATCTCTCCCAAATTCATTTACACATTATTCACTGAGCATAAGGCCACAGGGGAGCAATCAAGCACCCAGGGACAGCACATAGCATCAGTCATAAACTGAGAAGACCCCAGACTGGAAAATGCCCCAATATTTGTTCTTTCCACTTGCTATATCCAAATGTACATATATCTTTGTATATCATTTGGCTGTATCTTTGTCCTCCATTCTGGCTAGCAGATGAGATGGGAAAAGTTAATTTTTACTACAACTTCCTGAATATATTTTTCTGGGATTAAACATCACATCAGCCATCCAAGGCTGTTCAGAAGGTACCCTCAGCTTGCCAACCATACCCTCGAGAGAAGGTCATTGTGAGCATCCAAAACAGCATGGTTGTCACACAATGTGCCTTTTAAGAAACAAGCTGTGTGTTTATAGCTGTGCCATGTTTAGTTTCTGCAACACAGAAGAAGGCACAGCTGTGTGTTGCATGCGAACAGGGCCCTTGCATAGTTCTTCAAGGGCATAAGAACAAGGATCAGGTTTTTGTAAAATCTGCAAAACCCAGAGATGTCAAAGCTGCATTAGCAGGAAGAATATTTAGTCCATGACAGTTTCCCCCCCAGGCATCTGGTTCTGTTGCCTGAGGTTTTGTGTGTATTTTTTTAAAAGTGGAGATTATCCATCAGTTAGCGCAGATTTGTTTTTTAATTGGTCTGGCCCACACCTGGCACATCCCAATTCCCTGTCCTCAGAAGGAGAACAAATGAAGGTAAGCATCCAGGGAGGAGAAGAATTTAATCTTAAAATGCTCTAGGACGGACTTGCTCGGAGACAATTAATATTAGAAGACAAGAATAATGTGCAGTGGCATGAAGTGGCACAGAAGAGGACTAAAACCTGGGGAGTAGCTAATAAAGAGGATTAATTAGCCAGAGCAGAAAGATCAGCAGAGGACCCCTTCCGACAATCACCAACGTCACTGAAAAAAAATCCCATTGGCTTTACTGTGTTTCCGAAGTGCTTCAGTGGTGGGTGCATGTGTCTTCCTGCGCCTTCTAGAAAACCAGGGAAACAAACTCTCTCCTGACGAGGCTCCAGTGATGTGTGTGGCTGAAAAATGGAAAACAGGTGTGGAGGGCACCCAGAGGGTAACACCATTCAACTAGTTGACAAGCCAGCAGGATGGCAATGTCAGCCTCTCAGCAGGTGTGAAGGGAACCTGAAAGCCATAATGGGTTGCTTCATTATCTGACCTTAATTGTGCCTCTCGATATTTCCAAGTCTGATTTTTATTTGAACAACGAGGTCCATAACTGCATCATGTATTCCTGGAAGTTATATCTCTCTAGACGTTTTACTGTTTCATAAAGTCTGCAAAAACAGTATCTGACCATGACAGCTACAGAAGAAGTTGGATTAAGATTCTACTCTGCATGGAAGGAAATGTGCTAATTGTATTTGTGAACAAGTAGAGTGAAGTGGAAAGCCTCCTATTTATATGGCAACTGCTCCTTTCACCAGAGTCTCATGGATTTTATTCCTGACCCCATAATATCTCATATTTTTGTTCTTACTACTGTATTGTTTCATTCATAGAAAATTAGTACAGATGCATGGCAAAGTAAGCAGTCCAGATGCAAGCTATTCAGTTGAATAGTTAGTCCCATCTGGAGTAGAGCCATTGAATCAATAGGATTTATGTAATTATTGACTCACTATTCAGCAACTGTTTCAGTGAGGATTTACACTTTGCAGGTATTTAGACTAGAGACTTGAAACTTTGCGAACAAAAGCAATGATAGCTATGTTGTCACAAAAATCACTCTCAAACTACACATGAGATGGTACCATTATAAATTAACCAAAAAGTCTCAGAAAAGTTCAGGAATATAATTTTTGTTGTGGTGACATTAAGCTTTCTCTTTATTAGTCTGCAGTCTGTACCCATTTACCTGGGCATAAACCAGATTAAGCTCAGTGGAATTTACTTCTGAGTAGATATACACCATTAATCCTCCTTTTCAATGGAAAGATTTCCTTTCCCTTTGAATTTTCAGTGGTTTTCTATCATCCAAGTCAAAAACCATTCAGGAGTTGTGGGCAATCTTCAGGGAGGAATTATTAAAAAATAGTTTGCAGATTTTGTTTTAAATGCTTTTTAGAAGGATCAGATTGTAAGGACTTTGCAGCTGAACCAATAAGAATTCCGTTTGACTTTTCCTTTCAAGTGAATTTTGGTTCTGGAAGAAATGGGCCTTAAGTAAGCCTCTAATATTCATCCATTTAAATAAAATCACAGAAAAAGTACACAGATTTTAACAAAATTATGAAATGCAAAAACAGAACTGATTGTAAGTGAACACACCCCACACACATATTGGAAACAAGGGTGCTGAGAAAAGGTATTCTGCTTGGAGGAATCATAGAAGTAGGGAAATACTTAAAGAATGCCTTACTCCAAAATAGGCTAGAAAGGATACAGAATGCTCAGCAGCCATAAAATGTGGGCTATCCATTGGAAAAGAAATAGAAAAGTAGAGGGTCAGTCAGAATGGAGTGGAGTATCCTTTAGGATTGGGTAATCTGTTGGGGTTGCTTTGGTCCTGTATTCTTTTCTTTTTTTTTAAAAAAAAAGAACTTAAATATTTATTCATTAAACTTGTGAAGAACATCTCTGATCACTTCACTGGTCAAATTCAATAGGTAACACTCTTCACAGGGTGATGATGATCATATTTGCACCTGTTTGCCATGTACAAAGTATATGCTGAACAGCTTTTGAAATGTGGCTACCGAAGGCCTTGGGAAGGCTGCTGGATGATGGCAGAAAGTGGCAGAAAGCAAGTTTCCAGAAGATGCTGGATTGCAATCATCCTGAGTCTTACCAGCATTGCCAATAGAGACGAACCATGCTGGTGCAGCAATACTGCCAGGAATATTGTTTGGGAGGAAAGAAAACGAGAACAAGAACGAGAATAAGAGATTGCTGACCAATTGGCATTCCATTCCCTTTTATAAATTTAAGCACATGCAAAAAATATCACAGTTGAATAAATATTTTTGAATTTATTTTGTATTAGAAGGTTAGAGTGAGAAAAAGAATTTGGTTGATACTGGAATCCGCAAAGATGGAATACCTGAAATTTCCTCATTTTATTACAGAACCAAGGTAAATGTTTAGTCTGTTGGGAGCAACATCACAACTGCACTATCTATCTATCTATCTATCTATCTATCTATCTATCTATCTATCTATCTATCTATCTATCTATCTATCTATCTATCTATCTATCTATCTATCTATCTATCTATCTGTCTGTCTGTCTGTCTGTCTGTCTGTCTGTCTGTCTATCTATCTATCTATCTATCTACAGTGGTGCCTCGCATAGCGAGGTTAATCCGTTCCGGATTAACCTTCGCTATGCTGAAGCATCATTGAACGGGGCAGGGAATTCCATTGGAACGCATTAAACATGGTTTAATGCGTTCCAAATGGGCCGAATACTCACCGTTCAGCGATGCTTCTTAATGGCCGGCAGCCATTTTCGCGCCCTCCCCTCACTTAACGAGGGCGCGAAAATGCTGTGCGTGGCCATTTTGGGCCATTTCCGGGCTTCCGGTGGCCATTTTGTCCGCCTAACAGCTGATCGTCGGGCTTCGTTTTGCGAAGATCGGTAAGCGAAACGCTTACCGGTCTTCGCAAAGCGAATTTTGCCCTATTAAAAAAACGTTGAGCGATCACATTAGCGATCCCAAAAAAGGGATCGCTATGTGATTTCGTCATCGTACGGTGCGCTCGTTAAGCGAGGCACCACTGTATCTCTCTATCTATCTATCTATCTTGATATAACATCACAACTGCACTATAGACAGACAGACAGACAGACAGACAGACAGACAGACAGATGATAGATAGATAGATAGATAGATAGATAGATAGATAGATAGATAGATAGATAGATAGATAGATAGATAGATAGATAGATAGATAGATAGATAGATAGATAGATAGATAGATAGATAGATAGATAGATAGATAGATAGATAGATAGATAGATGATAGTGCAGTTGTGATGTTATATCTATATCTATAGATATCTGTATCTATATAGATATAGATATAACATCACAACTGCACTATACACACACACACACACACACACACACACACAAATACTTTGTAGGATGATGTAATTGCAGTACACTTGAAACAGTCCTTGTCTTTTCCATTTTCAACTCATCGGCTTTCTACCTCGATCAAAGATTAATTTACTCTTTCACAGATATCTCCTCAGAACTGCCCCCATTGTGTCAAATGTATATTTTCCTACACTCCTTTCACCCCCTCCTGTGACTTTGGAGAAAGTTCAACTTTTAAGAGCTTTTCCTTTGTTCCTTTCTAACTTCTGACCTGATGCTTTCTTTTTATAATTCTCTAACATTCAGAGGATAGGTTTAAAGTGGGATTACAACTTTACTTTTAAGGTCAGAGCTATGCTATGGCTTCTTATTTTTCCTAATGAGAAATTCAAAACATTTTCAGAGATTCAGCAGCTCTAATTCATTTGAAAAATAAGCATTATGAGATTTGTTTATTCTGCAGATTGCAGAGTGGATTAGTATTTTGTGTACATGCCACATTGCTATTGCTAGTCTCTTTTATTTGCATGTAAGTTTTATATTTAATAAGCTGGCTATTTTTCTTGTTGGCCAGTAAATCCTTGCTTGTGTTTTCCTTGCACGCAAAAATGAGGGATCACAAAATTATTACTTTCACTCTACACAAGGTTGAATAAATTTGAGTCACTCTTGGCAACAGAAGAGAACAAGAATATTTTTTGAGCAAATCAAGCAAACTGTGCCAAAAAAAAAAACATTGGTGTTTATTGCACAAAATGAGCATGGCTGCTGCATTTTTGCTTGTACTTTTATGGATCAGATGCATTCAGGCAGTTTTCTGCATCTTCCTTAATAACTGGTCAGTCATACTATTTTGCAATATATTTCCATTGCAAGGGGAAAGGACACAAGTTTTGCAAAGGGACAATTTGCATATGGAAATCTTAACAAAATTATGGAAATCTTAACAAAAATACTTTTTATTTCTTGCCTAGCTCTTGCCTAGCTCTTACACATCATTAACAACCTTACATCACATTCAGATAGGTTTATGGATTTAGTGAGGGCTTTTACCCTGTGAGCATTGCAGTTTTACGTAATAGTGCATGCCCGTCACGTCCCGGGTATTGACAACAGGATAGCTGATGCTCTCTCACGCCAACAGACCAAGCGTTTCAGGGAGCCAGCACCGGATGCCAGGGAACTGCCAGAAGTGCTTCCAGCAGAGATCTGGCAGATTGGCGTGAAGAGGCGTCGAGAGCGATAGGTCTCGCGTTGGCTCCGAGGACATGAAAGGGTTACCTAACCACAGGTACCGAGTTTCATGAATTTAGGAGGATGATGGAACTGGATCAGGTTTGGCTGGCTTCTGTGGAGCACCTCCAACAATTCATAATATTTTTACATAGGAAGGGATTAGCGACAGGCACCATTCAGGGTAAACTGTTGCCTCTGGCCTTCTATGCTAAATCGAATGGATACGAGGATTTTTCTGGTGATTTTCGAGTTAAGAAAATGCTAGTAGGATGGGGGAGGGTGTCTGATGCCAGGACACCCATATCTCCAACTCTTCTTGGATGTTTATGTGAGCAATGGGCGACATTATGTAGGGATCGTTATGAGGTGACACTATTTAAAGCAGCTGCCTTGGTGGCCTTTTTGGGGCCCTGCGAATTAGCGTGTTAGTGGCTATGGGAAGAGCAGACATCTCACGACAGGCCCTACAACACAGAGATGTTTTAGTCCAGGATGGGCAGTTAAAGATCAATATCAGGCGGTCCAAAGCTGATCAGATGGGTAAGGGCAAACAAATAGAACTGGGCCAATGCAGCATCAAGCACATTTGTCCTGTACAGGCGGTTCAGGAATTTATGGAGATTAGGGGGCTGAGCGCGGGGTATTTCTTCCAGCATACTGATAGGTTGCCATTGACCAAATATCAGTTCTGTAAACTTACCAACATGGCACTGGGTAGGATAGGAGTGAAGGATATGAGATTTGGTACACATTCCTTCAGAATAGGAGCAGTATCAATGGCAGCAGCCCTGGGTTATAATACAGATCAAATCAAACAGTTGGGGCATTGGTCGTCGACTTGCTATCACAAAGTACATCAGACCTCTACCTAATGTGTAGGCAGGGGCTGTTTATGTCGTTTCAGGTGCCAAGAGTTTGGAAAATTGAAGGCACGTGATGATCATTGGCCACAGTTATGTTTATTGGGCAGCACATTATGCTGCTTCTTCCCCGTGGGGAAATGATTTGGGGCTTGGTGCCATGTGTGGCATGCAGCGGATACAGCTTGGCAGATTAACGGCCTTCGACCAATCTCCACCTGATATTTTGGTTATCCATTTGGGAGGTAATGATCTACCTCAATCACCAGGTAAGGCAGTGATACTGGACAGTCTAAGAGACCTTAAGAGGTTGAATGAAAGGTATCCTGCAATGCAAATTGAGCCTATGGCTGATGGCTGGTCCACAATCATCCCATGATTGGCCTCGTGAGGTGCCCAGAGCGTTAGCAATGTTAACGGCACGGAGACAGGTCAACGGGGAAGTCTGTAGAGGTGTCTGCAGCAGTGGCTTCGAATCCATGATTAGTCATCATAGGATCCAAATATGCAATAATGAATATTATAGTGATGGCATCCACCTATCTGATGCAGGTTTGGACATATTTATAGGTGACATCAAAGGGGGCCTGGTTTCTGAGCTCAGAGTGCTCTGTGGTGGGCATGGGACTTAGCCAGGCTAGTTCCTATGCTGCGGTGGGTAGTGCGGAAAAACAGGTTGTCTCAGTGTGTCCCATTGGTAATTCAAGTAAGCCAACAGCACACCTGACCTCCCGGCTCTGCGGATTGTGCGATTCCAGGGCCAGCGGTGGGAAGATGTGCTGGGCCACTTCTGGACCAACAGTTATCAAGTAAAGATGTCTGGAGGTCTGCAGTGTTTATTAGAGGCTGACTAAGTTCCTGCTGTCTTCAAGACCATTGGAACCTGGGGCCTGGGACTCCCACAGGCCCCCTCATTTGACGATGTCAGCGATATACAATTGGATTTGATTGAATAAGGTTTGGCCCGTATTTAATCCATATCACTGTCTCGCATCTTTATTCCACGATTAGGTGGGCAAATGCAATTGTGCCTGTTTGTTTGGGAGGAAAAGGTGTTTCCCCTCCTAAGCAAACATATTTAAGGGGAGAGGTATGTGACCCTTATTAGGTTAAATAAGCCATGCATTATCCATGTTTTATGTTGATGTGATTGAGAGATGGGGCCACAAAGGCAGAGCCAGAGAGGAGGAGCTAGTTCAGTCTGAGTCAGAGTTAGAGAGCGTGTGTGTGTGAGAGAGATAAGTGGGAGATCTGTGTAGTAGGAGTGTATAGTAACCTGTGATTTAATATAGAAGATTGATATAGATGATTGATGAACCTCAAGAAAATACTTATGAATTATTAATGAAACATCTGTAATCAATAAACCTGTTTGAAGAAAAAGTGAGAACTGAATGGACCTTTGTCTTTCCTAAGCAAATTATGTTGATTTAGTAATCAACTGGTGTGTTTAGTCGTTTAGTCGTGTCCGACTCTTCGTGACCCCATGGACCAGAGCACGCCAGGCCCTCCTGTCTTCTACTGCCTCCCGGAGTTGTGTCAGGTTCATGTTGGTTGCTTCGCAGACACTGTCCAGCCATCTCATCCTCGGTCGTCCCCTTCTCCTCTTGCCATCACACCTTCCTAACATCAAGGTTTTTTCCAAGGACTCTTTTCTTCTCATGAGATGGCCAAAGTACTGGAGCCTCAGCTTCAGGATCTGTCCTTCCAGTGAGCACTCAGGGTTGATTTCCTTTAGAACTGATAGGTTTGTTCTCCTTGCAGTCCAGGGGATTCTCAAGAGCCTCCTCCAGCACCACAATTCAAAGGCATCAATTCTTCGGCGGTCTGCTTTCTTTATGGTCCAGCTCTCACTTCCATACATCACGACAGGAAAAACCATAGCTTTGACTATTCGGACTTTTGTTGGCAAGGTGATGTCTCTGCTTTTCAAGATGCTGTCAAGATTTGTCATCGCTTTCCTCCCAAGAAGAAGGCGTCTTTTAATTTCAGGGCTGCTGTCTCCATCTGCAGTGATCATGGAGCCCAGGAAGATAAAATTTGACACTGCCTCCATATCTTCCCCTTCTATTTCCCAGGAGGTGATGGGACCAGTGGCCATGATCTTAGTTTTTTTGATGTTGAGTTTCAGACCGTTTTTTGCACTTTCCTCTTTCACTCTCATTACAAGGTTCTTTAATTCCTCCTCACTTTCTGCCATCAGAGTGGTATCATCTGCATATCGGAGGTTGTTGATATTTCTTCCGGCAATCTTAATTCCGGCTTGGGTTTCTTCCAGTCCAGCCTTCCGCATGATGTATTCTGCATATAAGTTAAATAAGCTGGGGGACAATATACAGCCTTGCCGTACTCCTTTCCCAATTTTGAACCACTCAGTTGTTCCATGACCAGATCTAATTGTTGCTTCCTGTCCCACATATAGGTTTCTCAGGAGACAGATAAAGTGGTCAGGCACTCCCATTTCTTTAAGAACTTGCCATAGTTTGCTGTGGTCCACACAGTCAAAGGCTTTCGCATAGTCAATGAAGCAGAAGTAGATATTTTTCTGGAACTCTCTGGCTTTCTCCATAATCCAGCGCAAGTTAGCAATTTGGTCTCGAGTTCCTCTGCCTCTTCGGAATCCAGCTTGTACTTCTGGGAGTTCTCGGTCCACATACTGCTGAAGCCTACCTTGTAGGATTTTGAGCATAACCTTGCTAGCGTGCGAAATGAGTGCAATTGTACGGTAGTTGGAGCATTCTCTGGCACTGCCTTTCTTTGGGATTGGGATGTAGACTGATCTTTTCCAATCCTCTGGCCACTGTTGAGTTTTCCAAACTTGCTGGCATATTTGGTGGCAGTGGGTAAAAGGGTGTTTTTATTTGGTTTGCCTGCATGTCCCCTGTGTTTGTAAGAGAAACAGGGGCCACAAAGGGGCAAATGTCACAATACTGTCTGATATCGTCTGCAGTTTTCAATACCTCTAAACCACTGTATATCTAGAACACATAATATAAAGCTGGGGCACAATTAAATAAATTTATGATACACAGAACATGTCTTCCACATCCAAGAAATATTTGAGATCTTTAAGGTGCCCCAAAAAATGTAATTGCATTGCATTATGTTATCTATCAGTATAAACCTTTTTTAAAAAAGCTTCTTGTCTCACCTTTCTGGGCAAATACTTCAAAACACAGAATGCACTGAATTATATTCTCAGCATTATAGTGTCATCAAACATATTAAGCTGTCAATAAAGTAGAGCTAAATTAAACCCATTATCTTTTGACATGATGTGCAGTACCATCTGGAGTGTATGCAAATAAAAGAATTGCAAAGTGAATTGAAAAAAAGTCATCCTAATACCCAAAATCTTACCAGAGTGAATAAAGATCTTATTTTGGCTCCAGTCATTATTTCCTCCTAATATTCTGTTACTTCACAAACATATGTGCATAGCCTGTGTGGATAATAACTGTTGATTATAGTGGTAAAGCCATTGGTGGAACAGTCAGAGAAAAGGTTTCTGTCTGAATACAGATGCCTGTTTATCAACCAGAAATCTATCACATGAGGAACTGAGTCCAAATCTAAATAGAATAGACCCTTTGAATCAATGGCTGAATGATAAACCAATACTTACATAAATCCCACTGCTTGAATGGGTTGACTTCAGTTATGATTAGCAAATGCATTAGGTCCTTATGTTCTTTTGTGCTTCTCTGATGCAGCTTGTAGTGATGTTGGACCTCCAGCAAGATGTCTTTTTCATATCCCATTCAGCAGTTTCTGAAAACAATGGCATTACCGATTGCTGAAAGCCAATGTAATGTAGTAGACAGAGTGATGGACTAAGACTCAGGAGAACTTCAGATCCCTACTTGGCATTGAAACTCACCAGGCAGAAAACTGATAAAACCATACTTTAAATCTCATATACTTCAAAAACTCTATTAGGGTCACTATAAGTGGTATGCAACTTTTTGGCACATAACACATACACACATTGAGGCCCATTCAGAGGTGCTTAAAGTGCCTTAAAATTAAATCCAGTGAGGGAAATGTGATGGTTTCCCCTCCTCGATCGATGTGTACTGATTTGAAAAGAGGGAGGCTGCTCCATCCAGGGATATCTCTACATGAGCTCCACATAAATAATGAACAGTAAGCAATAATCACACTGGTATCCAGATTGGCAAATGCCATCAACCTAACTGAGTTCTTATGCACATGGCAATTGCTTTTTTTGTTTGTATGGGACCTTCTGTGATGCTTAACCAGTATTTTATGTGCCATTGGTTTCATCAATAAAAACACATAATTATATGCGATGTTACAGAATAAAAGTCACAGAAGGAAAAAGTATCGTAGGCAAGTAAGACGTTCATGGATCTTGGGGGAATAAATTTCATTAGCTATGGAGTATAAAGTTTGTTCTCAACATCATATTTCATAACCATTACTTTTATTGTTTCTAATTCAATACTTGTTGCCTTATCATTAAAAGAGATTCGGCGGAGTTACAGTTAGAATAGTGATACCCAGAGTTATGTGGACACACTGACTGGAACACGAGTCTATTAATTTAAGGTCCAGACATCATTCAGGAAACCTGGGGAAAACATAGTCAGAATGTTAAATTCCGAGCCCAAACTTTAGTGTCTACCACTACCTAAAGATTCATGTCACGTCCCCTACAATGTTAGGTACCAGTTGGCAGTTTTCTAGAATGAGCTTGATTATCTTGACTCATATGGGAATGTTATTGAGTGACTGGTGGCTATTATGATCACTAAATGCATGGTCAGTAAGGTAGCCTCATTTATGGACAATTTTATATACCCTTTTCATGTCTCCCATTACTTGCTTTTTTATAAACCAAAAACTCCTACATATCTGTCTCTTTGTCTTTTTATTGTCTCCCTCCAAGAGGGTAAAAGGAGCAGAGATTCCTTGTTTTATTCCTACAAAAACCCTGCAAAGGAAGGCTGGCAAAGTGAGTTGGCTAATGCCATCCTCCAAGCTTTATTTGATTTAAGGCTTCTGATACAGTTGATACAGTGATAAGCATGCCTAATTTAAATGTCCACCTTAAAGACTGATGAAGCCCATAGGGTGATTTTGCAACAGAATAATTAGGAGCTCCATCAAAAAGCAATGGATTTGTCACTGCCTAGACAATTAAATTGGTGTCACAAAGCAGACTCTTAGCATGTGATGTCCACAAAGGCAAAATCCTTTTCTAAGTGTTGAGGGAATTTTCAGCATTGTCTGTAGCAAAATAAAATAAAATAAAAATAAACGTCAATGTTGTTGAATTACAGTTGCCATCAGCCATAGGCTACATAGTCAAACCTGTAGGAGTTGTAGTCTAATGTTACCAAGAAGGCCTCATATTGCTCACCTTGATCTTGATGAAGCATATTTATGTGAACAAAAAAATGTGTCCACCACATTTTTATGCTTCCTACAAAAGACACAGTGCATTTCATCCTAACAAAGCACTCACAAAGTAGACTGGAAGAATGAATTTGCTGACAGCCAGCAAGAGATTGTACCTCTGAGTGACGATTTGGATGCAGCTGCAGTTCCTCATGTATCCAGTATCCTGGATCTCAGTTTCCAGTTAATCAGAGCTCTACTAGCATGTGAGAAGTAAGTCTTGCAACCGAGATACCACTCCAGCAGTCATCATACACTTTCATTGAACTGATTATTGAGCTGGCCAGCCAAACATGTCATCTCAGTTAGAAGCTGTGAGAGTAGATGAATCAGTAACTGAGCTGGCAAACTGGTCTACAGCTTGCAATAACAAGGACTTTTAACAAGGGCTGGCATTTAGTGACAGAATGCTGCAAGATCAGAGGCCTCCTCTGACAACTAGTTTATTTTCATCTAGCAGGAGAAATACAGAGTGGGCAGCTAGGAGTCTTAAGGGGATGAAGAAAAATCTGTTCTTTCAAGGCAAAATTTGAAGCTTTGGCACCTATTCTGCTTTGACTGGATAAATAAATAATAAAGTTAGATGTGGTGATGTAAGTGCCATATTTACTCCTGGGATGGAGAAACATGTGTTGCTCACAAGGATCATTTCTTTGGGTTATCCCGTAAAAATACATATAAGAAGGGCACTTCTTTTGAGACGACAGTGGGGAAATGTGGTTCGCCAGATTTGATTGAGCAGTAAATCCAATTCTTTACACATGACCAGTCCAGAGGGATTCTGGGAACTACAGCCTAATGATTTTTAGATGGTCACATGCCTCATCTTCCTGCTCTAAAAAAGTCTGTGGGGCTTTTTTAAATTAAAATGTTATTCTACAAAAGAGGTAAGAAGAATAAGTGACAAAATATAATTAATTATACAGGCAAGAACTGGTAATTGATACAAATAGATGTATGCATCTGCTATGTTAAAATTGTTCCAGCCAAGAAAGAAATGCCTAGTGTAAATGGGACTAGGAAGAGGTTTAGCCATAGAGACCTCTGGGTAGAGTGGGCAGCATATAAATTAAATAAATAAATAAATAAATAAATAAATAGATGCCATTCCATAGTGTGACATGATATTGCAATAGTGCATAAAGATAACAAAATAACAAAAAGTTGTTATGATCCATATAGTTGAAGAAAGCATGCCATACCTTAAAGAGTACATCCTGCATCTGCAGCTTTCATATTTTCAGGAGGATTTGTGTTAATTTCTCTAGAAAGCGCAGTTTCCAAAGTCAAAATTTCCTGTCCCCAAGACAGAGGTTTTACCATTTTTTTCGGTTAACTGTTATTTCTAATTTAGCCACCAGAAACATGAAAATAAGTGTTGGTTTATACGGCAAAATTTTAAATGTCTTTAAAAAGTGACAGAAGTTCCAGGAGAGGAGGAGAGCACAGTATTATTTGCTCAGTTATTTCCCCACCCCCCATTTTCTTGACTTTTTAAAATGAGGAAATGTCTATGCAGGATCACTGGATGTGAAAATGAAAGTTGATGGTTTTTATGGTCCTTCCAACCCTTGTCATTCAAACTCCTATTGATAGAACTAATTTTGAGCAGAGTAAGATACCGGCGTGGTGGCGCTGTGGGCTAAACCGCAGAAGCCTGTGCCACAGGGTCAGAAGACCAAGCAGTCGTAAGATCGAATCCATGCGACAGAGTGAGCTCCCGTCGCTTTGTCCCAGCTCCCGCCAACCTAGCGGTTCGAAAGCATGCAAATGCGAGTAGATAAATAGGGACCACCTCGGTGGGAAAGTAACAGCATTCCGTGTCTAAGTCGCACTGGCCATGTGACCACGGAAGATTGTTTTCGGACAAAACGCTGGCTCTATGGCTTGGAAACGGGGATGAGCACCGCCCCCTAGAGTCGAACAAAACTGGACAAAAATTATCAAGGGGAACCTTTACCTTTACCTTTAAGATACCGGCAGTATATCAATATGATGGTACTCACAAACAGATACATTACTGAGCTTAACTGCTCAATTTACTTCATTATTAACTAATTGGTTGGTTACCTTGCTGACAGAACACTTCACTCTAACTGTTCACTTCTGAGTCCATAACTCTAACACACCAACTGAACCCTGACTGGAAAAAAAAGGTGAGAAAAAGATTCTGAAGTAGAGAGGGAACTATTGTACTGTTCTGGAGTTGATTGACATTCACTGCAACAAAACTTCTGAGAGGTATCATGTGAGGGTGCAATGTTTCAGCAAGAACTCCAGTCACTGAGCCCCTGGAGAGGGCTCACACTGAGCTCAATGGATTCTGTCTATTCCAGTGCTGTACCTGACTGAGCTGCCATTTTCATTCAGGTATAGCAAAGGGAGGGTAATATGCTGCTTACAAGACAGACTATCTTACAGAATGTTCTTCCTTTTTTTGCTAGCTATGCTGAGTCTTCATTATCTTTAGGATGTATATATAATGTGTGAAGAGCATAACAATTGACTTCGAGCTAAATCTAGCCCAGAGATTTTTTGGATTAATATGCTCTCAAGCAATCTGAAAGGGAACAGTCCAAAAGGAGTATTCCACAAGATATTCTTTTTTTAATTTTTTTTATTTATAACTATAACAAAAACAAATCATATACATAAAACATACACACTTACAACACAATAACAGTGTTCCCCACCACCATATACGGGACCTCTTGCCATATTCTTCTTTTTCTTCTTCTTCTCATTCTTCTTCTTCTATTGTCCTCCTCTCCAGAACTGCATAGATTCTTGATTTGGAGCTCTCCCTTTCCCCCTTATTAACACATATTCCAAAAATTTGCCCCATATTACATAAAAATTGTTCTTTTTCAACTCTCCTTTCTTCAACTTTAAATTACAAGTTAATTTATCATTTAATGCTATATTCCATATTTCTTTATACCATTCTTCAATTTGTAATTCAGTCTTTAATTTCCATTGTCTAGCAATAATCAATCTAGCTGCTGTTATTAGATTAGTTATCAATTCTTTAATCATTTTGTCATATTCCACGTTCTCATATATTGATAACAAAGCAATCTCAGCCTTACATTCTATATCTTTTCCACAGATACAACTTAATTCTTTGAAAATTTGTTTCCAAAATCTTTGTACCTTTTCACATTCCCACCACATATGAAAGTATGTACCAACTTCTTTCTCACATTTCCAACAGACATTCGGATGACTGGTATTAATTTTGTTTAATTTTACCGGTGTTAAATACCATCTTAAACTAAGTTTTTAAAAAAATTCCTTTATTCTTACTGACATAAATCTTAAAACCCTCATTTTCCATATCCTCCTCCATTCTTCTTCATTTATTCTTTTCCCAATATCTTGTTCCCACACCAATTTCAATCCTTGTTTCTCACTTTCTTCTTCCTCTAAATTAAGAAGTGAATAAATTTTACTCACTGTCCACAAGATATTCTAAATGTGCACATCAAGGAAATGAGCATGGTTTTACTTTGTATATTAATCTACTTTAGAGGTGCAGTCTTTTGAGGAATTTGGATAATGCTGGAGGCAGAGTGGGAACAAAATATTTTAGAAAGATACCTAGAATGCAGGAAATGAGTGAACCTAATTTAATACAGAAATGCAAAATGTGTGGCTTTCCAGATGTTCATGGGATTCAGTTTCCATCTGCCCTACCAGCACAGCCACTAATATTTGATGCTAGGAGTTGCAGTTCACCAACATCTGGAGAGCTACATATTTCTTATCACCGGGCTAAGGAAATATATGTGTGTGCATCTGTATATGATTAGCATCCTTTGTTTTGAAATGTTCCATGAAAAGATTCCGAGTGCACACTCAGCTTTAAATCCAATTGAATATGGTAGAACTTCTTCCTGGATAAACATGTCTAAGATTAAGGAAGATGAACAAAATTAGTCAATTTCCCCATTGCATGTTATATGATGCACAATATTGACTATAAAACTCTTGTAAAGAATATTAGAAATATATTTTAAAATTCACAGAAAAGAGGAAAGGTTTCCATGGAAAGCAAATTGCTACACAATGGTATTTCAAATAAGTGCAGTGGAAAGCCACAACAGTAGGTAATTATTTTTCTAACTGAGGTAATCATTGTTAAGCTGTGAAGAATTAATTTTATCACATTCTGTAGTGCGGTCGTCAGTACAGATAATAGACTTGTAGACATCCCACTAATTTAACAGGCCTTATTGTGCATTCTGTTAACTGGAGCTAGTAGTAAAAGAGCTTTTTTGTCATTACCATAATAAAATTGAGATATGTCAGAGACTGAGATTTTCTGAAATGAATTTGGAATTGACAAGAAGTTTGCATATTTTCTCTGTGAAACACAGTTTACTTCTTTAGTTTTGAGGTTACAAGTCTATAGCATGCCTCTCAAGCACCTCATATGGAGTGTTGAGAAGATTATGTCTTGGCACTTCATGCGTTGGCTGCTGGTCAGATGCTGAAGAACTTAGAAGAGACAAAAGCTATGATTTGATTTCATGTACAGTCTATGATATGAAAGTTTTGATATAAACCAATTTCCAGTCTAGTACGCACATCAGAATACAGCTATCATGCAGATTTTAATAGTTCACAAAATGTTGTAAAGCAATGCAAGGCAATTCTCAGCTTTAAAAAGTATTAAAAATTAGTATTTTAAAAAAGAGTATTTTGATGTAAAACCTATTCAGAAATGTATACTTTACCAGAAGGGACATTAACAAAATTCCCACTTCAATATTTATTTATTTATTTATTTATTTATTTATTTATTTATTTATTTATTTATTTATTTATTTATTTATTTATTTATTTATTTATTTATTTAATATCCTGCCTATCTGGTTGTGTCAGATAGTTGTCCCAACTATGTGCCATGAATTCCCTTCCCATTTGTGGTGAGCTCATCCAATTTTCTGAGGTATGTGTAATGTTCAAGGAGTATAAGACAATTTCCATCCCTCACTGATAATCTATAGCAGAGTAGGGAACTTGAGCCCAAGTCCAAGACTCTATCCGCTGCACCTTACTGGCTCTCACATATTTATTATTCTCTACACATATGAATAAAAACACAGAATGGTAATTGGCTCTAAATTAAGCAACTGTGTTTACTAACAAGGATCTTCAGGGTGTGATGACTTTAGATTAATGCCCCTGCAGGCATCATACTACCTAGGAAAATGCATGTGGAAACTTGCCCAATTGCCTTTCTACTTGGATGACATTACTGTGGTGCCATATCAGGCCCTGGTCACATGAGGGAAATATAAAATAATCTTTATTAATACATCAATATATCAGAAACAGGTTCCCCTCTAAGGTATGCAACTGCACAAGTGCACTTGACTCTGTGCCTCCACACAGCTTTCCTCCCCCGCTGTGCACCCACAGCTACTATTTTCAGCCCCTTTTGTTCCTGTTGCAATGGAACCCCAAACAGAGGGGTGGGAATTAGAGGGGACATTGATCAAGAAGGATTTCTGTTTAGGAAAATGTCCCTCTGTTGTACTGGCTGCTCCTACAGAAATGCATTGCACAAAGTGGCAGTAAGCAGATCCTTTATGTCAACAGGGACAGCCAGGTTGCCATACTGGGGACAAAACAGGCCAAGATGGGGACTGTTGCAGCATAAAGGAGGGGGTGCAGTAAGTCATGGCCCCAGAGAGGAATAAATGTGAAATGGGGAAGGACATCACTTTTCTTGATGAAGGAAGAACAAAGTCACTGGAAGGACAGTTAGACTTATGTGAATTTGTGGAAGGGTTTTTATTTATTTTTCAAGCATCACAGATAAAGAATGGAGCAGAAAACTTATGAGTAAGATTTATGGGGGGGAAAAGACTGATTGATTCATGCCTAGGTCCAGTTCAATCTCATGAGGCCTATTTACCATTATGATTGTCATGTATGATCATTATGGGTAGAAGGGACAGCTGTAGTCTCACCCCCCTCCAGTTTTGTCACCCCCCTACATGAGGAAAACAAGGGATCTGAAGAGCAATAACTCTACTATCTGTCAATGTTCTCCAAATTAATTGGGACTCAAGGAAAACCAAGGATAACTCAAGCTGGGGGAGGGGCCTAGGTCACCGCATTTTCCCTCTTGTGAGGATACACACAAGTCAACTTGCTTGAATAGTCTCCAGTTGGTTGTGTCCTCTGCTCTACGTTAACTGACATGTAGCATAGTTCAGAAGGTGGAAGATGCTGACTGGAAATCTCCATAAAGTCCTCTCTCTCCACTCCTCCCCTCCCTCAATATCTTTGCAAAGAAAGTATCTTATCACCTTCACACAGTTCAGCAACAAGCAAAGCAATTACACATCTCATGTTCGTGTAGCTAGATATCAAGCATCATGTACCCATTAACCTTCCTAGCCCTATAATGAGGACAAGAGTCCTGTGAGATCTGCCAGCCCATTTATCTTTGTTTTGTCTTGGTTACCCTTGGGGACACACTGGCAAAGTTTAATTGTCCTAGCTTAGATGGTCCCATTTCCATGAGCACAGAAATAAAACTTCTATCAGAATCTTCATTAAGGAGTTTCAGCAAAACAAATGGTCCTCAAAGGGGTTCAACATATCTTCACTTAAGACTCACACAAAACATTTTTAAAAGGTGCTGAAGACAAAACCTGAGTTCTGTTAGTAACTCATAATTCTATTATTCACTATTTGTTACCTTGATATTTCAAGCAGTAAGTGCTGATTATATGACTTACAGCAATATAATAACAACAAAGTAACATTTCCCATTGTCCTAATATATTTGGGGAACATTTGTAGGGTGTGTTGGTATTTTTTATATATTAAATTATGTTTAAAAATGATTTTAAAAGCCTGAGGTATTAACAAGTAATGTTACCCTGTTACCTTAAAATGTTGGAAATGAGTAATGACAAAAAAAAATCAATTTTTTCATAAAATAACATCAGCATTTAGGCTGTAAAATTAATGGCCTAGATCCAATTAGTGATGTCTACTGTTATAAAGCAGTTGGTGTAAATATTGGCAGTGAATGACATGAGTAACTATTTGCTGAGTCATGCAACTGGGTCACAACAGCAAAAAAAAACTAGCTTAGCTTCTTATCTGGTGCCCATTCACTACCAGGATTGACACTAACTGTGTAGGAACACAGTAGGATTTGAACCAACTTTTCTAAGCTTGGGGTGGGGGTGGGGAGACTAGCCATGACAGCAGGGATGCATAACCAAATACAAATATTCAGTACAGGAAACAACAGCCACAAAATTAGCCAGTCAAATTAAAAATAAATTGGAAAAGAAAGGTGTTGACTTTTTAAAAAGGAAGTCAGTGGTCCATCGCAAGAAGTCGATCACTGAAGGGCATTCCAAAGTCGAGAAGATATAGAGCCCAATTAGATTTTCAACTGAAACAGCGTTCAGTGTAGAATCTCACATATACATCTTAACGACTTCACAATGACTGATTGAAAAGGTGAATCACCACTCCTAGAAGCTTCTAGGAGAATGCAGTTCTTCATTTCCACTGGAAAAAAAGGGAACTGGGATCTCAAAAACAGGTTGGAAGCCACAAATACCCACAAGGCTGCTCTTTGCCAACCCCAGTCCATAGAAACTGGGGAAAGCAATTGATTCTACATCACTTGAAATGAAATTTCAACATATCTCAAACTGATTCTTTAGGACTGCAGCCTCCATCTTAGGACTTCCATTTTACAACATTGTATTGTGAAGGTTCAGCAATAGATAAGGACATGAACCTGAAAAACGATGGTTCATGGTTAGCCACAAACCACCATGAATGAACCAGAAAACCAAACTGGTTCACAGTTTGGGTTTTGGTCCGTACCCAGTGGGAGGACTACTTTCTCCTGGCACAATGGCTTCCCTTCCAAGAGTCCAGGTGCTGCCTTCTATGGATGTATCCAACCCTCAGCTGATTGCCCTGATCAGTTGGGAGACAGGCACATGCACAGAATGCAGCAATTGGCTTCCCTGCAAGGAGCCCAGACACTGCCTCTACACAAGTACTCAACCCCCAACTGGGCAACCGGCGCATGCACAAGAGGCAGCGGGTCCTGCCGCTGGAAGGGAAGCTGGCCCGCTGTCTCTGACAATGGCAGCAGTGACAGGAGTGGGCAGCGATAGAGGCAGCAGCAGGAGGACCAAGTAGGGAGGTGACAGAGCAGTGGGAAGGGGGTGGATGGGCATCCATTTTGCCGCAGTAAAACCAAGTACTAAGAGGAAAGAGGTCTGACTTTCACAAAACAGAATGCCCAAACTGGATCACAAAAAACAACAACCCACAAACAGTCCAATTTGTTGGTTTTTCTGGTTTGTAGTTCTATTTCTGTCCATCTCTATTCAGCATCTACTGACTGAACCTGGATCATTTTGGGACATTTCTATTTGTTTGTTGGTTGGTTGGTTTGTTTTGGTTTGTTTGTTTGACTTGTATGCCACCCGCACTCTGCAAGAGTCTCCAGGTGGCTTCCAACATCAATTAAAACAGTTCAGTTAAAAACAGACACACTAAAAAGCAATACAGTTACCTCTACTCTACAAAAGCAAAACGAAAAACAAAAACAATGTATTTGCGAAGGCTTTCACGGCCGGGATCTAATGGTTGTTGTGGGTTTTTCGGGCTCTTTGGCCATGTTCTGAAGGTTGTTCTTCCTGACATTTCGCCAGTCTTTGTGGCTGGCATCTTCAGAGGACAGCAACCTGTGCTTTGGTGACAGAGTGCTGTCCTCTGAAGATGCCGGCCACAGAGACTGGCGAAACGTCAGGAAGAACAACCTTCAGAACACGGCCAAAGAGCCCGAAAAACCCACAACAACCAAAAAGAAAAAACAATCTACAGAAACAATCTTGATCCATGACTCTATCGATTAAAACTAAGATCTTCAAATTAAAACCTCCTCAGTCCTCTACCCTAAACTTTGCAAGGCCCATCCTAATAAAAAGCAATGCAGAACTCAAATGTCTACCTGTCTATGATATTTTGAGAGTCCAATAAACATATGAGCCATCCTAGCTTGTGGTATTTAGAATGTTAAGGTACTGTACTGAATTCTGTTACTCAATACAAAGGCTGGTAGTTCTGAAGTCATATAAAATTTAAGTGCTCCATCCTGAAGATAGTGGATGAGTGGGACTTTATTGAGAAAATGTATGCAAATGTACACTTTGGAAAGTCTGCACACAAGGGAGAGTTTAAAACTGAGAGCTTTTACATGGGAAACCCTCCTCTACCCACTATGGTCCCTGGCTGTCCCTCCTTTCTTTTCAGTCTGTTTTCTAATTAAAATGAAAATATGCAGTTATGCATATTTCTCTATTTTTCCTTTATACATATATTTTCTCAACTTTTACCATGGTCTCTTTATATTTGTAGCTCCAAAACAGCTACTGTAACAATCAATGTATATATTTATAAACAATTCAAATTTTAATCTTTAAACTGTAAACCACTAACAACAGTCTCGTGTTTCGATCCTCCGCTGTCTCGTTACAGTAATGATACACTACCAGTGTCCTGAAGAAAGGGTGACCAAAGGAGTACACTAACAGGCATGTAGCTACAATGCCCCAAAGTGTAATGCATTCTGGAAAAAGTTGATGATGATAATGAAAAAAATAACAGGAAAAATCAACTATTGTGGTGAGCTATTAGTACTGTCAATCTTTATGAGTGCCATTGAAAGATTAATTCATAGACAATCAATTTCATTTATGTTAGTAGCAGTAGGTATCATAATAGTGAGACTCTGGAAAAACTTGAGAAAATTTAAAATTTGGGTGGATCTGTATAGGGAAATAGTCTTGTCTCTGAAGCTGACACACAGATTATGGAGTGTAAAAAAGAAACAAAAAAAGTAAAACAAAAATCAGACAGGTAAATTACAGCATTGGCCAAAATCCTGTTTTTTGGTATAGTCAGTCACACTAGAGTAAGCCCCCTGAATCAATGAGGATTTAGTGAGTCAACTCTTCTGTAAGTTCCACTGACTCAAATGAACTACTCTAATTGTGACTTAGCTGGTAAATCAATGGAACTTATGGAGGAGTTGACATCAAATCCCTCTCAATTCAGCGGGCCTACTCTAATGCAATTTATTACACCAAGCAGTAGGAACACCACCCAAACCTGTTATAGTAATTACCATTTGGCCATCACACCCCTTTCTGACTTGTGAGAAAATCTCACACCTCCCCTCGTTTTTTACCATTGTCAGACCTCCTTTTAATATCAGCAACAAAAATCAAATCATTTCATCATTTAAAGTTATAGGTAAAAACACCAATAAAATTATTATAAATTAATTTCATGTATGAAATTTGAAAGCAGCAAAGCTTATTTAAGATGAATCCTTTCAGAAAACAGACTGGCTAAAATGTTTTAAATAAAATAAATAAAATAATTTAAAAATCCGTAATAAAAATGTCAAAGTCTGCAATCCCTCCTGCAAATTTGTTCTTGCCTCTGCAGGGAACCCTTTCCTCTTTATTTTCCTCCCTGTGTGGGAGCCCATGATATAGAAGGTTTTTTGTGTTCCTATTAGAATCCCCAACAGTCTAGGTTAAGAGGGCTGAACTTTGAAATGTGGCATAGCTTTTTCATCAGTGTTCATGCTGTGTATCTAGAGGCCTCTTCATAGAGGACCTATGCAGAGAAAGAGACACAGAGAGAAAGAGAACACTAATAAGAGTTATAGATGAATTGTCAGTTTTGACATACTGTCTAGTTTCCACTAACAACCTGCCAAAATGGAGGCGATATTAAGTCTGTTTACAAGCAGCTGTGCTTGTTAGTCTGTTCACTTCTGTAAATATCTTGATAGATGATCAGATTAGGTTCATGTGTTTCCAAAGCAGATAAATACTATTAACGAGATGTATTATCATGAACATAGCAGTTACATTGTTGTCTTCTCATTTATTAATAGACTCGGAGATCATTTTTGACAGTGTAAAAGAAAAATAACACCTACCTGCCTTTATCTCCCTCTGTAGCCTGTATGTGTATGTAGGACAGTGTAAAGAAGTAAAGGGTGAAAGACGTCTGAGCAGCAAGGCCAGAACAAAATGGGATTCACAGCACACGGACATGCACAGAGATACAAACACATAACTTGGGGATGGGGATGGGAATTCACCTGGTAGTTTCTCCTGCACAATTTGCATTGAGAGAAACAGAAGCTGCATAAATGTACATTCTGCACATTTTAAAAACAATTAGCTAATCTATTCCTCCATCACGTTCATGTCTTGATTTGGTGACTTCAGAGAGATTCTGCTGAATGCTCCTGGTCTACACTTCAAAAAGCCATTTTTATTCTTTAGCATTATTACAGAAAATATAAAATATTCACCCTCTTCCCGGAAATATCTGCAGAAAAGAAAATTTCAGTGAAATTCCCCTTGATTTGCTATCAGTGTCTGAATGCGCAAGTGGTCAAAAAGTAATGTATGGATGTCTTCCTAGGTGTCTATGCTTCATTGAAACCGTGATGTGGGGCTAGGGGGGACATAATAAGGCAACTCCTCTCAACAGGGCTTTTTAGATGAATAAATCCAGTGGATGCTGCAGATCAATGGAGAGATGAGTAAAATAAAGGACAGTATTCACATATAGGGATCAGGCAAGCTCAGGATGAGGCTGAAAAACAGACAACTCTGCGGCAGAGGAAGAAAACATTTGGGAATCGGAAAGGTGAATTCTGGCATAGCAACACTGACCCCTGTTGGCAAACCAGTGCTACACTACATCAATTCTTGGCTGGGCTCCACAACACTATCCTGGTATTCTGACCCTTCCTCTGTGTTTTTAGATATATAGGCACTGTCTTTTTCCCCCCGCAGTCAGTGCTTCTATAACTGAAAGATAATATTTTGTAATAAAAAGGAGACTCCTCATTTGAGCCCTGTGTGCATTTGTAGGGACTGAATTGCTTCCTCCCTTCCTCCCTGTTTGCACTCTTTGATCAACTCATGCAAGTACATTAGCTGGAACAAAGAAAATGAGACTAATGAACCCAAATGGCTTCCAGGATTGATTCACAATGTGCTTCTCAACAGGACAGAGAAGAAAAGAAGCGGAGATCTTTATTGCTGTCATCTCAGAAAAAGGCAGATTAGAATAGGAGAGCTGGACGGTGGCAATTAAGGAAAACAAGGTGCTGAGGGAAAACACGAGTGAGGATGTTTTTAGTCAAGAAGTGTCTCTTGAACAGCTGATTATGGGGTGAGTAAGCAAAGTGATAACAAAGGTCCGAATAGTCAAAGCTATGGTTTTTCCTGTAGTGATCTATGGAAGTGAGAGCTGGACCATAAAGAAAGCTGACAGCCAAAGAATTGATGCTTTTGAATTCTGGTGCTGGAAGAGACTCTTGAGATTCCCCTGGACTGCAAGGAGAACAAACCTATCCATTCTGAAGGAAATCAACCCTGAGTGCTCACTGGAAGGACAGATCCTAAAGCTGAGGCTCCAATACTTTGGTCATCTCATGAGAAGAGAAGACTCCCTGGAAAAGACCTTGATGTTAGGAAAGTGTGAAGGCAGGAGAAGGGGACGACAGAGGATGAGATGGTTGGACAGTGTCACCGAAGCTACCAACATGAATTTAACCCAACTCCAGGAGGCAGTGGAAGACAGGAGGGCCTGGGATGCTCTGGTCCATGGAGTCACGAAGAGTCGGACACGACTAAACGACTAAACAACAACAAGCAAAGTGACATTGGAGTATGCTCATCCTTTCAGAATCTAGGTCCCCCTCTTTTGAACCTTGACTGTGTGCTCCATTTCAATGGTCCTCATTTATATTCTGTTTGAAAATGTCCAGCAGAACTCCATAAAGGCATTGTTTCCTGCAGGAATCCACCTTTGAAATCCAGTCTTCACAGACAGCTTCGTCGAAAAGCAGGAGGGTCCAAGGCTGGCCTTACAACTTCCCTGCTATTTTTAATACCCACCAGTGATCAAATATATGCCCTCCTCCCTCCCATCCTTAAGGATATTGCTTTAAAGTGTGAAGGGAGTGCTAATGGGGAAGGAAGCACAACCCCCCTTTTGCAAAAACAATCACCCATCCTTTCTTCCTCCCAGCAATGAGGATCTAAAAAGACTTTGTGAGCACTAACAAAGGCTTACTGAGGGAAAGGGGGTGCATGAGTGTGAAATCACACCAGAACATGCATATTTTGGTGAGCCAGTGAATTGCAGTGGTTAGAATGTTGGACTCAGGCTCAGGAGACCTGGGATCAAATCAAAAGCCACCCACAAAACCTGCTCAGTGAGCTTGGGCCCATCACACTCTTTCAACCTTATTTATTTATTTATTTATTTATTTATTTATTTATTTATTTATTTATTTATTTATTTATTTATTTATTTACAGTGGTGCCTCGTTTAACGAGTGCCCCGGTTAACGATGAATTCGCATAGCGATGGCAAAAAAGCAATCTCTTTTGCCATCGCTTTGCGATGTTGCCTATGGGGAAAAATCGCTTTGCGATGTTTTCCCCATGGGCCCCATTTTCCCCCAGCTGAGTGGCGGGAGCCTCCAAAGGACCGCTCCCGCTGCTCAGCTGGGGGAAAATACCGGTGGTAGCCTCGGAAGGACCCTTCCGAAGGGTCGTTCCAAGGCCACCGCCGGGATTCCCCTTTGGAGGGGGCATTTTCCCCTAGCTGAGCGGGAGCCCCGCTGCTCAGCTGGGGGAAAATGCCGGCGGTAGCCTCGGAAGGACCCTTCCGAAGGGTCGTTCCAAGGCCACCGCCGGGATTCCCCTTCGGAGGGGGCATTTTCCCCTAGCTGAGCGGGAGCCCCGCTGCTCAGCTGGGGGAAAATGCCGGCGGTAGCCTCGGAAGGACCCTTCCGAAGGGTCCTTCCGAGGCCACCGCCGGGATTCCCCTTTGGATGCCTAAAAGGCATCCGGACCCCCCGCCGCCGCCGCCACTTGTATCCGCCCCGCAGCCGGCTACCCCCGCCATGGTCGGACTCTCAGGAGTCCGACCATGGATGGGGTAGCCGGCCGCAACGCGGATCCAAGCCGCGGCGGCAGGGGTCCGGATGCCTATCAGGCATCCGGGGCTAGGATCTGCCCCCCGGCCGGTTCCCCTTCCATGGTTGGACTCTCAGGAGTCCGGCCATGAATGGGGTAACCGGCCGGGAGGCGGATCCAAGCCCCACCGCCACCGCCGCCGCTTGGAACCGCCCCCCCGGCCGGTTCCCCTTGCATGGTCGGATCCGACCGTGCAAGGGGAACCGGCCGGGGGCCGGATCCAAGCGGTGGCGGCAGCGGTAGGAGCTTGGATTCTCCCCCCGGCCGGTTACCCCATCCATGGCTGGACTCCAGAGAGTCCGACCATGGAAGGGAAAGCCGGCCGGGGGGAGAATCCAAGCAGCGGCGGTGGCGGTAGGAGCTTGGATCCGGCTGGGGGCCGGATCAAAGCTCCTACCGCCGCCGCCGCTGCTTGGATCCGGCCCCCGGCCAGTTCCCCTTGCATGGTCAGATCAGACCAAGCAAGGGGAACCGGCCGGGGGCCGGATCCAAGCGGCGGCGGCGGCGGTAGGAGCTTAGATCCGGCCCCCAGCCGGTTCCCCTTGCATGGTCGGATCAGACCATGCAAAGGGAACTGGCCGGGGGCTGGATCCAAGCGGCGGCGGGGGCAGGGGGGTTCCGAATGGCTTCCAGTGCTTCGCCTGGAAGCCATTCGGACACCCCCTACCCTGTCCCCGCCGCCGCTGAGAGCCTTCCGAGCTCTCAAAGGGCTTTCTCCAATGTGTGGTGGGGAAGCCCTTTGAGAGCTCGGAAGGCAAATGTCGGCGGTCGGCGGTGGCTTTGGAATCCATCCAAAGCCACCGCCGACTGCCAATATTTTCCCCCAGCTGAGCGGCGGGGCTTTGAAGCTCCCGCCACTCAGCTAGGGGAAAATGCCATTTTCGGTCAGCTGGTCGGCGGTTCTAAAATGGCCGACCGTCTGTGCTGCCTCGCTTTAGAGGCACCGAAAATGGCTGCCCCTATGGAGGAACATCGCTGAACGGTGAGTTTATCCTCCATAGGAACACATTAAACAAAGTTTAATGTGTTCCTATGGCTTTTTTTATTCCGTTCAGCGATGTTTTCGCATAGCGACGATTAATCCGGAACGGATTAACGTCGCTATGCGAGGCACCACTGTATTTATACCCCGCCTATCTGGCCCAACGGACCACTCTAGGCGGTTCATTGCCGTCACAAGGCTGTTGTGAGGATAAAGCAGAGAGGAGAAGAACCAGGAACATCATCTTGAGCTCAGTGGAAGAAATGTGAGACATAAATGTAATGCTTCGATGCAGAGTCAGACAGATCGGCCAAAAATGAGAGGTTGATGCCCATGATTTGCCTATGACACTCCCCTCCCTGACAGGTAAAATCAAGCTGGCAGTCTGGTTAAAAAAATGTTCCTCACCCACTGCTTCAAAATCAAATGATAAAGTAAAGCAACTGTACTTCCAGCCACCCGTTACCTCTTGAGTCCTCTTGTTGCTTCTTTGACATGATAGCCAGGGAGGGGGGAGAGGGGCAAAGGGAGTGCAGATTGCATGAGTACAAGGAACCACACCCCCTATAAATGTTTGTAGGCAAGGCTTTAAAAAAGGAGGCATCATATATTAGGTTACGAGGTGTCAGTGCTATTGTCCCACCTATACCCATGGGTTCCATTCACAAAAGAAGTATCTGTTTAGGACACCTCAGCCTAATTAGCCCCTTCACCTTTGCCTGCAATAAGCAATTGCCACTTTCCTATCTCTGAAACTGGTGGCATTTCTTGGACTGTAACTTCAACAATGGATGGCTCATGGCCATCTTTGATAAACACAGATTCTACTGCCCTCTGCTTCCCCAGAGCGATCTCTAATGCAATAAATTTGAGAATCATCCAAGCCTCAGGGCAAAGCATCTAGCAATCACTTTTATTGAGATCTTCCCCTTTCTATAAGCACCTGAAGTTCCACAGGCCTCAGCAGGGATGTTAAAAATCCTTGGCTTATCTCTCAGAGCAGTAGCCTTACCTTTATTTCCCAGATCTTGATTTACAGGAAAGAAAATGCAGGGAAAGGTTGTGTTGACCTCTTCAGTGACTGAGTGTCATAATGGGGAGAATGAGTTACAAAGCTTGGAATCTTTATATGGCAGTCATTTGAATTATTTAGACCCTGCTTTTGCATCACACCATTGAGGGTATGCACTCCGTTTACCCTCAGACAAATACAGTTTATAGAAATCCCTGTCTGGATTATGTAAGTGGAGATTGGATATAAAAAACATTGCTCTGGGGGATCAATATAATAGAAAAAGGTCCAGAACAGCCTGGCATAAACTCAATATGTTTTTCCTTTCCCCCCCTTAACCTGACACTGAATACAATTTAGATTTATACAGATTTAGGTTTCCTGTGAGAGTAGTGAGCAAAACTTCAAATCAATGTGTTTGAATGAAAGAAAACCTAGTGTTTATTCAACAGGTATCCTATTGTCATTCTTTCCCCTTGCCTCTGCAGTATCTTTTAAGTTTCCAAAAATAATAGTGGGAAACCACCATTTGTAAACAGAAAGTCTACAGAAGCCAGAAAAATCAATTTTTTTTTTTTACTGCAACTCCTAGTATCTGAGAGCCACTATGGCCACTTTTTTGTCTTACAGATTGACATCATTTGAACTACCAGGTACAAAACGTCATATGTACCAGGTAGGTACATATTAATTACACAATGACTACAATCACTTTATCTTTATGGATGATAATTGTCTTCCGAAAGAGCTTCCCCACAGAAAGAAAAGATCAGAGCTGTGCTATATGTCTTTTTGGCAGGCCTTTTCATTATTATCCATGTTGCCATGATCTGAAAGCTTCAGGTAACTACTTGTGGCTTTTTAACAAATGGATATTCTGCAGTTGTAATTATTAAGTGACAGAAACTGGTTTTCTTATACCCTCTCTGCTTTCGTAGAGTTAGCTTTCAGCGGAGCCAGGGAAAATATCAGAACAGATCTTTTCTATTCTGGGCTGCAAGGTTCATTTTTGTAGTATGTGGATACCTCACAGAAACAGCAACTTCTACTTTGTCAGTGGATGTGGTTTGAGCTATAGGTTAAAAGAAGAGTTCTGAGAACGTGGCCTGTGTTGTCTCTTATGTTGAAGGTACAGTGGTGCCTTGACTTATGAACTTAATCCGTATTGGAAGGGTGTTCTTAGGTCAAAACGTCTGTAAGTCAAAGCAGCATTTCTTATAGGAATGCATTGAAAACTGATTAATCCGTTCCAGCTGTTTTTTGTTCTTATGTCGAGGCACGGTTTGTAAGTCAAAGCATTCGTTCCCATAGGAAATAATGCAAAGCCGGTTAATCCATCCTCTACCATGAGGGGGATGCATTTTAGACCCCAGCAGCCACCAGAAGAAACCTTTGAAAAAACATTTCTGATTTTAAAAGCAAAAATACTAAAATGCATGTTATACTCCACCAAAGAGAACAAAGCAAAAAAGCAAGGGAAACATGCATGAACCATTGCAAAACCAAATGGAGCAGATCAGAAATGCAAAGAGACAAAGCAAAAAGCATGCAAGACACATCAAAAATAGGGGGGACCCCAAAAGCAACCAAACCCCCTAAGACCCATCGGAAATGGGGGGATCCAAAAAAAACCACAAATTCCCCAAGAAATGGGAAAAAACACTCCAAAAAGGAACCAAACCCCCCCCATCAGAAATGGGAGGAAACAAAAAAAACCAACAACCCCCCAAGACCCATCACAGTATGGAAACATAACCCCTCAAGCAAAAAATCACGCTGCAAAAATAGCCAGAACAGTTTTTAAAAAGTATAAAGCAGCACCTTACCTTAGCAGGCAGCCTTCTAGGTTTGCACACTCTCTAACTGCCTGGGCCAAAGAGCTACAAAGAAGCAGCCTCTTCACCACATAGTTAGAAATGTGAATTTCCCGCTATTTTCCCCTGCCTCTTTTCTGTTCGTAAGTCAAAGCACCGTTTGCAAGGCAAAGCAAAATGTTGTGAACGGAGCTGTTCGTAATTCAAAATGTTCGTAGGTCAAGGCGTTCGTAAGTCAAGGCACCACTTTATTATGTTTCTCTTTACAGTGGTGCCTTGACTTACAAACTTAATCCATCCCAGGAGATGTTTGTAAGTCAAAACATTCATAAGTCAAATCAGCATTTCCCATAGGAATGCACTGAAACCCGATTAATCCGTTCCAGCTGTTTTTTGTTCTTATGTCGAGGCACGGTTTGTAAGTCAAACCATTCATTCCCATAAGAACTAATGCAAAACCGATTAATCCGTCCTCTACCACTAGGGGCAAATTTTTTCTTCTTTTAACCTAAGATGAACTTAGGTTAAAAAAGGCCAGGAAAGGAGGGAGGGAGGGAACAATGGGGAAAAGAGGAAAGAAAGAAAAAAGACACACAGACCCCTCAGATAAAGGTTTGTGCTTTTAAGCACAAAAAGAGAGAAGACAGAGAGAGAGAAGAAAATGGGGGGGGGGGAGTTTGGAGTCCAAAACACATTTTAAACTCACACATGCTAAACCCACACATTTTACAACAACACATTTTAAACCAAGCAACCAAAAGACTAAAATGTATTTTAGAGGCCAACAGCCAGACAGACCTTTGCATCCCCCCTCCACCTAGCCCAATCCAAGCTGCAAAACCCCTGTACAGTAAATACAGTGTACTCACCCAGAACAGGCAGTCTCTCTGTTTTAAAAAAGAAAGTCAAAAATCCAATTTTTTTAAAAAAAGCCAAAAATAAAAATACAGTCCGTACAATGTAGTACCAGGCAGTACAGTACTAGTGAGGTAGCAGACAAGCAACCTCTTTGCTGGCCAACGGTTAACTGAAAGTTCACATTTCCCGCCTTCCCCACGTTTTTTTTTCATTCATAAGTCAAAGCTCCGTCCACAAGTCAAAGCAAAATTTTGCGAACGGAGCTGTTTGTAACTCAAAATGTTCATAGGTTGGGACGTTCCTAAGTCAAGGCACCACTGTATTTCAAATTACCTAGTGGCTTTTCAAATATTTTATCTTAAAGTTGTTCTGAAATGACAAACTTCTTTTCCACAGCACTGGATATGTATTCCTATGCTTCAAAAAACAATTTTTTAAAAACCTATTTTGATACATCTACAAGGGATCCCTATGCCTTTATTCTAAATTTGAGTTTAGTACCCGTGGACGCTGCTGGCTACATTTAGAAGTTGTGGCAATTTAGCAGGCCCACAAAAGGAGCTGCTTTTGTAGTGTGTAGCTTTCCCATAGTGATTTGCTCCAAACATTTAATTAATAATCATGAATTTAAAGATTTAAGTAAGTGTGTGTGTCTGTGTCTGTGTCTGTCTGTCTGTCTGTCTGTCTGTCTGTCTCTCTCTCTCTCTCTCTCTCTCTCTCTCTCTGTGTGTGTATTTTCAAACAAAATTGTTTGCAGATCAGAAGAAAATGCAGTGATGTCTAATATCTGGCACAGCATCTCCTTGTCAACAACAGTAGCTGAGAGATTTATTTTTTAAAAAAGAAGTATACTGAATTAATTGGGAGATTTTATCAAACTTTTGCCTCATTAGAATGTCTGTAGTACTGGACATAGCAATTCCAGGAGCCCATCAGATACAGATTTTAGTTTCCAGTCTGTTGCCTTGGTCTTCAGCCTGGAGCATTTGCACATCAGATGTTCTCTCATTCAGTGTGCCTAATGGTTAAATCTCCTTGAAAATTGCCCAGCAACTGAAGAAGTACTAAGATAACTAACAGATTGACATCTAGGTGACAGGTGTGCAGACCCTCACTATACAACAGAGACACATTTCTTAGCCTGCACTTCTTGTAGATAAATCACCTGCTCTGTAAGTGCTGTGGTTTTGATTTCAGGTGCAGTCCACCTGCACTGATTTATTATTCTAAGGCTCAAATTAGACATTAAACAGATGATGCCTTCACCTAGACCAGCTTTCCCCCCCAGTAACAAACATAGTGTTGGGAATCCCAAGGATTTTGCTGAAACTGTTGTTCTGACTAAGGTTCACCAGGAGGAGAAGGTAAAATAGCATTTCATAATTCATGATATACAGCAGGTCTCCAGAAATGGAAAACAGCAATAGTCAATGAGGCATATTGGCTAAGTGCTGCACTGGGATATAGTTTCTAGGATCCACAGAGTTATGAAATTCATAGGGTGACGTTGGACCAGTGATATTGTTTCTAACCTTTACCTAGGTCACAGGGTTGTTCTCAGGATAAAATAAGAGAGGAGCTGGGCACACCATCTTGAGTCCCCGGAAGGCAGGATATATATGTAACCAATTAAACAAATAAAGCTAGGTTGGCATCTCGGATGAGGAAACTGTTCTCCAGAAAATAAGCCAGTTTGCCCCTGAAACTTCTGATATACTTTTTATGATATATATCTCTGGTGCTGTAAAATTTTAGCTTTCCCAGTAAGAGAATTAATGGACTATTACACCCAGAATCTGCTGAATTATTTAAAAGAGTCCTGAGATTTGTGTAAGTCATTTTGAAAAGGAAGACAGTTGCAGAAAAAGCAGAAAGGGGGGAAAAAATCATTCCGAAAAGTTCATAATGTCAGCAGCACTCCTTCTTCAATTATAGAATTCTTCTATTGGAAATATGGAAACATTATGATATTGTCAAGAAAACAAGGTCTGTGCAGAAAATTATTGCAGGGCCAGTCTATCCATTACAGAAAATGTACGCCCAAGAGAAAGCACTGTTCCATTCAAGCAAATAGTGAAAATATAACATAATCTCGCTAAAATGATTTTGGTTCTAGTGAAGCAGTTTGGGCACATAGGAATGACCATATTTATTTGCAATTATATACTCTGAATGATGTCTTTGTAAATAGGTCCATAAATATATATACCACGCATATTGCAAATACATGTATAAATTCGAGCTCTTTTCATTTAATTGCCAACTCACAGATATAGCATATTTAGAAGCAGAAGGAGTAAAGTGCACTAAAGTGTACTTTAAGCTTTCTTGCTGATAAGGTATATTTTGCATATTGTCTTTGAAATATATGATACAGAAGGGTTTGAAATGGAAAAGGTACTACCAGCTCTCTTGCATGAAACAGTATGAGCAACTTGAACAGCAGATAGAAAATGAGAGATAAACATAACATAAGAAGAGTCACACATTCTCTTTGTTCTGGGAGCAGCCACATGAGTATTGGAAGTCCTCAAGAAGGATATTCGTACATATGTATCGGCCCTTTTAATTTTACTCTCCAGCAACACATGTTAGGGATTGAAAAACTCTGCACATCCAAAACATCCCTTCTGTCCTCTTCTGCAGTTGCCACGTCTAACTAATGCACAGACATGTTCACTCTTCTGTGAATATCTATAAACAGCAAAGTATCTATACGCCAGAGTGCTAAGAAGGTGATCAGATGAGGCCTTTATTGTGGAAAGGAATGTACTGTATGCTTTAGTCAAGAGCAAAATATTTAGACAGTAGCTAGATTCCTATTGGGAAATTATATCAGCCTAAGTATGTATAATTGAGCATATCATTCTAATGAATTGACACAAGTTGCCTCTCACAATCCTGGTTGTATTCCAGTTGCAGAACCTGGTGCACAACCAGAAATGTGGGTGGTATGGCATTTTACACTGTAAATATATTTTGTGTGTCCAGTCAACCCTCGACTTACAAACTTAATCCGTTCCAGAAGGAAGTTTATAAGTCAAAAAGTTCATAAGCCGAATCAGCATTTCCCATAGGAAATGTTTTTGGTTCTTAGGTCGAGGGGCAGTTTGTAACTTGAATCATTAGTTCCCATAGGAACTAATGCACACCTGGTTAATCCATTCCTACCACTATGGGCAGAATTGTTTTCTTTTTTTCCTGAAAGTTCAAATTTCACGCTTTTCCCACCTCCCTCACGTTTTTTCAGTTCGTAATTCAAATCTAAGTTTGCAAGTTGAGTCAATACTTTTCTATCAGTGCGGTTTGTAAGTCAAAATGTTTGTAACTAGGATCGTTTGTAAGTCGAGGGTTGACTGTATGTTTGAAACTGCTGGCATGCTAATGACTGGGGTTTGCCTGAAAGTTGTAGGTTGGATGTATGCTGGGAGTGACAGTTAAACACCTCAGAGGTGTCTAAGAATGTTCATGAAAGGAACTGTGAAGTAATTGGTTGGTATGATTCCCCCGCACAGGTGGACATAGCGAGGGAATAACTCACTGATCCACTGTGAGAATCACTCACCAATCCACCGTGGGCGTAGTCACCACAGAGCCTTCCAATGGCTTCAGAGATCGCGCTTGGTGAACCACTCTTCGACCTAGCAGAGAGGCTTGTCGTCCCGCCTCCTGCCTGGAGTGGTGAGCCGAACGCGATCTCTGGTGCCATTGGAAAGTTCCGTGGCACCTGTGCCTGTGGCGGATCAGTGAGTGGACTGCCTGGCTCTATGGGGCTGAACCCTCGTTATGTCCACCTATGCAGGGGTATTTGTATTCACATACAAATACCCCCTTCTCTAGTTACAACACATTATACCTATGTATACTGCTGGTAGTGCGGGGACACATCGTTTATACAGTGCCACCAAGGTGACTGAAGCTGTGTGTTTTATTGGATGTGTTCATACTAGCAAGGAAGAATAAAGTCAGCTCTTAACTGTGATTATTTACCTAAATTGCTGATAGAGATAGTCTAGTAGAAGGGTTCACAGTTTCCAAAGACAGCCCCAAACATATTGTATGTTTTTTTTTGGGGGGGGGGTTGTTTGGATGTGGACACACCCAGGTAGAGAAGCCTTGAGAACAATTAATCAATCAATTATTAATGGCAAGTTGTCATAGCGATTTACATAATTAGTTTTATTCAGCTGTAAATCTTCAATAGGATCCAGGCCAATATTTCAACAGGTTCCTACACTGTCAGTAAATTGATAAGTGATAAAGGCCAGTCGAAGAAGAAGAACTTGTCGTTTTTTCAACCTCAGAGGCTCCTTCTGGAGATGTTCATCAAATCCCCTCATATGTCATTCTTTGTTCAACTCTAACAGTGGGAAAGCAAAGCATTTGTAAAAGAAAGGAGGCTGGGGCTAGGTGGACAAGTGTTGTATAGAACTGAAATGCACTTTGAAGTTGAGCCTTCATCTGCCATCTGTCTGAGGGGGTTCTCCTGCACGGGGATCTTATTCTGGTTGGCTGCTATCCATCTCTAGGCAATGAGCTCATCTAGGTAACTATATTTATATATACAGTGGTGCCTCGCTTAGCGATTTTAATTGGTGCCAAAAAACATCGCTATGGGAAAATATCGCTAAGCGAAACACATTTTTCCATAGAAATGCATTGAAAACCGGATAATCCATTCCAATGGGAACGGATTGCCATCCTTAAGCAAAAATTGCCATAAGAAAAATTGCTAAGCGAAACGCAGTTCCCCAATTGAAATGCATTGAAACCTATTCAATGCATTTCAATGGGGGAAAAAAAATTACAAAAAATTCAAAAAGAGTCAGAACGAAGCCAAATTAGTTTAACAAAGGGTTTATTAAGTGCACTAACAATTTCAAGCATTCTAAACCCTTTTTAAACATTTCAAAACCTTTTAAAAACAGCGAACACAGGGCTGTCAGAACCATCCTTAAGTGAAAGAGGGGGACCTAAACTGTCATCGCTAAGTGAAGCAAGGTCCCAAACATCGCTATGCGAAATTTGCCCATAGGAAACATCGCTAAACAGAGTGCAAGATTGCTCCAAAAACCTCATCGCTAGGCTATTACATTGTTAAACAAGGCAATTGCTAAGCAAGGCACCACTGTATCAGGAATCTCATGGTACAGTGGTTAAACTTCAGTACTGCAAGTTGACTCAGCCTTCCATACTTCTGTGTCTCCTCTGCCTTGCTTAAAACCTTTTCTACTGAGTAAAGAGAAACCTTGAACTTGCAAACTGTGTGTATAACCAGTTACTTCCCCTGTCTCAGACCAGGATGGCAAGATCCACCAGCTACATCCCTGGAGTGAGATAACTTCCAACTAAGTTTAGCCACCCCAGTCACTCCCACCAAGCAGGCTCAGGCAGATGTCTCCATATATCAGCAGTGCACTTGTCCCTGTGTTTTCTCCCTTATCCCTGGTAAACAGCCAGCTATTTTGAACTATACCTCATCTATTTCCTCAGAATCAATCCAGTCCTCAGACAAAAAAGGGGTTCCTCATGCCTGGAGTACAATAATGGTATAAATAGGCCTGTAGGCACACCCCCATCAAATTTTCAATTTCCTCTTGAAACCTCTTGTCATAACTCTTCCAAATCCTTTCCCAACTGCCTATGTGTCTAAAATAACTCATGGCACCTCTGCCTCCTTCATTTTCTTCCTTGTCCCTGGTAAACAGCCATACTCCCCCCTGTTCAATACCATCTCACTCCAGGACACTCCAGTGGATAGCACTAGGCATTCTCCTGTGGAGACATCGGGATGCAATAAGATAAAACGAGCTAAAATGCATTTTTATTTGACACTATAAACCTAACATGCTTTATGTGTAGCATTTTTCCTTTTCAGAGCCATTGTTAGCAAAATGACAAGCTGGCTTCTCAGAAGGATGCAAACAACCAGTCCAAGGACACTGCTTTCAAACAGACCACACAAAATGTTCTTAATGTTGCCATCTTGGATAATATTAATTATAATAATTGCATTATGTTAGTTATTCTTCTATATTGTTTTAATGTGTTTTAATTTTTGTAAGCCGCCCCGAGTAGACCTTGTCTAGAGGGGCGGGGTAGAAATTGAATAAATAAATAAATAAATAAATAAATAAAAGACAGTTATTGCTGTGGTTTTACATTTTGCATGCTTACACTTGCATAAAACAATTAGTCTTGAACATTCTGTCCAAGACCTCTGGTACAGGAGCGTGCTACATGGCATAAAGTCAGTGAGGAATTATCCTGCTTATAATCTCAGAATACTCCAGAACCCAAGAGTTTCAATAGAAAGCAGAAATTGTAAAATTTAACTCCTTGTAGGATAGCTTAACATAGTCATCTGTTATTCTTCATGTTAATAAGATAAATTCTCCACAGTCCACTAAGACATGTTAACACGGAATATTTCTATATATCTGCAGTTCAGTCAGTGGTTTAATAGGGTCTGGACCTTACATTTCAGTCATCCCCTTACTTGAAGGAAATGAGGCCCTACAGAAATCAGTGACATCTATCTTTGAATAGGCATGTTCATAAATGTAGTTATATATTGGTTTCCTTAAATTCTAGAGTCTTGGGAAATGAGCATTTGGAGCTATCTGTAAAATTGGGACTGACTCCTGACCTTGCCCCTTTCTTCCTATCTTTTGTGGAGGGAGCCTTATCTGAAAAAGCAATTTGGATTAGAACAACTTGAGGTATTTTAGCAGTATCTTGATTTTGGTATTTGGATTGTAATTGCTTATGTAATTATTTTCTGTAATGAAAGTTTCCTCCTGTATTAAAGTAGGAGAAGAAACAATGTACAGTACTTCACCAAATCGTCCAAAAAAGAACAAGAGAGAGGTCATAGACCAGTAACAGAGCACATGGTTTTCATGCAGTAAGCTTCAATTTCAGCCTCAGGAAGCATAAGGCAGGACTGGAAGGGATCTTTTCCTGGAACCTTGGAAATCTTGCTGCCAGTCAATGTTGACAGCATGGACTAGATGGGCTAGTATTTTGACCCAGCATAAAGAAGCTGTCTGTATTTCAATGTGAGAGGATCCAAGATAGAAGACTTTCCAGGTCCCAAGCTCTGCCACCAGGCAGATTCCAAATCTCCCTTAGCCTGCCATCCTTTCTGCTGTTCTCTATTACCCGACTACTGACAGCAGAGTGGCAAGCAGCAAGGATTTCCATGCCCATGAGAAAGATACCTGCAATACCTTGTCTCCCTTTCTACCTCTACATCTCCCTGTCTGCTGGCAGGGCAGAAATGAAATATACCCATGTTTGGTAAAGGCCAAATTACATGTCACACACAGATAACCATCAATTAAGAGAGGAAATTCCTTAAATTCTGACTGGGTGTGATTGCAACAGCAGGATATTGTTCTGTAATTTGCTAATCTTTCCAATTACTGATTTCTCAGACCCAAAATATTGCCTCAAGCCCATTCCTTAATTTTTCTGCTGAGCCCCATTGAGATTTTTATGATTCATCCTTTGTGTCTCAAGTAAGACCATCATCATTGCTCATTCTTTTGTTGACATAATATTGTAACCTTTAACGGGGGGGGGGGAGGGCATTTAAAATTTGTGTGAGTATTTGTCATTTTGACATTATCTGTTCCATTTTAATATCAAAAGTTAAATTAGATCTCTCCTTGCCCTTTATTAAATAACCCAACTGATTAAAATCTGTTCAGTCAAAAATATTTTAACAAAGGTTTCATGATATTATCGAGAAAGGTCATATAACTTGGAAATGCTATAATTTTGAACATTCTTTATAAATATATTCTGAGCTTCTCTTCTCCCACAAAACAAGTTGAAAAAAACAACAACCAAAATTCAAATATGGAATTATACATGGAAGAATTTCCCCAGGCAAGATATTTGAACAAAACAACAAGGATTGTTGTTGTTGTTTCAACTTATATACCTCCTACAGAGGGGCACGGATCACAGTTCGGTGGTTCTTCTCCACCACTGTTCAGCAGGCACTCTGGCTTCCCTTGCCCCACCTCCTCCAGGAGACACCCACTCAGAGGCAGCACCCAGAGGAGGCAGGGCTGGAAACCTGTGCCACTGCCTCTGAGTGGATGCTTGCCAGAGGAGGTGGGGCAAGGGAAGCTGGGGCATCCAGAGAACAGCTGTGCAGCCAAATTGCTGAACCACGGTTCATGTGTGTCTCTTAACTACCCCATAGTGCTTTGGGGGGGGGGGTTACAACATAATTATGCAAACAACACTTTGCCCCTAAATGCAAAATGGTTCTTGCTCTAATTCACTTGTCTATCTTTTAAACAATGTATGAAAAATGCAAAAGAATTGCTTCAGGCCTTTGAAGCTCCTGATATAGACATGTAAATTCTAGGCTTATTTATTCTTTTGTGGCAAACAGGAAACTCTCAACACAAACAGCAGCAAGACTGTGCATTATTTGTGGGAGGAGTCTTTGAGAAAATGTGAATATTCACAAGCAGTTTCTGCACATTTCTACAAGAAACAGAATATTGAAAAATGTCATTACAGTTGTTTTGTTTCAGGTGGTAAAAGTAGTAGCACAAGATCAATAGTCTGTGACTTTGTAATCAATCAGCCTCTCCTGTTCTGTTTGTTGTGTGTATGTTTCTGTGCTTAGCTTCGTAAGCTGAAAAAACACTTATTTTACAAAGGAACGGGAAGTTTGTGAAAATTATATTTGTGCAAATTATGAAAACCATGACAACCACCCTTCAAACCTTTGCTATCTTTGGCCTTATGTAGAGCTGAGAACTTTCAGGGGGGTTAGAGAAACATGATGTGCTGCACCTCACCAGTCCAATCCCAATCAGATTCTTCTCAGTGACAAGAGGTCTTCACATCACCATTTCATGCCAGGAGTAAAAGAGAGGGAGGGAAGGAGGAACTGATGAAATCCAGTTGATCTAATTATGAAGGAGAGATAGACACCTCAGGATATATAAGAAGCAAGCATACATTTATTACACTTTAAAATCTGTCCAACATGTTCCGGCCCAAACAATTTATGACCACCTGCAGGGGCTATACAGGGCAAACACACCAAGTGGACATTATGGGCATTCAAATACTCTATACCATTTTTACATCTTTGCATTGCCTTAAATTTATCATCTAGAACTTAAGTGTATATTATTCAGAATCAGAACATTTATAATAATTGTGTATAATTGATCACACTTGTTTAGCAAATATAGCCATCATGTTTGATAAAGGTAAAGATAAAGGTTCCCCTTGACATTTTTAGTCCAGTTGTGTCCAACTCTAGGGGGCGGTGCTCATCCCATTTTCAAACCGTAGAGCCAGCGCTTGTCCGAAGACCGTTTCCGTTGTCACGTGGCTAATGTGACTAGGGAAAGCCATTTTACCTTCTCACTGAGGTGGTACCTATTTATCTACTCACATTTGCATGCTTTCGAATTGCTAGGTTGGTGAGGAGCTGGGACAAAGTGACGGGAGCTCACTCCGTTGCGTGGATTCAATGTTACGACTGCTGGTCTTCTGACCCTGCAGCACAGAGGCTTCTGCAGTTTAGCCCGCAGTGCCACCACGATACATACCCATAAAATGGGTTGTGCATTGAATATCTTTTTTGTTTGTTTGTTTCACAGCTCAGTTGAACTACTGAGGATAAAATGGGAGGAAGGTCCCATATCTATGGTTGTTCCCTTACTGTAGCTGTTGTTTAGGATCACTCTGATTAACTTGCAAACTGATGGCCTACAAGGCCTGGAGAGCTTGTGTAGTCAAATGATTTGAGCTCCTCTTCCATCTGCAGGATTCCACACAGAGAGAATGAGAGAGAGAGATATCCAGAAGCATACAGATGTCACGTATCCAGAGAGGGAATGTTTCAGAATGTCTCCTAAAGGGCACATGGTAGGTCAGTCATGATCTGTATGTCATTTTTTGAGGGACTAAATGGATTGAGGGCTTCTTCATGCTCCAATCAGTCCTCATCAAACATTCCTTATGTCTCTTTTACAAACCTCCTCCCAGCTTTTCCTTTTCTTATCTTCCTCCATGGCATTAGGAAGCAGTAGGAGTGTTTAGGCCATGGGAGTGGAACTGCTCCCACTTAATTTTACTTCCAGCTCTGTGGGGGTTTTTTTAACCTCTTTGGGTTCCTGTCTTGTCCTTCAGATGCATCCTCTTCATTTCTTTAAAGTCTGTACCACCACAATGTTGAAACATTTCCTATGGGTTCTGATTTTAGTTCTTCTCTTTATATCCACTTCTGCATCACAAACATCCTGCTATCAGTTTTCTTTTTATTTGGCCTTGGTGGATCTCACTATAAAGCTTGTAATGGTGTTCATACTACAGAGACATCTCTCTGTGATTCTTACACTCCCAGTCAGATCCAATCTGTTCTCATCTGTTTATATTAAGTATGGAATCAGACCAAGCAGAATCCTAAATCAAACAGCACCATGGCTTTGAACGTTCTCCACTTGTGGGTGTGCACAGCATCACACAAGCCCACATGTATCTCTAGAAGTATTGGTTTAGCTATATTTTAGTTTTGTCTTGCCTCAAGGAAAGCAAGAAAGGTTTCAAAATGATTCAGCGCTTTAAATGAGGACGTCGCTCTAATGATACAGTGGACACCATTGCTTGGTATTTTTTTGCTGTTTAAAAGGGATTTTAAACTGGCTTATGAAGTGTTCTTTTTGGGTTTTAAAGAATGCTGCTTTGGAAAATTAAAGTGGTATTTTATCTGTTTTAAGAGAATGCTTCTGTATTTTTATGTTGTTGTACATTGCTTTGTGGGCCACTGGGTCCTTTCGAGGAGAAAGGCTGGGTAAAGGTATTTTAAACAAACAAACAAACAAACAAACTGTGGACTGGGAAGTGGTAAATATTTTTAGTAAATAAAGGTTTATTAAAATTTCTTGAGGGATTCACATATTTTAAGTAGCTCCTATTGGCTTGCTCCATTTATATAGGCAAGGGCTTGTACTGAGTCAAAGTAGTGGCCCATGTAGTCCGGTAGGGTCTCCCTGAGAAAGTTTCTCAGCCACAGTAGCTGACATCATAGATGAAATGAATGTGGGAACTTATGTAAGCAAAGCATATGCCTGGCCAGTTGTCCATAACTTAGTTTGGCTCTGCAAATTGGCAATCTTTGACCTCAATCCTATTCTCAAAACAATTTTATCTAGTCTCGGGGGCTCTTTCTAAACAGAATGGATTAATATTTGTTCACAATTTCACCTGTAAAGAGAAAAAGCAATGAGTATATTTAAACCCATTTTGTCACATTGCTATTTCAAGTCCAATATAATCAGGAGAGTTACTAAACTGAACGTTGCACAATACAGTGCAAGGATTAGTTGGCTGCATGCTGTAGTCTAAAGGTCCCTTCTACCTACAGCTGCATCATTAGATATTCAAGTCCAACATATGTTCATTCCATGGTGGTTGTAGCCGTACATTCTGAGGCACAAGTGCCAGACCCCTAAGGAAAGTCCAGAAAATCAATATCAATAAATAATTTCTAGGAGTTTCCATCTCTACCAGGAGATATCATGCTGGCCACAGGGAAGCTTTGTAAAGCTCTGTCCATTCAGAATTGAACTGCCCTCAAAACACTAGGTAAAAAAAGACAGAATAAACTCTCAACCATATATTGTTGTTGAAGAAACATTGTTGCCTCTCTCCCCTCTGTGAACAGTGGTGATTGCAGATATGCTTGAATGGAACAAACAAGCCTAAATGGGACGGCAGATGCTGTCTACATGCTATATTCGCCAGGCAGAAAGTCCCATCATTTTGACTCTGCAGGCCCTGGATTCACTGCACCACTAAAACCCTCCATAAACAGGAACTGTGGCCCAGTTTACATATGACAATTTGCACATGATGGTGTCATATATAAAGTGGCCTACAGTTCCTGTCTATGGAGGTTTTCAGTGAAACCAGGAACCCAGAACCAAGCATGTATCTAGAACCAAGCACGAAGATTTATTTTGCAACATCTAGCCTTGTATACATTTTGGAAAGGTGCAATATAATTAGGAGATCATTCAGGAAGCACACCATTTCCTTCTTCGTCCTGGTCCCTCAAATTATAGCCTTGGTTATTTGAGAATACATTTTTAGATGACTGGCAGTTGACTAATTACATTAAATTTGGCAGAGCCTTCTTCATTTCATCTCCCACATTCCTTCTGAAGGCCGAAACTGTGATAACCTTCTAGCCAACATGATCAACAACTTTCTTGCACATACTTGACCTTCTCTTGTCAACTTCAAAGTTCATGGTGTATCTGTAGCTTGGCCGCTGACAACAGAACTTTAAATACAATAAATTTAGTGAGAAAGAGGGAAATAGATGCTGTTCTTGAAATAGCAAACATAATACTACTCCATTGTCCCAAGTGTTCAGCAAAAAGATTAGAATATAACAGAAATCCACAGTATCACAGTTGATAAATGCAAGGTTGCACAAAACATATCTCAGCTTCTCTGCCATCTATTTTTAATCCTTTTCCAGCCGTGAGCCTTCCACTGTGCCTTACAAGATAAATGAAGCAGACTCTAATTGCCTTTCGCATGTCATACTTTTATTCTGAGCCTTAAAATTTTGAGAATCCAATGTCAAAACATGGCTCTGCAAAACTGAGGCAAAGCTTAGGCAGCTAACCCCTTTCCAATATGTTGATGGTTGAGAAAGCAATGTTAATTATGTGGAATATGAAGACTTCAATCTGTTTTGCAGCCTAAATAGATTATAGAGTATAACTCAGGAGCTTGAATAACATCAGTAGGTTCGGTACTGTGAATGAGGTATGTCAGCGTGGTGTCTGTCTGTCCCTGCATGGAAACAGTGTGATCACTTCCTAATAGTCTAATCGGTTTATATTTCACATAAATCACTTATCTTCATTTGACAGGCCTTTGGCAGCCTTTAGCTGGAAGCAGAAAGCAGTGGGATTGTAGCAGACACACTACTTTGGATTGGCCCTTTATCAGACTAGAATAAATTCAAGGAACTTTTCGCCCTAATGCTACATATTATTTAATTGTGTTTAGTTTATAGAATTAACATTTAGGAACTGATCTGTAGGTCACTCTAAACACCGCCAAATGTATTGGTGTTGTTATTGTTTTTTTCTCTCTCCCTAATTTATGCTCTCAGCCAACTGAAAAAGAAACCCTATTAAATCATACTTTGAAGCATGTGGAGCCCACATGCGTTGAAGGGAACATGGTAACCTCACCCCATCTGTCATCACTTTAATCACAGAAGCACATCTGTTTGAAAAGCATGAGGCTTCTGTACCTGGATAGCCTCACTCCATGAACTCCCCACCCCTGATACTTTTTGTGGGAGGGAGGTCACGATGAAGGAGCATTACCCTCAATAGGTATGGGTTCCACACAGTTAAAGCGTGACTGACTATGATTAGAATGACTAGCTAAAGTTCACCCAGAGAATTTCATTGTTCAGAGGCTTCTCAAAGTCTCAGAACAGCCTCTGTTTAGCAATAGTGGCTGCTATAGCTGTTGCTATACAATAATGATGATGTGAATTACAGGAAGAACCAACAGTTCTGAATTAAATCTGACTCATCAGTTCAGACCAAAGCCTTCTTAGGGGAAAAAAAAAGATTTGTTTATGCTCTCTAAAGGACTCAGTGGAGGAAGTATTTGATTTAGTCAGTGGGGAAACAACTGTTGCTTTTACCAAGATACCAACTGCAGGATGAAGTTTATATTTGATGGTCAATGCAGCAGATCATGAATTATTAAAATCTAAATGCCTATTACCTTACTTTTTTTCGTCCATGCCAACAGGTCACCTCTCAGAGAAGGAACATTTGCCTTCTGTTTCCCCTTTGACAGCTCTGCTTTACCACAAAGGTAAATGAGGATGAGCTGAAAATCTATATGAGAAACCTGATGGTATGCAGTATATTGATTCCGTTAATCTGAGTAGAAAGTCTCTGGAGAGCAGATTACACTGTCTCTGCATGATTAATTTACTGTATTTCTGGTAGTGCATACCACCTGAAAAGGACTTTAAGAAGACAATGATGAATTGGAGAGAAACCACAGATGATTCATTTTGTCCTATAAGTTTGAAATTTCCATTTTGACTGAATTAAAATGTCCAAATACCTACTTGTCCTTTCCACTGTATTTATCATGCTTAAGATTGTTTCTTAGGTTGCACTTTACAGATGGATGGTGACTTCTGTAACTACTTTCGGTATCCGAATCCTTGCACATGAGAATACACAAAAATGGCTCTCCATTTTTGTGAGCTCTTGAAACAGCTGTCTGGGCAGCATTTTAGTGTTGATGCCTATGCAGAACATTATTTTGCCTATGTTCTACATTATTATGTAGAACATTATTTAAACATACATGGAATGTTTAATTGAACATTCCATTTAAAATGGAAGATGCTCACCATGACAGATGTCATAGCCACATGTCTAAGGAAGATTCCAAAATCAAGGAAGTAGCATTAATACATATCAACTAGCCAGAAGTTTTCCTCTCCATCAAGAACAGGTCTTTGATAAAGCTAATGTCCAGAATCCAACTGGGGTTTACACTTGCATAAGTGTAATTCCCTAAATCACCACAATAAATTGCTGCTAATTAACAAGTTGCCAGTCACATTCCATGGCCAGTAATGTGACTGGCAACTTATTAATTAATTTCTGGCCATGATTCTTCATGCATCATTCAGATATGATGGCAGATGGCCAAGAATGCAAGTGACAAGAGCCTCTGAGCCTTGACTCCACTACTAGTAATGTGCCATCAAGTCAGAACAGATTTATGGCAACTAGAGTTCAGCACAAATTGCACTTTAGTGCTTTGGTGCAATTTGGTGGATCAGACGCATAGGTGTTGCATGGGTAAACCAGATTTCCCTGCCTTGCCTCTTCCCATGGGCACTGACTCAGAGGCAACACACCAGGTTTCCCTGTCTTGTCTCCTCCTCTGAGTGGTTACCCATGGGAGGAGGCGGGGCAAGAAATCCAGGGCATCTGCATAACATCTGTGGGCCTGATCCACCAAACCACACTGTGACGGACAGGTCAGTAACCACTCCTATCCATCACAATGGAACCTTGATATATCAACCAATGGTTGAAGAGAAGAGGCGGAACTAAGGAAATATAAGAAAAATGGAAGACAGTTAAAGATCAGTTAGAAGTTAAGAGTTAGGGATATGATTTAGAGTCAGGGACTTCAGTTACGGATTTCAGTTAAGGATATCAGTTTGAGAGAGTTTAGGCAGTGAGGACCAGTATTGTGTTAGAGAAGAATTGAGAGATAGAGAATAAATGAATAAATACCTTGATTAACATGATTATACATAAGCAAATATAGATGTTATCAAAGCACAGTTTATTGAATGAATAAAATAAGATCATCCATTATTTACTTTATATGATTTACTTATAAACACACAAATGTTTTATTGAAGAACACTGATTTAAGAGTCATATTTGATAGAGTGAGGAACAAATACTCTGGTGGCAGCGAAAAGGGCTGAAAAGTAAATGTCATACCCGAAAGTGAACCTGGGTTGTGTGGAAGAACAAACGGGAACTGGGGGTGTGTCACACACACCAAAGTGGTTCATGCCCATTTCTTGTAGCAAACCCAATAGTGCTTTCAAGGTGAGTAGGATATTCCAAAAGTGTTCTTAGCAATTCTATGCTGTGAGGATGAGAGTAACCCCAGGGATACTCTCCAGGGTGTATCGTCCTTCTCCCATATCAGAAAGCCAGAAGAGGAGGCAGAAACCATTGAAAAAGAGTTAATTGGAAATAAGTACAGAGACACTAGAGGGCACCAATTTGGTGGGAAAGGAGGGGGATAAGATGGAGGGAGAGAAGGAGGAGGGGAGAAGTTTGAAGGAGGAAAAGAAAGACGTGTGTTGCGCTAAGGAAGATATTGCAGCAGAAAGTAAAGACTTAGTAGAATTAGCTCCATGGACAGGGGAGTGGGTAGAGTTTCAAGCACCCCAAGAGTATGCAGAGAAACAGTGGTAAAGACAAACATATAGAAAGCCGCCATATTGGGGCAAGACAGAGGAAAGAAAGAGAAAGAAAGAGTATAAAGCTTGGATTCAAAGGGAAGAACAAGCAAGAGAATGGAGGAGATGTATGGCGCCAGCTGGGGGATCCCATGGGCTCAGTCCTTTCAGACCCCCCAGTGAGACAGAACAAGGGGAAGAAAGTCTGGGAGCCCCAGGTGGTTCTGGGTGTACCATCCACAACCACAGCCTTAATGAACAATATGCCGGATACCTCAGGCACCAGACAAAAAATGGTCCCACAGAGTTAAGAGTTCATCTCCTCTTTTGTTTCAAGGAGAGCTACCTAGTTTGACAAAAGTTAATAAGTACGATTTGTTGTTAAAAGTGGAAACGAATAATATGGACATGATTGAGACTGATGACCTGTTAAGATAATAAACCTGTTTTATTGGAAGATTTTGAGCCACCATCACCTTCTTTACAGAAAAATACATTGAGAGAGGTAAAGGACATCAAACAAGATCCACATTTTTTTTTCCCAAGATGGCGCCGGTGGCAGTTGGCTAGCACTTTTCTCCACTGCACCGGCTTCCCTCTTGGGCCCCTTTTACTATTTTTGCTCTTCTTCTCTTACTTTTTTCTTTTTCTCTTGTTTACTTTTCCCCAGTCTGCCTTCCCTTTCCTCGTTTTCTTTTTAATCGGTTGCTGGATTTAGAGCGGGACCGCGGGGACTAGAGCTGGAGCTCAAACGCGGGGTCTGGAGCTGAGGCTCGGCTGTGGAGCCTCAGCTGTTTGATGGAGCGCAGAGCTCAGAGGCTCGGGAGCCTTTTTCTCAGGAGGAGGTGGGTGAGCGCTGGTGGGGAACAGGTTTTTTGGGACCAAGCCCAAGCCCAGAGTGGAGACTGCCACTGAAGGGGAGAGGACTTGAGAGATCTGGAGGCTGTAGGCCCGGTGCCCCCCTTCTTCCCGACGAGCATGCCTGAGCTTGCCCGATCTGAGGTGGATTTGAGGTCCGGGAGCCCCGAAAGTCTTGGCTGTTCATGAAGTGGAGCTGACCATCCCAGGCTCTGGTGGCAGGACGGCAGGGAAAAATTTCTGGGTGGCTGTGGAGATGAGAGAGAGCTGTCTACTGTGGATCTCGGCTAGGCAGTCGCCATGTTGGGTTCCTAACGGCAGCCTTCCTCCTAGAGCTGGACTGCTCACCCTGCTGCTCTTAACCTATCTACAGAGACACCACAGTTCCTCTTAAGGAAGGGTAAAGGAAAAGCCAGGGACTGAATATCTTTCTGCCTGGACTTTACTGTTCCTGATGCTCCCTATGCTCAATTTTAAGACCTATGTGATGCAACCCGTGAATAACACCCTCACTCCACTGTTTTTACTGCTAATAACATCAACTTTAACAACTTCGAAAATAGCTCCAATAACATCAAGACCAGTAAAACTTAAAAGGACAAGATTAAGAGGTGGAGGAGGGCAGACCTGGAGGGTAACTTCTTGGTGTGTTTTTTAAATTTAATTTTATATATGGGGCTCTTTGAATTGAGATTTTAATTATAATACTGTATAATATTGTATTTGTTTTTCTATTTGTATTTGTCCTGCACTTTTCTTTTAATTTATAGTATTATTTAGGGTTCTGTTCTTTACTTTCTTTTCTTTTCCATTAATATGGAGTGGAAGGCCTGTTTGCCCAGCGAGGGACCTTTTAACATCCCGGTGATCACGGGTAGAGGGAGCACTTCCTACTCATGTCAGAAGGACAACAAACAGATGTTTGAAGGCTGTCTGTTGTTCTGAGACTGTGACCAACCCTCAGTATCGAGGTACCCATCCCAGCCAGCCCTCCACTCTAACTCTGATACTGTTGAACACCAGGTCTGTAGCCAACAAGCCCCAGGTGATTCACGATCTTATCCTGGAGGAGAATGCAGATTTGGCATGCATAACTGAGACATGGATCAGCGGGGAGGGGGTCCTCCCCTGGCTCTTGTCTGTCCGTCCGGTTATGCTGTCCAACACCAGGGTAGACTGGAGGGGCGTGGGGGGGAGTAGCCATTGTTTATAAATCCAACTTGGAGGTTACTAGATGCTCCTCGGTGGTAAAGCCATGTCTAGAGGCACTCCACGTGTCAATTGGGGCCAGGGATGGTACTGGGATTTTGCTGGGTTACCGTGCTCCCCGCGATCCAGCCACTTCCCTTCCGGAGTTGACCGACTTTATCTCCGCAGCACTACTGGGATCCCCGAGGCTTTTGGTCTTGGGTGATTTCAACGTGCATGCGGGAGCAGAGGCATCTGGGTCAGCTCTTGAGTTCTTGGAAACCATGGCTTCCTTGAACATGTCCCAACATGTCAACGGCCCCACCCACGTGGGTGGTCACTCACTGGACCTGGTCTTTTCCTCCAGTTGGAGCAAATGTGATCTGATGGTGACAGACCTCGTGTCAGTCCCCTTATCATGGTCAGATCACCACCTAATAAAATGTAACCTCAGAGTGGCTCTCCCCCCTCACAGGGAGCAGGGACCTATTGTTATGGTCTGCCCTCGAAGGCTACTGGATCCTGTTGGATTCCAGGATGCCATGAGAAGTGTTATGGCTGACCTGGCTAGCACTCCTGTCGAGGCTCTGGTTGACAGCTGGTCCACCGCTGCCACCAGGGCCATAGACACGATTGCGCCTAAATGCCCTCTCCATTGTAGAGCTCGGCCAGCGCCCTGGTTTAACCAGGACCTCCGAGCACTGAAGCGTGTGAGGCGAAGGCTAGAGTGTATATGGAGGAAGAACCTGACGGATTATAACTGGATAGTTATTAAGGTTGCAACTAACCTTTACTTGAATAAGGTAAAGGATGCATGTTGATCTTTCTTTGCTAACTGGATAAGTGAAGCGTCAAATCAGCAGGTGGAATTATTCTGTATAGTTCGTGACCTATCCGGAACAGGTTCAGGTGATAGGCCTCCCCCTAGTTTCTCACCTGACCAGTTTGCAGCCTTTTAAAAATCTAAAGTGGAGGCCATCCACTGGGAGCTCTCTCCTTATTTGAATAAAGTGAGTCAAGCCGAGATGTCCAGCGCTCCGTCTTGCCTGGTAACTTTCGACACCTTTCAGACTGTCATGCCTGATTCTGTAGCCAAGGTGCTTGACCGCTGTCGAGCCACCACCTCTTCCCTTGACCCTTGCCCGGCCTGGCTAATCAAAGCAGCTAGGCTGAAAACAACAGAATGAGCCACAGCAATAGTAAATGAGTCTTTCCTTGAGGGCAGGTTTCCATCTGCCCTCAAGGAGACACTCATTAGGCCCATTAGAAAGAAACTTAATATGGCGGCGGACGAGATTGGCAATTATAGGCCCGTCGCCAATGTTCCTTTCATGAGCAAAGTGGTCAAGAGGGTGGTCGCTGATCAGCTTCAGGCCCGCTTGGATGAAATAGATGCCCTGGATCCGTTTCAGTCGGGCTTCAGGCCGCTCCATGGTACAGAAACGGCATTGGTTGCCCTGTACGATGACCTGTTGAGGGAGGCTGACAGGGGCAAAGTGTCTCTGTTGGTCCTCCTCGACATCTCGGTGGCCTTTGATACCGTTGACCACGGTATCCTCCTGGGGAGGCTCTCCGAGTTGGGAATTGGTGGTTTGGCGTTAGCCTGGCTCCGTTCCTTCCTGGAGGACCGACCCCAGAGAGTACAGCATGGGGAGAGTGTCTCGGCCCCGTGGAAACTCAATTGTTGGGTCCCACAGGGGTCGATTATCTCCCCAATGCTGTTTAACATCTATATGAGACCGCTGGGTGGGGTCATCAGGTGGTGTGGAGCCTCGTGTCATCAGTATGCTGATGACACCCAGCTTTACATCTCCTTTTCACCAACTGCAGGTGATGCCGTCCTGTCCCTCCAGCGCTGCCTGGGGGCCGTACTACAGTGGAAGCAGGAAAATGGGCTGAGGCTGAACCCAGACAAGACGGAAGTTATGAGGGTGGGCGCCCTTGGAATTGGTGGCCTGGGTGGCTCTCTCACATTTGGGGGGAGGGTGACCCTGGCTGCTAAGAATGGGGTTCACAGCCTGGGGGTACAGCTGGACCCGACACTCACCATGGAAACCCAAGTGGTGTCAGTAGTTCGCACCGCCTTTTTCCACCTTTGGCGGATTGCCCGGCTGTGACCCTACCTTGACATGGGGGTGCTCACTACCTTGGTACATGCACTTGTAATCTCAAGACTAGACCACTGTAACGCGCTCTACGTGGGGCTACCTTTGAGGCTGATGTGGAAACTTCAGGTGGTGCAGAATGCAGCAGCCAGTCTCCTTATTGGAGTGAGAAAACACCAACATATTTCTCCTTTTCTGGCCAAACTGCACTGGCTGCCCATCCGTTTCCACATTGACTTCAAAGTGTTAATACTTACATATAAAGCCCTAAACGGTTTAGGACCTTGATACTTGGCGGAGCGCCTGCTCCCACCAAGATCTACTTGGATCACCCACATGAGTCAGGAGGTGAGGCTGAGGAGCCTGATGCTGAGGGAGGCCCAGAGGGAAAAGACATGAAGCCGGGCCTTCTCGGCGGTGGCTCCTCATTTTTGGAACAACTTTCTTCTGGAAATTCACGAGGCCCCAACGCTGGGTACTTTCAAATGCCAACTGAAAAGTGAACCTGGGTTGTGTGGAATAACAAACAGGGGAACTGGGTGTGTGTCACACACACCAAAGCGGTGTACATCCAGGCCTTCCCTCCTGTCAACTACTGATTTCTTTGCTTTGCTATTTATTATTTATTTATTCCTGCATTATTTGTTATTGCTGTATGATAATGTTTTTATGTTTTTGGTATTCTGTAAGCCGCCCAGAGTGGTAGAATATACCAGATGGGCAGGATATAAATCGAACAAATAAAATAAATAAATAATATGCCCGTAATAAGTTGCCTTGGCTGAACAGGGTTTGAACCTAGGCCATCACTCTACTCACTACACCACACTGGGTACTCCACAACAACACCTTCTATTTCCCTAGGGTATGAATGACCACTGTTACCTTGATTGCCTGCTATTATTTTGTCATTACTGATGGAAGCCTGGTTAGTTTTCTAAACTTAATAAGAGGAATACATGCACATGCATGCACACACTTGCATACAAAACAGAAAAAAATAATGAAAATTAGCCATTAAGCATAAAGAAAGGTCCCATTATTTTGTGGGTTTTTCCCCCTCTTTTCTTTCTCCTTTTCTTTGTTCATGGCTGTAATGGAGACTACCCATGCTAAATTGCCTTCAGTAAACAATCCATGTTCAAATTGTTGATTAGAAACTTCATTATATGAAAAGGCAACCACAGGGCTCATTTTTACAATTTATTGACTGGCTCCAGAAAAATCTCCCAACACCCCAAGTAAATAGCACAAGTATCCCAACAATTCAGAGTCTAAACCAAAAGTGGCCCCTAGGGCCACCTTGAACCTTCCCTAGTAAAAATTCCTTGCCTTTGCATTGTAAGTAGTGCTGGTAAAAATAAAAATAAAACTCATGTATGAAAGGTTGATTTTCAGTCAAGTGGCTTCAGAGGGAAGGGTAAACCCTTCACTCAGCATACACTTTGATACTGAATCTATATCCCTAGTATGCCCTTGTTTTTCAATAACACAAAATCAGAAACTCAGCTGAACGCTATGCATTTAGACTCTAGTATGACCAAGAGGAGCTCTCTAATGCAGTCATATGGTTAACTGCATTGCCAACACCAAGATAGTCTACGCAAGCTGTTTGAGTGAGTCCGAGGGTGAGATTGAGTTACAGGTATAAAGGAGAGAGAAGCTTAAGCCTTATGTCAGTCTAGCAAAAAAGAAAAAGCTAGAAAGATAACATGCTGAGGGCCTTATGCTGCTGTCAGGTAAGGATATTGGCAAATATACTTAATACATATGGATATGGAGAAGAGGATGAAATTTAAAGATGAAGAGGATGTACTGGATTGAACTGATTTGGGGGGGAGGAAACTTATTATTCTAATCATAGAACAAATTTCATGGGAATTCTGAAAAAAATTCATATCTCCTATCATTGACCTTCCATTATTTAACCATCTTTTACAGCACCATTCTGTTCTGCTGTCATCTTTGAAGTTGTCCCTTCTTGCTTCAAATACTTATCCCAAACCTTGTCAGTTACATGTGTCAAAAGCTTGGTTTGCTCTCCTTTTAATAAAACCATCATTTAGACGATCTATTTCTAGTAACACAGGGGTGTCACAATTCACTGGTGGTGGTGGTGAATCTGTAAACAGTTGAAAGAAATCTCAGATACTCACACCAACAGGCGAAGAGATGAGAGCTTTATGTCAGCAGCATTCCCATACAAGCACTTAAATGGTGGAACAAGAGGGCTTACAGTGCTGTGAGCAAAGAAGTGATGTGGAGATGTCTCCATCAGGAATGCAATCAAACAGCCTTAAAGCTGCTTCCAGTTATCAAATAGCCACTTTCTATGAATCTTGGCTCAGCTTTGTTTCCAATGCTTTAATTACTGTATGCACAAACAATGTGGAAAAGTGAATTGTAAGCTTTACACTCTGGACTACTGGATGTACAAAAGTCATTAACAGAAGGGCTGTAAAAATCTTCTAGCATTGTTAGCTGCCTTGATCATGGTAATGCTAAAACAGTACCAAAACAAACAAAACAAAAAAACAAAACCAATTTCACACACAGCTTGCTTTCTTCCTTGCTAATTTTCTATTAATGTTCATTAAAGCCCTTTAAAGCATAGTGGGAGAAACAGCACTTGTAGAACATATAGATTATGTTCAAAATTTAGATGTAATTAAACATATACACTTACATTTCTAGCTGACCATTAAGTTTTGTCAGCATACCTTCCAATGACAATAAATCAATTGATTACTTTCTCATTGCACATTAGTAAAGATCTGGTTCACTTGGTTTAAGAAAGAGTATGCCCAATATTGACATGTTTTATGTGGCAATCCATGAGCGTTTGAGAATGGCTAGAGGTGGTACTAATGAAGGTGTGCACAGGCTTTGGAAAGAAGAGTTCAAATGAGTTAAAGCAGGGTGTTTGCATGATACTAGAGCAGATGTAGGATGGTTCAAGAAGCCCCAAGTCACATATGGGTTTGTTACAACACCTCTACAAGTTACTGATGTTTCCTTTGGGTTAAAAATGCTGAATTTTGAGCAAAAATACCTGGTGCCAGTTACTGTAACAAAACAAAAAAGTGCAGGGTCATGCAAGCAAGCAACATAGCAAGGCAACTTTGCTTTGCCTATAAACTAATGGTCCACCACACTCCCATAATTGCTGGTGCTGTTGTAGCTCTCTCCATCCCAATTTACAACCTTTGTTTTCCTCAATTTTGGAAAAGAGATGTTCAAAATAGTTAAATTTGTGAAGAATCTGTGGCCAGAATTCCAGGTATTTCTGAGTCTGTGATTTGTTCTCTTGAAACTAATATAATTAGTATGTTTTCACATATTTTAGAAATGTGCATAGAAGGGGGTTGCACATTTTTTCAAATATGTGCATGTTTTCAAATTTGTGTGCGTGCGCGTACATTTAAATGCATATGTATATGTACAAAAATGTGCAAAATCCTCTTGTACACATTCTAAAATATTTCCAAACATGTTTTAGTCAACGGGAGAATGAATCCATTATTGTGTTTGCTTTTAAACAAGGAAAAAAACAAAAGAAAAAATCCATTAAAAATCCACATGGAACCAGTACAGAACAAAGTTGGGACAGGAAAGCACAGGGAGATGGACTTGACAGAAACTGACTTCCTAATAGTGGTAGCTGCTTCTTTTTAACATACAATTGATCCAGATTTAAAGATGTATCTTGTTCGTGTTGCAGAAGGGTATCAAAAAACAGTCCAGTTTCTAAAGAGTCTTTGCCTGACACTGGTGCTATGGAATAGATAACAAAGAGACAGGAAAAAAACACACACAACGCCCAATGGAGGGCCATGCAATAAAAGAAATAAAGTGTGCATGTTTCAACATTAGGAAGTGGGAGATGACTTTCAAGAAATGGAAGACCTCTGGCTAAGTTTTCACAGTGAAAACCTATGAATACGAAGCAAATACCAAACTAAAGTGAAGGAGAGTTTGCCCATAGCTATGAAATGCAATATAAATTTAAAGATTTTAGAGATGCAGTGCATGGAATGTTGGTGCTTCTGGTGTGATTTCTTGTTTTACTTCACTCAGTAGATTCACTTGTAAGTTTAAAAAATTAAATTCAGCAACATCGTCTATTTTGAATTATTGGGTTTTATGGTGGCCTATTTTTGAACTTCCTGTACTTGGTAAGTTCATCACTATTATGGTCCCAGAACAGACGCAAGCAGAAATACACAGAAATGGCATTTCAACAGCCCAGCACAGTGGTTTTGTGGGCAAAAAGTGAGAGACTATGCTTAGCTTCTCTAAAGACAAAATGTAAAACCCCTCGAGCAGGAGATAGGAACTAATCATATTGGGAAGGACTGGCCACTTCCTGAACACACAGATTTGCACACAAGATGATCTATGAAACTCTTCCTCCAGATGCAACTTGTGGTGGCTCAAAATGGCAGAATGAGGATTTCATCCTGCTTAAACTATAAGCTGCCACTTTCTATCCTCCTCACCTCAGTTCCTCATCTGGACATGTACTGTGCAATACATTTCCAGTGATTTGCTTCACCCCCCCCCCAAAAAAAAAGCATAAACACAAAGCCTTTCATATTTAAGGTATTAATTATTAATCATATTAAGGTATTACAGCTATCCCGCTGGTGCAAAAAAAATAATCTTTTATTTAACATCCAAAAAACCAAGGAATTCATAGTGGACTATAGGAAAAAAAGAGCAGACATTCAGCCACTGTATATAGATGGAGTTTGTGTGGAACAGGTGGTTGAATGTAAGTTTCTTGGGACTATCATAACAAATGACCTGACTTGGAGTGCAAACACCGCTGCGTTAATCAGGAAGGCACAACAACGGTTGTATTTTCTAAGGATTCTTAGAAAGCAACAATTGACTGAGAGTTTGTTAATCACCTTCTATCGGAGTTCAATTGAGAGTATATTATCCTACTGTCTCTGTGTATGGTTCACGAGCTGCACAGTGGCAGAGAAAAAGGCAATTCAAGGGGTGATCAAGACGGCCCAAAACATCATTGGCTGTTCACTCCCCTCTTTGGAAGAATTGTATAAGAACAGATGTAAGAGGAAGATATCTAACATACTGAAAGACTCCTCTCATCCGGGATATCAGTTCTTTAAACTATTACCATCAGGAAGGAGATTCAGGGTATTGAAAGCAAGGACAAGCAGATTCAAGAACAGTTTTTACCCAAGTGCAGTATTGAGTTTAAATGCGGGGCCATAAGTTTTTGGTGGACTTTTTAATTGCTGAGAGAAAACGGGGTATCTATATTTGGATGGTGAAAGTTGTGTATATTTTAACTTTTTTTTTGTAGTGTTGTCCAGTTTTACCTTGGGGAAGAGCACCTCATTTCGTTGCACCCACTTGTGAGCGCAATGACAAATAAATTTCTTATGTCTTATGTCTTATGTCTTATTTAACAGAGGTGGGAAGAGGAACCTGCAGACTAACCTTGAAACTTTCCTGATATGAATCCCCATCATTGAGACTTCACTGAAGAGCCACAGCTACAAAGCACTCCGGAGGCTTTGAAGAGTATACTCCTGAAGATTCCACTCATGAATGAAACCAGTTTAGTCTCTTGCATTTGGCTATGTGAATGACATGTGGGAGCGACTGTGTCCCTAAACACTGCTCCCTAGAGTGAAGGAAGGGAGCAAGCAAGCCACATAGCAAGACAGCATGCAGCTCTTGAAACTCTTGTGATTAACTCAGTACATGGACTTTAAAATGTTTAAAACCCACCACTTTAAATACAATGTTAAGATGGCCCAACACTTCCTGTAGCTCCATCAATATTACCCTTTCTCATGGTAAGAGATCAGTAGCCTACTGGATTGCTGCAGGGTATCAAGCTTGATACCCAGATAAGTCAGCACAGCATATAGTGCCTCCATTTTCTCATCCCCTAGGGGCACACCTAGTTTTTCCTTGAAACACTGAAAGGCCACCATCAGCCACTGACAGTGGGAGGATCCCTTCCCCCCCCCAAAAAAATCCAAATAATGAACACTTGCAAAAGCTTGATCTCATGCTTGGGTGCTCACCTTCAAAGACTTCCTCCTGGATCTTTGAATGCACCACCGCTTCTAACCCTCCAACCAACTTTAAATTTTTGGACAGCATAGCCTCCTTATCCCCAACCACTGGGATGTGGAAACTCAATTTAAAATCATCTAAAATGTAACAAGTGGCCTCCCTGTCTGGGTAGGCACTCAACCTCTTCTCAGACACTGATACCCTAATTGAGCTGAGGCCCTTTTGCAGATCCTGCGAATAGCTTTTTTTTCCCCACTAGGCTTCTTTCCACATCCAGTCCCTGCTCTCCCACAAAAATATGCCAGTAGTGGCATCTGAACCACTGCAGGCGGCTCACTAATGATGGAATTTGCAAGGCCTTCAGTTGCAAGACTTGCATGCATTAAATTCCCAGCAAACAAGGCGAAGCTGAACCACCTAACCTGCTAATGAGCGGGGAACTGCAGCCTATGTAGCCTCTTTAATTAGGTAGCCACTTTCAAAGTGGGCAGGCAGGGGTCATTATTCACAACCATAGACCATTGTAATGGACATCCTACTGCATATTGGTATGAATTGCTATACACATATGGAACCCTTCATCATAGAAAAGTCATCCATGACCTGGGAAATCCATTTACATCCTATAAAACAAATCTAGGTACTGGAAGAGAGACAGGGTCCTGCTCGGTTGAGCACACACAATCATTCTAGCATAAATAATGCAATCTGGAAGCCAGTTGGCCCAACACCAGTTTGGCTTGCACCACCACATTTTCTCACACTCCTTCTCTTCCTCCTCTTCTTTTCCATGTTTCTATTTAAAAGCTCAAACACATCCACAAACTAACCCTTTTAAATCTTTTCCACCATTGTTGGAAGGAGTAGTCACCCAATGGCAAGGACTGATCCCCACAGGGAAGAACTTCCTGTGACACAGAATTATAGTCTGTGTCTGGGACAGAAGGGAGAGACTTATCCACTGCCTTTGGACTGAACCCTGGCACCAGACTTGGCAAAGACCACTGAGAATATGGAGTGGTCTGAGGTTTGGGTAAAGGGACTTAATGAAACTGTTGTACTGGTCACTGCAGGGACCAGTGTCCTACGCTCAGTTAAAGGGGATGAACCCAGTGGACTAACTGGGCCCCATGACCAAACCAAATGAGGTGTCTGTTGTAGCAGCAGACTCACATGGCACAAATGCTCCTGGCACTGCTGCAATTCTTCCAATAATCCCCTTTTCATCCTGGCAACCAGAATCTAACATCTCATTGCTGGAACCACTGTGCCCAACTGGCTTCATTGCCACACTCTCCTCCATCTGCATCTTGGACTTTGCAACCATCACCTGGGTACCAATCACTGATCTTTGGACCTGCATGACCATTATTATTGGACATTGCATTTCTTACCTAATCAGTGCCCTGGAGCTCCTAGCCATTGCCATTCCAGAAGAACCCACATGCTCACTCTATTTAGTATAATTACTACTATTATGACGATTGATTGATTGATTGATTGATTGATTGATTGATTGATTGATTGATTGATTGATTGATTGATTGATTGATTGATTGATTGATTGATTGAATACACTGTTACATTATCAACCTGGGGTTTGCCCTCAGCTCCCTTAAAGCCAGGTACCCATCTGCCATACCTGGCCCCCAACATTTGACTCCTTGATGCTCCCCCAAACTACAAAGGGACAGGGGCCACTAAACTGGGCCAGCACCCCACCAGTCAACAAAGCATCTCCTGAACTAATTCTCCCCTCCTTTGTTTTAAATATGCAGGGCTCTCCTGAACATCCACAATTTCTCTTTTTCTTTTTGCATCATTGTCGGGCAGAGCTTACAGCTCAACTCCCTCCCCATTTTTTTCTAAATTGCAGGATCATGCCACTGTGCTACCCACTCTTGAGGCCTCTCAGCTGGCTTCTGCACCACAATAGGAAATTGAAACCACCTTTGTGCTCTGCACCACACTTCTTTTCCCCACGTTCCACAAAGAAGAGGCCAAGGCAGGGATGGGCAGCCTTTCAAAACCACATCAGGTAGTAGTGGCCTTCTTGTGTGCACCTGATCCTAGCAGGTGGGCAAAGAACACCCACCCCTGCAGAAGGAGCCTTTTCTAAACTTCCCAGTTCTTCACTAAGGTGTCTCATCAAGCCAAGAGAGCATAAATAAACAAGTATGAGAAATTTAACATGTATTCCTTAGACCCTGACAAAGGTGTGCTGAGTACTTTTCTTTTTCTTGTGGCAGTGCACCCAGTACAGTGGACATCTTGCTAAGAGCCCTTGGGTGGCTTCCCTTTACCACTAGATACAGCTCTCCACATGAAGGATGATGGATCATGATGAGGTTTTCTTTTGAATCTTCAAGCATTGTTCAATAGCAATTTAAATCGTATCAGAGCATCAAGGAAAGGCAAAGAGAAATTTCTATAAAATACTGTAGTTTTCAGCAACTGGGAACATAAATTCCTAAGGGATTGCATTTCACATCCATTTGAAAACAAATGGTGAAGTCTGCAGACTTCTTTTGGATCTCCATATGCCACAAACATACCTTTTCTCCTTTTCTATGTCTCTGTTGTGTCACCCAGGAAATGACTTCAAAAGAAAAGCCTGCCAGCTGTCAGGTGCTGTGGCTGCTCAAAAAGCAAATCTCAGCTAAAACCCATTGGGTTAATAACTGGAGGGTGGGTGGGTGTGTTTTTAACCCAGTCAACGTCTTGAAGATTTCTTGGTGAATAAAAAGATTTTGGAGGTCAAATTGTCCAAATTTTTATTGAGAACTGATTAAGAGCTGCAACAGACAAACCTAGTTCTGTTTCAAGTGCATCTATTTCCATTAATGCAGATCTAGGAAGACAGCATCCTTCCAATATCCTCAATCCTAGCAGGGGCACCCAAATTGGAATGATCAAAGATACTAGACTGCGATGCAGCCATCCTCTTCATGGATATAAGAGAAGTGATAGTTCAATAGGGGTGAGGCCACAGAAATGCTTAAAGGGCCATTACAGGGCAGCAATAGTTATGGGAAATGACCTTGACAGATGGGCTTTCATTGAACAACACTCAAACTAACTCCTAGTAGCCCTGTGCAGAAGGAGGCAGTGGTAAAACTCTTCGGAATAATTATACTTCAAAAACCTTACGATGAGTATGGAAATTACACAAAACTAATTTAAATATCTTAAACCTCAAAACCTCCATATTAAGGGAAGGTATTAGATCATTTTATACCATCTCCGTGCCAGCATTTCCCGTTGATTTTTTTTGGTCTATTGCAATTTGAGCTTTCATTGTGATTTTGAAGCAAAGACTGCTTTAGTTGCCTTAATGAATGAACTTTACATGAAAATAGGCAGAAGTGTACTGTGGATCCTTAAGCACTCATCCAGAAAGAGCATTTGTTTCTCCAACACATACCTGATAGTGTTCTGGTGGTATTTTTCTTGCCATCCACAAGATATATGCCTTGTTTCAATATTTTCAGTGACAAAATCTGAGACTTTCCATGGCTCTTTTTCTCTAATGCAAGGGCTGTTTTTTTCTCTCTCCTTATCTTACTTCATTCAGGGGAAGACGGATGGAGTTTAGCGCTAAAGCATTTCCAAATTCATTTGTAAGGTCACCACTCCTCAGTCAGATAGACCTTTCCATTGTTTAACTAGTAAAAAAAAAAACAAATGTTGAAAACCTCCAATACAGAAATCCTGGTAGAAAATTTCTCCCCCACCCACAAAGGATTTCAGTATACTCTTAGGAGAAAAGCAGTGCAGTTCATTCCTACACTCATAATCAAGAAGCTTTCAATTAGTTGTCGATTAGGGTTTAATTACTCTCACACACAAGCTGTGGTAGGGAATTGCTTTTTTTTAAATTAAAAAAATATTTTTTAAGAATTGTGATATATTCTCGGGAGAGAAGGGGCTTTAATATAGTGAATATTGCAAATGGAATGTGAAACCAGCAAGTCCCCCACACTTTTGTGACCAACAGAGACAAATTGGAATGGAGTAGACAATGTTTGATCCATCTAGACATGCCTTAATAATCTCTCGCCAACAGAGATAAAGTATGTCACTAATCTATTTAAAAAACAACAACAACAAAAACACAACAGGACTCTTGCCCATGAAGGCAAGTTGTAAAAAAGAAAAAAAAGTTTTGAGAGAGAGTGTCTGTACTGATGCTGCCTTGTGTATGTGTGCATGTGTGCGGCTTGATCTCCCTCGTGAGGGAAGAGGAGAGGGGGAAGGAGCTTTGGAACAGCACTGGTTTGTGTTTTTGTGTTTGTGGCCCATCCTTCCTTTCTACATTGGTTCAAGTTATCACATGCCCAAACCATGCAAATAGATTTGTTTTTTAAAAAGCAGAAGCCCCAATGGTGAAGGGGAAAAGTCCCAGTGAAGAAAGGGGGGCTCTGATCTGATTTATACTTCTCTTTGCATGTGATCAATGGGGAAATAATGAATCAGCCTGCCCCAAACCCATAGTATTCCCAGCATTTTAAAAATCAATGTGATTGCCCTCTGAGTCACTTGACTATGATGGAGTTTCAGGAAGGCATTGTGACCCCATGGACCAGAGCACTCCAGGCCCTCCTGTATTCCACTGCCGTCTGGAGTTGGGTCAAATTCATGTTGGTCACTTTGATGACACTGTCCAACCATCTTGTCCTCTGTCGTCCCCTTCTCCTCTTGCCCTCAAAATTTCCCAACATCAGGGTCTTTTCCAAGGAGTCTTCTCATGAGATGACCAAAGTATTGGAGCCTCACCTTCAGAATCTGTCCTACCAGTGAGCACTCAAGGTTGATTTCCTTCAGAATAGATAGGTTTGTTCTCCTTGCAGCCCAGGGGACTCTCAAGAGCCTCCTCCAGCACCACAATTCAAAAGCATCAATTCTTCGGTGGTCAGCCTTCTTTATGGTCCAGCTCTCACTTCCATACATCACTACTGGAAAAACCATAGCTTTGACTATGCGGGCCTTCGTCGGCAAGGTGATGTCTCTGTTTTTTAAGATGCTGTCATCGCTTTCCTCTCAAGAAGCAGGCGTCTTTTAATTTCGTGGCTGCTGTCATCATCTGCAGTGATCATGGAGCCCAAGAAAGTATAATCTGTCATGGCCTACCTGCACAAAAATGTAAGGATAAAGGGCATCCATAGGCTGGTATGGCCACATTGGTTGCCACTGACTTAAATCCCAAACTAATAGCTGCCTCTGATCCTAACTGCTATTTCCTAGCTATTAAGATATTCCTAGATGGAAAAATTCTAGTAGTAATTAATATTTACATGCCTCCCTATTCTACTCAGTCAATTTTAGACCAGGAGTGGGATCTCCTGTCCAATTTTCTTGAGGAGCTAGAGGGCCAATTTCCCAACAAGGGTTTTTTCACTGGAGGAGACTTTAATGCCAGAGTAACCAGTGGTTTGATAATATTGGCTAGAACACCAGAAATAGATCCAGATGACCTAAGGCTGCTACCATTCAATTACAAATGGTGCTTCAAGGATAAAATCCTAAATGTGGCAGGGCTTAATATGGCTAGATTTTGTGTTTAACATAATTGCATATGGCTAAACGGTCTAACAGAATACCCCAACTCTGGAGAATTCATCTTAGAGTAACTACAAAAGATAAGTCGGAATGTTAAAGCAGAACAAAAGTTTGCCCACCTGTTAACATCTGAAACACTATTAGACTTCAAATTCTCTATAATGACGTCAAACGAGCCTAGTAGTGTAATTGGTTCCTATGAAGGACTGATAGCACTCCTTGTGGAAACATTAAGTCATAATCCCATGCAAGAACACAACAGGCCAAATCGTCCCAAATGGAACTGGTTTGATCGTGAGTGTAGGGACCGAAAAGTTATTCTAAGGAGGATCTTAAGACAATATAAGGAACAGGAGCTTGGTCCAGTTATTTCTCAACCGTATTCTATAATAAAGACAACTCTACCAGTGTCAAGGGTGAAGTCTTGCCTAAGGAAGTCCCAGAATGGCCTCTGGTCACTCCTGCAGAGATAAAGGAACTCTTCCCTCAGTTAAAACTGGGTAAATCACCAGGATCTGATATAATATCCCCAGAGCTATTAAAGTTCAATATGGATCGGTGGACGGCACCATTGGCTGCCCGTTTTACCATGGTAGACAAAACAGGCCTATTACCAGAAGCCTGGACCAATGCAATAGTAGTTCCAATCTAGAAATCAGGTGACCGGGTGCAGTTCCATGCAACATCATTTTTAAACCTCAAATAGTAGGGATTTTTAAAATAGATTTCCATTTCTTCTTTAAAAATGAGAGTATCTTAAAGCCAAAATAGGTTTTATTTAAAAACAAACACCAAAACAATGATTTAAAAGAAGTTTAAAAGAAGACCCATGCCACCCAAAGGTGTCAGGAGAGATGCAATCCCATGTATGACTAACCAGTCGTATGCTTCGATTGCTTCAACAGGACATGCTGCCACATAAACATTCTGAAGACTCAAAAGAAATGGTGGAAAGTTGGAAGTAAAGCTATCTCCTGAAATTATTCATTTTCGAAATACTGTCCATGTCATGAAATTTTAATTAGTTGACTATAAGAGATTATTTTACTATATTATGTTCATCATGCTTTCATTATTTGACTGACGTGCCTCTGAATTGTTTATTTATATACAAATATAAATACAATTAGCCTGAAATTTAAGCAATTTAGGAAAAAATAGAATTGTTGTAACAAGCAAACATCTCTAATCTAAAAGAAATAAAGAAACAAAAAACCTTAGAACAGAGGTAGTGGTTTTGGGCAGACAAAAAACTATATTGTGGTAATTCCTTTAGTAGGCCAACCCAAGAGATGCCATGTATAGGTTAGCTGTCTCAATCTCTGCATCAGACACATTGTGATAAAAAACAGGCTGAGGTGAGAACATCTTAAAGTCATGTTTTCTTAAGACATAATGAAGAAGCAAGGCCTGCTGACTAAAAGTAGGTGCACAAGGTGATGTGGTAGTGTTACATTTTACCACAGAATTTCTGAGCACAAGAGAAGCATTAAGTTTACTTTGATTGTGATTTTTTAAAAAATCGGGCTGCTATGAGATGTTGGCCTGGGTACAACAGCCCCCAACAATTGTTATTTAAAAAGAATTCCCAACCTCATATTTGTTTTAAGTATATTGAGATCTTAACTTTATTCAGTTTAACAAGTCAGTTAAAAGATGCTTTTAATGCTAGCCTTATGAATCACAGGGTTTGCATTACCAGCTCAGTACTATGAACACCCACCAAGATAGCAATTTTTCTCTGTAAGGAGGAATCAAATGCTCCAGAAGGAATAAGAAGCATGTATTGAAATGTCTCTCCATGGCTCATCTAAAAATAATTCCTTGTGTTTAGCACAGACTAAGTAATTTAGCTGTGCTTGAAGTTCAACCAAGGAATTATTTTTAGATTAGTTAGTATAAGCAGAATGAACGAGCTATCCTTTGCCACACACACCCAGCAACATTTCAAGTGTGATATCTTTGATCAAATGTACTCCAGGCTTGGGAAGAAAATGAAATCTTGAGAAAGTTTCAGAAATGTTCTATACAAAAAACAAAAGAAAAAAAGAAAAAACCACACACACACACACATTTCAACAGCTTTGGAAAGAAGGGTGACCCAGGGTTTTTCTGTATTGGGGTAAGCAACACAGTCCTCTGAGAGAACAGGTGTGGGTCAGTTGATGCTGAATGGGTTATGGTTGTATATACAGTTAGGTACAGAATCAGAAATATTGTTACTTTTTTAAAGTTATGTTCATGTTACTTTAAGTTACAAACATTACTTTTTCTATACTTTTTGTTACCAAAATATATGTAGGCAATAGAAATATAACCCTAAATTGCCAAAATTTATCCAGGTAACTTAGTACTTCCCCACAAAATTTTAGAAGTAAGAAATAGATATTACTCATTATACTAAAGTAAACAGAAGCTATATAAGTCACTAATTAGTCAAGAGCAGCAGTGTTATTTTCTTGTTGCTTCCACAAGTCTTGTGCTGTCAGCCATATCATAATTTGCAATGTGTTGCTTCCATGCTATGGCCAAGAGGCAGCCATGCATATATCAGGATCATCATCAGAATCCTGAGGATAAAAGGTAAAATCCCTCCACTCCTCAAGACCGCTGATTCCCCATAGCCAATAGCAGCGGAGGGAGGATTAAAGAAAGATCACTGTTTCCCAAATACTGATGTGTGTGTTGTGTCACATTTCACCTACAGCTTGTACTGATCGTGTGTTGTGTGCCATCAAATCATGTCCAACTTACAGTGACTCTGATGGGGTTTTTGAGGAAAGTCAGGTATTTAAGGAGTGTTTTTTTTCCAGTGTCAACCCCCATCCACACTCCTGTGGGTTTTCATGGCTGAACAGGGACATGAACCCAGGTTTCCTGAACTGTGGTACATCACTCTATCCACTACACCACATTGTCCTCCAATAGCAGCAGGGGAAAAAAGGGACCTGCTTCCTACTACTGTGCTGATCAGTTGGGCGATGAGGGAAAAGGACAGAGAACCTCAGAAGTCTGTGGATGTCACAAGGAGGGAACAAGGTCTGCAGGCCTGTATCTTTTCTGTAACAACATAGCTCCCCTCTCAAAGGGAATAAATGCTTCATCTCTCAAAAAAGTATTCCTAATTCAGATTTCAAATGTCAATCCTTGAGAAGAGACACAGAGAACAATTACTCTTTTTAGGGGCAGGGGGCACTAGCAAAGCATGTAAACTAATTTACTACATCAGTGCTTGTAATTAATGTCTTCTCAGACTTTTCAGACCATACATAGTATATTACACCTGGAATTTCCCCAGGCCATTTCTAATACATTACATTCAGAGGCACTGAAAATGCATCTGTTATTATTCTTGTTGTTTTCTGCATCAAAAATTGTAGTCCCAGGTTTTTATTTGATGTTTCACACCCTTCTGACCAGCCAGGAAAAATAAAATAAAATCTATGCATACGTGGTTTAACATACAAATGGTACAAACATTGATGAGAAGACTGTGAATGCTGTCATCAAACAGCACCCAAGATGGGCTGAAAATCAAAGCCTGACATAGAGGCATTGGCACATCACTGTGCATGTATACACGACTTGTTGAATTATGGAGAAGCTTAAATGGCATAGTGGCATTCATTCATTCATCTCTCTCTCTCTCTCTCTCTCTCTCAGTTTAACCTCCACCTGTTTTTTCTTGTTGTTCTTTGAGGGATTGGGGGGTTGGTTTTTTGTGATGATAAAATCATACCGTTGGTGCAGCTTCTTCAGGGGAAGAAAAATTTGGCTAAAACCCTATTTCATTTTTATGCTGGCATGATGCAACTGACACAAAACAAATATCTGCAAGTTTAAAAGATAGCATGGGCATTTGCTGTTGCATGCCAAGCCATGCACTGTGGCACACAACAGCTGACTTCCTAACATTCACCAGTACATAGTCAGGATTTATGCCATTTGTGTTATGCAACTTTCATATCTACCAGGATTTTGGCCATTATAGTCTTGTCTGCTTGGATATACCTACAACACTGAATGCACTTCAGAAGTTTAATTGTGAACAAGGATGTTGACAAACCTACCTCCTTCCCACTCACCCACTACCTGCCATTCCCTTGAGATTACAGAAACAGATGGTTTGACCAGTACCTCGCAGGTCATAGAGCAAGACAAGAGAACCTCACTCCCTGGAGCTGAATCTGACCTTAAGGTTTCAAATACCACATCATTCATTTCCTCCTGGCATTGTGTTTATGGACACAAACACGCAAAGAGACTATTTGTTCATCTTGGTATGGGCTTTTTGCCCTTTTGAAATATTGAAAAGCCTTCTTCTAAACTGACATGAGAGCTTCAAATGAACAGGTGGGCATTTTTGGCCCTACCTTTCACCCTCTTCCCCAAGCACCATGGAACCCCTCCACAATTGAATTTGATCCACAGGTGAAAGAGATGTCACACTTTTTTTCTTTTTTTTTTGTAATCTGTCTGGTGTGCTGTCTTTGGCTTGTACAGTTGTTGCATGTTGTGCTGGCCAAGGAAAAAGGAGATGGTGGTGGTGGCGGCGGGATAAGATTGATATATATCCCTACAAGCATCCAATTCCTTCAGCAGACAGATGTGGCAACGTGGGATCTAAATCTAGACCTTAGGTTAGTTAGGTATTGGTGAAAGATATATAGATAATCTGGTGCAATGTACCTGATTTATGAATCATACCAGCTGCTAAAGTAGCCTGAACAGCTTGTGACTTACCAAGCTGAACACAGACCATGCATTGTGGTCTGACAGGCACTTGAAATCCTCCATTTTAACAGTCTGTAGTAGACAGCTAAAATAAAAGAAAACAGAAGATTTAGAAATCTTCTAAAGACCTTCTTAGACTGCTATTGTGGGCATTGATGGATCTTCCTCCTCTGGCAGAGAGTTGAAGGCCCCTGTTTAGTGGAAAGTGGTGCAGAAAGACAAGGAGATCCCTACATGCCAGGCATTGACACTTTTCATAAACAGAGCCTTTCTATCCATGGCAGGCTTGTTCAGATATAAAAATTGGCTTTTGTGGACTCTAGTCCACTTCATCATATAAATACAATTAGTTGGCAGATGTAGATGCGGATGAATGTCAAAAGAAAATGACAGTTAACAGGCAAGGCAAAAGTACAGCTTGAGACAATTTAATTAGAGCTCAAATATATTTATCCAACTTTGTGCCAAAGCCATGCAAGAATCTTGGAATTGTAGTAGCTCAAAAGCTAAATATGAGCCGACAATACAATGTAACTGCAAATAACAATAATAAATAAATAAATAAATAAATAAATAAATAAATAAATAAATAAATAAATAAATAAATAAATAAATAAATAAATAAATAAATAAGGTAAATGCAATTTTAGGATGTATTAACAGAAGTATTGTCTCCAAATCTCATGAGGTACTAGTCCCCCTCGATACACTGGTTAGGCCTCATCAATAATACTGTGTCCAGTTCTAGACGCCACACTTTAAGAAGGATGCCAACAAAACTGGAACAAGTTTAGAACAGAGTAACAAGGATGATCAGGGGGCTTAACTGTTAGAGCAGTATGACAGTGGAACCAATTTCCGCAGCAGGTGGTGAGCTCTTCAACACTGAAGGCATTCAGGAGGAAGTCAGACAGCCGTCTGTTAGATATTCTTCAATTTAAATTCCTGCACTGAGCAGGGGAGGGGGTTGGACTCAATGGCCTTATAGGCCTCTTACAGCTCCGTTATGCTATGAACTTTTATAAGTTCCATCTCTCTGTTTTTGTTTATTTAGTTCTCTTAAGCGCGCTAGCAAAAGTCTGTTCCATTGCTGAGTTGAAACCTTTTTATTAAAAGACACTATGCAGGGACTTGTTCACTTGCTATATGGGAAATTAACACTCCCCAGGAGCGCCCATTTTCATTGAATCAGGCAATCACACTGCCAAAAAGTAGGGTTAACCCACTCGGAACAAATTTAAACTACCCCTGCTGGATGGACAGAAAAAGACAATTCCCTGCTCAGAAAGATAACTCAACAACAGGCTTTCCCTCATTGAGCTTTATGTCATGTAGCCATCGGGTTTCAATTGGAATTCATCTGTGGCCAAACTGAAGTAAATTGCAGGGTAAATGGCCAGTTTAGTCACCCCCTGACACTGCTGCTATGAGCCGAACTATCATATCACAATATCCACCACAGACAACAACCAGCAGTGGTCAATGAATATGCAATGGTTGACCATATCAAAAGCCATTGAGAGATGGAAAGCTAAAAACTCATTCGAAAAACATACAGCAGATGCAGCTGCTCATATACAAGCTGGACCACAGGAGTATTTTTGATTAGTTGAAACTTCAGTGGCTAGGTTGCCAATCTCTATTAAATGTTAGAAGCTTTCTCCATTAATGCATGCTCTTTTGGAAGTGTGCTGAAATAAAATAATACTGAAATTGCCTTCCAGTCTTTATAAAGCTATTCTCGGAAACTAACGTGTTTGTTTTTTTACAGTCAGATGCCTCTCATAGTGAGCCTGGGTGATGATATTAATGCTGCACCAGCTGAAATAGCCTTATAAGACACTTCAGTGTATCTCAGCCAAAAAAAGAAAAAAGAAAAAAAATCCACTCCAGAAGAATTCAATCAATTCCTGGGAGAACTTTGTGATGTGAGGAAATAATTGAGTGCTTGACATCTAACTTTATAGGTCAAAGCTTGAAAAGGCAATATCTCAGCAATAAACTGAGATAAAATTGTGGAATTTCTGTTTGGGAGGTAGACCCGTGGATCCACAGAATAGATTGAATTTGTGACCTGGATTCCAGAAAGTGCTTAATTTCTTTAACAATCAGAAAATGCCTCACTCTTGACACAGCCTTTTCAACAGCATTAAAGTGCTGATGGGCAGGTTGGAAACCACCTTGATTAGCAATGCAGGAAATACCTGTGCTCTGTTTTTTCATGAATGAAAGCAGTATACTTGCAGCCATACAAAAACCTTTCACATAGTAGTAGTGTATGGAAGCAGTTGTCATTCTTCCTTAAGCAACGAAAGGCCAAAGTCCTGACATGTTTTCCAAGCTGAAGTCGTGTTGCTTGGCATAGTAAATTGCATTGGATTAGGCCCACTGAATTAGTGGGGATTTGGTGAGTCAACTCCTCCCTAGGTTCTGCTGATTCAAGTGGGCCTACTCTAGTTGCAGCTTACTATGCTAAAATAAGTGAGATGAAGTCATGAGTGGAAGTCATAATGATGAAATAAAATACAACTTGTACATCAAGACTGAATCTGTAACTTGTATATTGGTGATCATTACCTGTAAAATTTCATTAATTAATCTACATCAACTATTGTCAACCTTTCTTGGGCAACAGCCCTTTTAGGAGCAATTCTCAGGTTCCAGGGCTCCCTGTCAAACGAGGACACAACAGAGATCTCTCAGAAGCATATCATGTTTATTTCTGTCTGTGGCCCCCTTCAAATGTGACACACACACCCCGGGGGGTATATGGTCCCTGTTGGGAGAAGCTGATCTACATACCTATCATTTATGTTGCCATGAAAAACACAAAATAAATGTTGAATCCAAGTATCTGTATTAGAATGCCAAAATTAAATGAAAATATATGTTGCTGTCTGTCCCAAAGTGGTGAATTCTTCTGGCTATCATCCTATAATATTGGTCTAGTATTAGTTGCACCTGCACATCATCTTCTTTTGTGGCAGTTGAAAAATGTTAAGGAGTAAATCAAACTGTAAGATAGCAATGCTGATCCTGGGTGTTTGAGTATGCATGTGGTCAGGTCCCATTCTAGTCATTCTTAGAGTAGGCCCATTGAAATCAGCAGGATTTGAATCAACAATGTGCCCTCTATTGATTTGAAAGGTTCTGCTCTTGAGTATAATAGTGGTTCTGTTATCAAACTACATTTCAGCGACTCATTTGTCCGCTCAGTCCAGAATAAAGAGATGAGACACATAACATGGGGGGTAACTAGGTCACATTTCTATTAACTTTTAAACTTTAATTCCTCTTTCAGAAGGCAGCCTACCCTAGTGCAATACTGGTCTGTGCCCGTAGTCTAAATTGACACTGCCTGGTTGTCACACCAGAACAATGTAACACCAAGTTAGCCCACTGCTCTCCCCACAACCATAATGCCCCAACAATTGGAAATAGCTCAAGAATCGCAAGGTCTCTCGTAATACCCGATGTGTGCCACTCCTCTGGCCACTTTCCTGTACACCATTCACCTCAGAAAAAGATGCCATAACCCCGGGATCCCGCCACATCTGTTGAACTTGAAAATCCACCCCTAGCCTCAGGTGCTCCCTCCAAAAGGAGGTACCATTGAAACCCTGAAGGAAATGTAACCACACTTTCAGGTCTTCCCTCATGCCCTGAGTTATACATATCTTGTGATATGGCATTTTAAGGCCCTTCATCGCTTCGCATGAGGAGAGCTCTCCCAGGAGCCACCACTTTGCAAGCAAAGTTTAGGTGCCCCACCATTTGCTGCAACTCCTGCAGGGTAACCTTTTGATGCGCCAGCATTCCTGTAGAGGAGCTTGCAGATCTGTCAGCTTTTCATCTGGCAAATGGCTAGCTTGAAGAATAGTATCCAACTCAATGCCCAAAAATACAAGTCTCTGGCTGGGACCTTCCATCTTTTCATCTGCCAAAGGGACACCTAAGTCCCTGGCTAACTCCTGAAAGGCATCCATCAACTCCTGATGTTGTGGGGTCCCCTGGCTATCACAAAACAAAACAAAAATCATCAAGATAATGAACCACTCTAGCATTCCTGACCTTAGACCTAAGCGCCCATTCCAGAAATGTGCTAAATTCTCAAAAACTAAACAGGATATAGAACATCCCCATGGGAGTGCCCAAATATGCGAGACAAGAAATATGGGTTAAATACAGGCCACACTTTATTGAACTATAATCATTGTTGCCAATCATTTAGCAAAAGGGGGTCCTGCCGTAGTGTGGATTCAGGTTTCAAACCTGGGTCAGAAGGACCCTTCTAAACAACCAATGTGCTAGTCCCTGGCCTCAGTTCTCCCAGTCTTAAAAACAGTGGGAAACTTGCTGGCCCAAATTTGATGACCCCAGACCTCACGCCACTCTCTCTGTTCTGACTGATGGTCTGGGCATGTCCCCAGCACATCTCCCCCCCCCCAAGCACTGTAATCGCACAATCCGCAGTGCTGGGAGTTCAGATGAACTATAATTAGCTGTTATTACAATTTGACTCCCCTCTTCAAATACCTGTTTAATCCGTACTAACTGCCACAGAAATGGGACTAGCCATGCTAAGTCCCATGCCCACCATCAAGCTGATGAAGCTCCAAAAGTCCCATGCCCGCCATCAAGCTGATCAAGGCCCCTCTTGATGTCTTCCAGGAAGACATTCACACCTCATTTGGAAAGATGTACACCATCTGACCAGAAAAATTCTGGCCTATCCAATCAGATCCTATGGTGACCAATCACCGATTCTAGGCCTCTGCAAACAGCTTTGCAGACTTCCCTGTTAACACTCCGTCGGGCAGTGTTTATGGGTAAAAAATTTCTCATATCCCTCCAAAACAGGCGGGGGATGATCATTGACCAGATGATGTGCATGCCAGGATATGTCCCCCTCAACCAAGTGAGGTCATAAATCACGTTGATGATCAGGGCCTTCCCAGGGTGCTGTGTCAAATCGTTGCCACCCAGGTGTATTACCAACATGTCTGGCGGGTGTTGTCCAAAGGCAGCCACCTGACAAAGCTGATCCCACAGCATGCCGCGGCGCCCTCTCCATTCAATAGGTGTCCGCGCATCCAGGCCAAGGTTGCTCCCCCACAGGGATGCTGCAGTGTATCTCGCTGCCCAAAAAACATGACTGTGTCCCACCATGACAGTGTGTCTCCTCCTGGCTACAACTGTGGTACCTGTAAAACATAAACACAATAGGCCCCTGCCTATACGTTAGGGAGTGCCTTAATGTACCTATGATAAGAGGATAATGTCCATCGTCCTAGCTGCCTGATATCCTCCGGGCAATAGCCAAGGGCTGCCACTGTGGAGGCCGCGCCAATTCTGAATGAATGTGTGCTGAATCTAAGACCTTGGACTCCCTCCTTCTGAAGTGCCAGATCTGTTAATTTACAGAACGGGTACTTCATAAAGGGGGATCCATCCCTGTGGATAAAAAGACAACCTGGTTCTGCACCCCTAATTCTCAAGTACGCCATCATAGCCTGGACAGGACAATTGCACCTAATGTGACATTGAGCCAATTTGACAACTGCTCCTCTACCCCGTTTATTATTATTATTATAACCTCCCATGCCAATTTGCCAGACCTCTGGGAGAAGAATCTCTGGAAACTTGCTGGCCCCTGGATCTAGCTCCCTGAACTGTTGAATCTGTTGGCGTGATAATGCGTCTGCTAAGTTATTGTCCATACCAGGAACATGCCTTGCAGCCACTGTTCCAATACGGATTAATTCCGTAAGTAGAGGGTCCACTGTAAAGAACTCATAATTGATTTTAGGAGGAAGAGAAATGTACATTTACCACTGTACATAAACGGTGAGGAAGTGGAGAGAGTTGGTAGTTTTAAATTTCTGGGTACTTACATCTCAGAGGACCTCTCATGGACTATAAATGCCAACATGCTAATGAAGAAGGCAGAGAAGAGGCTGTATTTCCTGAGAATGCTTGGCAAGTTAAATTTATCTCAGCATTTACTTCTGTCATACTATCGTAGCACCATTGAGAATGTCCTAACCTATGGCATTCTGGCATGGTTTGGGAGTAGCTCTGTAGCGGACAAAAAAGCTCTACAGAGAACCATTAAAATTGCCCAGAATATCATCGGGCTCCAGCTACCAACCCTGGATGACATCTTCACATCCCGCTGTGTAAGGAAATCACATAGCATCCTGAGAGACTCTTCCCATCCTGCTTATAACTTTCTGAACTGTTACCATCTGGCAGAAGATATAGAACAATTAAGACTCGGACCACACGTTTTCTCAATAGTTTTTATCCTAGAGCTATATAGTGAATAATTAGTTGGACTGTGTTACTTGGCCTGCGGTGTAGATGTTTGTATTTTTAGTGGGGGACTTTTAGTGGGTGAGGAATGTTTGGGAATTTTATGTGTGTGCATGTGTCTGGTCTCTGGGTGTCTGTGAATTTCGTTGTATGTGTATATACTTACAATGACAATGACAATGACAATTATTATTATTATTATTATTATTATTATTATTATTATTATTATTATTATTATTATTATTATTGTTGTTGTTGTTGTTGTTGTTGTTGTTGTTGTTGTTGTTGTTGTTTATTTATTTATTTATTCATTCATTCATTCATTCATTCATTCATTCATTCATTCATTCATTCATTCATTTATTTTTTCATTTCATTTCATTTCATTTATATCCCGCCTATCTGGTCGAGTCAGGATCAGCCTTGGAACTACGTATGTGGAGCTGCAACGTCTCATCTACTAATTTAACATCAATAAATTGTAGGGCTGCTCTAGATTTGTCCCCTTTTCTTGAAGCAACTACTTCACTAATCCTAAGTGCAACAAAGAATGTTAGCAAGGATGCTGCCTGACATAAACTAACTTCAAAATCATCCCTACAAATAACCTCCCATGCCAATTTGCCAGACCTCTGGGAGAAGAATCTCTGGAAACTTGCTGGCCCCTGGATCTAGCTCCCTGAACTGTTGAATCTGTTGGCGTGATAATGCGTCTGCTAAGTTATTGTCCATACCAGGAACATGCCTGGCCTGTATCAAAATATTAAACTTCAATAGACGCAGTGTAAATGCTCTAACCAAGGTCATGACCCTCTCTGAATGGGATGTGAGACTATCAATGATGACCACTGCCTGGTTATCGCATCAGAAGCATACGACTGAATCAGCCCATTCCTCTGCCCAGAGCCACAGGGCACCCACTATAGAAAAAACTCTAAGAATGTCAAATCCCTCGTCATACCTGCCTGATGCCACTCCTCCAGCCAAGTGCCGGCACGCCACCTGCCTCTATAATAGATTCCAAAACCAGTGGAGCGTGCAGCATCCGACTGGACCATGAATTTATTTATTTTATTTTATTTATTTATTTGTTCGATTTATATCCTGCCCATCTGGTAAATTCTACCACTCTGTGTGGCTTACAGCATAAAGTCATAAACTTGAACTCTGCTTTAAACAGCCCCTGACTTCTCCAGAAAGATATCCCATTATACTGATCCAAAAACTGTAAGCAGACTTCTAGGTCCTCCCTGATACCATATGTAACCCTTGTTGTATGGAATGGACGATGCAGCCCATGGATAGCTTCACAAAGCCGACACAGAAAGGCTCAACCTGGCACCACCACTCTGCAGGCGAAGTTTAGGTGACCCACTAATTCCTGTAAATCATGTAGGATCACTTTTTTCTTGTGCCGGATTGAGTTTACCCTGCTCTTGAGGTCCTCTAGTTTTTCCTGTGGCAGCCTAGACATCTGACGGACTGTAGCCAATTTGACCCCTAAAAACGTCAGGGTCGAAGCTGGCCCTTCAGTTTTTTCCTCAGCTAACGGAAGGTGTAACTCTTCTAACATTGCCCAAAAAGTATCTAAGATGAATTTGCACCTTCCGGTGTTTCGTTCTCCACAAAAAAGATAAACGTCAAGGTAGTTGTACTCCCAACACAGGTTGAAACACCTATCCTGTGCCAACACGGGGAGTCACGTTTATTGCAGTTTTACTGATTAAATGCCCGCTATCTGTTCTATCGCCCCAGTTGTGCTCAGCCAGCATCAACTGCAACCAAAGCCCAGATAGTTGTTTGTTAACTGCTATCAGCAAACAGCAGCAGACCTACCCAGATGGAGTGCTGGTGGTAGCAGGTGATTTCAATCAAGCCAATTTAAAGACCGTCCTCCCTAACTTTTATCAGTATGTGGACTGTCCCACTAGAGGGGAAAATACCTTAGATCAGGTATATAGTAACATCCTACATGGATATAAGACGAAGCCATTGCCTAGCTTGGGACAGTCAGATCATATATCTCTTTTTTTGATTCCATCATACAGACCTCTTGTTAAAAGAATCAGACCATCAATTAGAGAAATACAAGTGTGGCCAGTGGATGCATCTGAGCAACTTCAAGATTGCTTTAGGAGCACTGATTGGGCACTGTTTGAGGAGGACAATGTTGATACTTATGCCTCGACAGTACTGTTTTATATCAAAAGCTGCATCAATGTTGTTACTACTACCAGACAAGTACGAGTGTTTTCTAATAACAAGCCTTGGCTAAATAGAGAAGTGCGCCTTTTATTAAAAGCCAGAAATGCTGCTTTTCATTCTGGTGATGAACTACAGTACAGAGAGGCCAGAGCTAAACTGAAAAGGGGCATTAGGGATGCCAAAGCTATGTACAGCCAGAGAATTGAGCAACATCTTGAGAGTTCTGACACTCGTCGAGTATGGCACGGCCTACGACAAATCACGGGGCAGAGTAACAAAAACAGTCTGTGTAGCAGCAGTGATTTTTTGGCTGAGCAGTTAAATCAATTTTTCAGCCGTTTTGAGGTGGAAACAGGAACAACCATTATTCCAGCACCTACTGTCTATAATACATCACTAGAATCTACCATCAACAGACAACCTCTAGTACTGCAGATTTCAGATGTGAGATGCGCTTTCCAGAATATTAACGTTCGAAAGGCAGCTGGACCAGATGGAATCATGGGACGAGTTATTAGGGGCTGTGCTGCAGAATTAGCTGGAGTTTTTACGGATATTTTCAATCTATCCTTGTTGCAGTGTTCAGTCCCCACTTGTCTGAAGACATCTATTATAGTGCCAGTCCCCAAGCAGTCAGCTGTGGCAATCTCTCAATGATTATAGACCAGTAGCTTTAACATCTGTTGTTATGAAATGTTTGGAGAGATTGGTGCTGGATTACATTAAGGCTAGTCTTCCACCTTCTTTGGACCCATGGCAATTTGCATATAGGAAAAATAGATCTACTGATGATGCTGTGTCCATTGTACTCCATACTGTATTGAGCCACTTAGAACATCAGGGAACTTATGCGAGGCTGTTGTTTGTGGATTATAGCTCTGCTTTTAATACCATTCTACCAAATAGGTTGTTTTTTAAAATGATCAACCTGGGATTACCTCAGGAGATCTGCATGTGGATAAAGGATTTTCTGACAGATAGGCCACAGTCAGTAAGGATGGGATCTCACCATTCTTCTACCCTGGTACTAAGTACAGGAGCTCCCCAGGGCTGTATGCTAAGTCCCTTCCTGTATTCCCTGTACACACATGATTGCACCCCACTGTATAACACCAATGCAATTATTAAATTTGCAGATGATATGACAGTGGTGGGGCTCATAAATAAGAACAATGACTCTGCTTATAGAAAGGAAGTACAAAGGTTGATACTTTGGTGTAAAGAAAATCATCTCACACTTAACATCAAAAAAACTACAGTGGACCCTCGACTTACAGACGGCTCGACTTACAGACTTTTCGAGTTACAGACTTCTCTGGTGGCAAAATTTAGATTCGACTTGCAGCCAGAGAATCGACCTACAGACCAGAAAAAAACCTAAATGGAACAAAAATAGAATAAAAACTGCCAGTTATGGGATTAATCGGTTTTCAATGCATTGTAGGTCAATGGAGATTCGACCTACAGACTTTTCGACTTGCAGCCACTGTTCCAATACGGATTAATTCCGTAAGTAGAGGGTCCACTGTAAAGAACTCATAATTGATTTTAGGAGGAAGAGAAATGTACATTTACCACTGTACATAAACGGTGAGGAAGTGGAGAGAGTTGGTAGTTTTAAATTTCTGGGTACTTACATCTCAGAGGACCTCTCATGGACTATAAATGCCAACATGCTAATGAAGAAGGCAGAGAAGAGGCTGTATTTCCTGAGAATGCTTGGCAAGTTAAATTTATCTCAGCATTTACTTCTGTCATACTATCGTAGCACCATTGAGAATGTCCTAACCTATGGCATTCTGGCATGGTTTGGGAGTAGCTCTGTAGCGGACAAAAAAGCTCTACAGAGAACCATTAAAATTGCCCAGAATATCATCGGGCTCCAGCTACCAACCCTGGATGACATCTTCACATCCCGCTGTGTAAGGAAATCACATAGCATCCTGAGAGACTCTTCCCATCCTGCTTATAACTTTCTGAACTGTTACCATCTGGCAGAAGATATAGAACAATTAAGACTCGGACCACACGTTTTCTCAATAGTTTTTATCCTAGAGCTATATAGTGAATAATTAGTTGGACTGTGTTACTTGGCCTGCGGTGTAGATGTTTGTATTTTTAGTGGGGGACTTTTAGTGGGTGAGGAATGTTTGGGAATTTTATGTGTGTGCATGTGTCTGGTCTCTGGGTGTCTGTGAATTTCGTTGTATGTGTATATACTTACAATGACAATGACAATGACAATGACAATTATTATTATTATTATTATTATTATTATTATTATTATTATTATTATTATTATTATTATTATTATTATTATTATTATTATTATTATTATTATTATTATTATTATTATTATTATTATTATTATTAATAATAATAATAATAATAATAATAATAATAATAATAATAATAATAATAATAATAATAATAATAATAATAATAATAATAATAATAATAATAATAATATAGCGGTTCATCTCATCGCAAATTGGGGTGGATGGCACTTCTCATATGAAACACTTTTTCATAAGAAAGCCATGTCTTCCCTGCAAAATCTACATAAACCCTATAGATAAGGTCCAGGTAATGGAATAGGGCCGCAGCCCGCCACGGCTGCGCCTTTACTACCACTCCTGCATATATAAAAAAAGCCAGGTAACCAATTGGACCATGTCCTGCCTGGCCTCTTACATCTATGCTTCTCCTTATCTTTCTCTCAACCAGCTTCCCCTGATGCCTCGTGCCTACCCGCAGCTGTTGTAGTAGACCCTGCCATAACCAGGGTAGATCGCTCATCCTCAGAGTCCTACACGTTGTATGTGCCAACGCCTCTTTAGTTTCGAGTCCAGCTGCACTCTCAGACTGTTGCTCTACCTCTAAGACAGCAAGTCTGGTCATTAAAGTGTCTTCTAAGTCCTTAAGCTTAGCCCTACAATGTCCCCTGGAGTCTCTTGATGACCTGCATGGCTGCACCTCTGCCATTTGAGGCATTGACTTAGCTGACCTAGCCACTTCAAGAGCTGCAATCTTATTCTGTAGCTCTTGTCAAATAGGCCATGGCTCCTCATCCGAGGAGGATTGAGGTGGCAAAACTTGTGGCACAGGGCATTTTTTTGGCTGGCTGCTTTCCCTTTTTGTTGCCATGGTCCTTCCTCAATATCATTTTACACTCTGACTCGCCCTAAGCCTCAGGACAACCCACTCCTCAACAACAACACCCTTCAGTAGGCAACTCCTGTAATGCACTCTGCTACTAATAGCACCCTGCAATCGATTGCCTTTTCCTGTTTTTATTCCCCCTTTTCTTAATTTTGTTTTGATCTTATATGTCTATCAGACCTCCAATTTTAAATTCAGCACCTGCTCTCTCATTGGTTTTATCTATCTATCTATCTATCTATCTATCTATCTATCTATCTATCTATCTATCTATCTATCTATCTATCTATCTATCTATCTATCTATCTATCTATCTATCTATCTATCTATCTATCTATCTATCTATCTATCTATCTATGGTCTGATTCCTATTGCTATTGTTTCTGTGTATTATTCCTTTCCTTCTTATTTTTCTGTATTTATAATCACCTTTTACCTTTGATTAATCCTAAAAAAAAATTATATTTAAAACCCCCCAAGGGCCCCCTAGTGGCCTGAATTAATTTCACACACTGATCTCAATGTTTCAATTAAGTCTGCTTACAAAGTTAATTAAACAACTAATCAATTATTATTGTGTCCTGCGCTTTTAATCACTAATCTAAATCACTTCCAATACCAGCTAATGAAATTGCAACCTCCAATCAATAGACATTTAATCGAGACCTGAATGGCGTACACAATCCTAAGGTACCTTAATATAATCAACCAAGGTTGACCCTCTCCAATATACCAGTGCTTAATTAATTCCACTCCACCCCTCCCTCCGGGTTCACGCATGACTGTTAGAGCCTAATTCAAAAGTAACAGCCAATAGATGGGCTCCCTGACACGAAGAAAAGGGAAAAAAGGTGTTGGGAACCTGGAAGAGAGTGGGGGGGGGCAGGATTAACGGCCATGGCCACTCACCCGTGTCCTGCGCACACTACTCCAAACTAGGCGCTTAGATTCCTCCCTTCCTAATCCTTGTTTGCCCACTTTTATTATTGTTATTATTATTAAATATCGCTTCCAATTTTTTACCCCACACCTGTGTCCCCACAATCAATTCGCCAAAGCTCTTAATTAATTCCTTACTTTGTCACAGGCGCCAGCAACCCCCCCAAACCCTTCTTAAACCTAAGTAACTTTTCTAAATGATAATAAATGAATTGACTGAACTTGTACAATTAATAATAAACAGTCCAAACAATGTTAACTAATAAGCAAATGAAAAAATTTAAGCAGAATTAGTCAACCGAAAATTATAGCCAGCCAAACCAGGGGAGGGAGCCGATGCTGCCCTCCGGATCCCGAAGCCAAGAGCTGTGTGGGCCGGCCTACTAACTCCAAGCCAGTATCGGACCAGACAGCAATTCTCCTCATGACAATGTCAACAAGAAAGAGGAAGCGAAGAGGGGAAAACAACACTTAAATAGCCAACCGTTCCCCCCTGTACCAAAGCTGCTCTCGCGAGACAGCAGTATGGTCTCGCGTCATCTGGGAAAGCTGAAAAAAGGAAAGCCATGCTACACGAAGCCTCAGCTCTGCAGAGGTTTATTCATTCCAGCTGCAGAGTTTCTTTTCAGAGATGCATTGAAACATCCTGCTTACATGTCTTCGGCATGTTGGACCATCATTTAAAACATTCATCTCCAGCTCTTTCACGCTGTTCAACATAGAGTCAGTCTGATGCTGTATGCATCATTAAACCTGCTGAAGAGGTAGCCATGTTTTTGTCCTTTTTGTTTATATGGATTTTGGCTGATAAATTTGCTGAAGGTAACATTGCTAGATGGAATTTGGGTTTGCTCTTCAACCGTGGTGCTTGCTATTATTATCATTATTATTTTCCTGATTTGTTCTCCTGGAGTTTTTGCCCAGGACAATAAAATTACATTGGGGGCCCAAAATTAAGGAGAGGAACTTTAGGAAGCTCGGCTCTCAATTCCTACCAAATGTTAGTTACATATCCCTTGTATTCTTCTCAAAACAAGAGTGAAAAAGTCCATCCCAACAGTCAAGGAGATTTAGACTCCTCTGCGCTCAGGTTGCCCCACAATTCAAGCTCTGTTATGATCCCCTTTATTCGTGACGTTCTTTGAGAAGCATATAGGGGGAAAAATTAGGTTTCCAGCCAAACCAAAGCTACTACAGTGGGGTCTTGACTTGAGAACTTAATCCGTATTGGAAGGCGGTTCTCAAGTCAAAAAGTTCTCAAGTCAAATCTGCATTTCCCATAGGAATGCATTGAAAACCATTTGATCCGTATCTGCTCTTTTCCGTCCATAGAAACTAATGGGAAGCTGCTATTCCGCCGTCGACCACTAGAGGGGGATATTTTGTTTCTTTTTTTCTTAGGTCAAGAAAGGTTCAGGGAAGGCAGGGAAAATACAGTCCAGGCAGTACAGGACCAGGCAGTCCGAAGACTGTCTCCCAATCCACTCTCTAAATGCTGGGAGGAGTGAGGAAGCAGACAGGCACCCTTTTCACTGGCCAACAGTTAACTGAAAATTCACATTTTGCACTTTCCCTGCCTCCCACGTGTTTTTTTTTTCAGTTCTTAACTCAAATCTAAGTACTTAAGTCAAGTCAATATTTTCCTATGAGAGCAGTTCTTAAGTCAAAATGTTCTTAACTCAAGCCGTTCTTAAGTCAAGACCCCACTGTAATACATTGACTCACTTTGATCCAATCCCAGTATTTCATGCAATTTTATTTCAACCATAGGGAGAGCACCGTTGTTTTACAGAGGAAGCTATGTAATTGCTAAAGAGAAAGCAATGAAATAAACCTTAATGGTGCTGTGTTTCATTATAACTTGTCATAACTGATTGGATTAACGGCCTAGTCAATAGTTGCAGGCAAAGCAGGTAATTTCAAATATATATCAACAGTGAACTAAAAAGGTTATGCACTTGACATGAACAGAAATGCTGACATACAGTCTGTGACAGTGATAATTATGGAAATATATTTTGCAACAGGAATTGCATACATATTTATTTTAGCCATGAGAAGGAAAACAAGGGTTTTTTTAACCCACCCCCATCATTGTATAGGAGAACTATATCTCCTCTTGATCCTCACAACAAAACAAGTATGGTGTAGTTCTCAAGATCTGCTTGTCTGTGCCTTGAGCCACATTTTTTTAAACTGCATTCGGTGTTTCACCAAAGGCATGAACAGTAGAACAGACAATAGCTTCCCGATCTGTAAACTCATAGTTTAGTTCCTATAATTCACATTGGCTCTTATTTCTGATCAGTGATGGCAGTTAATATTTTCTCCACCTGGAGAGTTATTTCATGGATCCATTGTTTGAAAGTTTCTTTGTCTTTCAGGAGTCCAAGCAGCAACAGAACTGAGGGGGTAAACGCATCGCTTAGCTGTGAAATGTTTTACACATGTCCCTCAGGTCTAGATTCATACCCAAGATATTGATTTTTGGGATAAAAAACAAACAAACTTTTTTTTATGAAGCGGAATCTGTTAATGAATTGCTATCTTACGCTTCAGGAATGCACAAAAGCTTTCCATATGGTTTTTGCAGCTATTTCTGAAGGACTAGGCAATGACACTGCATATATAGGCACTTACAGATGTGGCTATGCAAAAACTCTCACAGGTACAATTTTCTAATATATTAGCATGGATGCTATATTTCATGTTTCTAGGTCCAAATCATTGGACAGCCAAAAGAGAGATCTGTTTAATATGTGCATTTCTGGTTTGGTGCCATCCAACTCCTGCCCAGCAAGGTACTGCCAGCATTTTGCAAGACTGTTAAAAGGGAAACAGTAAATAATTAAGAAGGTTTCTCCCTGCACACTACAAGAGCTTCCTATGAAAGTGGGGACATTAATAAGAAGACTATTCTCTCCACCTCTCACATCCTGAGAATCTTTGTCTGATGATCGTTATACCACAGCAGTTCCTCCAATCCGGCAAAGGCAATTAGCCTAATGTGCAACCCAGTTGTACTCAGGTGAACAGACGAGGGCTGCTATTTCCCCCCCTGTCATCCTTAATGACAATACTTTGCATTTAGGCACAATTACTTGAAATAAGCTGTTGCTCCAGCAGCCACGTATTGATCTGTTTGTGCTCATTCTGCTCATTTGCAAGAGAGCTAAATTGCATCAGTACCATGAGATGTAACAGAAGTGACCTGAAACAGTGAAAGATTATGAAAAGAAGGGAAGAGGTAAAAACACATCAGACCTTATTGTCTTATTGCAGCATGCTGGTGGTGTATTTATACAAAAAGTCCTTACAACCTGCTCATTCTCAAAAGGGAAGAAACCACAAAATATAGATGCCCCCTCTGCTTTGCACTATTCCTCTTAATTACTAGGTTGCTCAGTGGTTTAGAGATCTGGCTGCAGAGCCAGAGGCTGGGAGTTAGATTCCTTGCTGTGGCTCCTGACCAGGGGCTGGACTTAATGATCCAGAGGGTCCTTTCCAGCTCTGCAGTTCTACAATCATTAGACCAGGGGCAACGCATCACAGGATCTCAGTTGCTGCAGGGACTGTAGCCTCACATTCATTGCAGAGAAGACTTCAAAAAGCTTTTCTGACGTGACAGCCCATCGACCTGTCTCCTTTTATGAGAGTGATCTCGTGTCCTTTGGGAGCTCAGTAGGAATCTTGGGAGTGAATCAGAATTGGACTTTGGGAATACCCCATAATGTTTAAGGCTAATTTTGTTTACATAGTTATGTGGCCCTACTAACAATTGTCACATGTTTGTGAGTCATGTAAGCTGGCAAGAAGATCTGGAGACAAGCATGTCCTGGAGGCACCTTGTGGAGGAAGGGATGGTATTCCTCTCAGATCCTTAGACCCTGATGGTAAGAAGGGGACATTGTTAGAGATTCTTGAGTCCCATCCTTGCCTAATTCTCTCCAGAGAGAGTTGAGAGTCAGAAAAACACTCTATTTTGACTTTACAGTAAGCAGGCAAAAATAACCTTGGCTTAGATGGCTTGACTCTGTGAATAATTTTAAAAAGCAAGGCATGCTGCTTAAATACTGCCTCATAGTGCTTAAGACACTCTCTGGGTGGTTTACAGTTTAACTATGCAGGCTACACATTGCCCCCTCCCTCCACGCCCAGCAAGTTAAGTATTCAGTTTACCAACCTCAAAATAATGGAAAGCTGAGTCAACCTTGATTGAACCCAGGTTGTGAACAGAATTTTGGCTGCAGTATTGCAGTTCTACCACTGAAACATAAGGCTGCTGCAAGTGAATAATACTTCACTTACTTGCCGTTATTGTCTCTGTAAAGTCAGGGGCCAACACTCATTTTGGCATTTTGAGAATATCTTGGTTCTCAGTGTATTAAATTAGTTATGTATCAAATCAGCTAATAAAGATTTTGCCTTACTTGCATCAAATATTGCCTCATGTCTTCATTCCAGGCACTAATTGGGACAGGTGGTGATTAAGATTAATTAGCCAGTGTGTGCATATGCATATTTGCAGGGGAGGACGGCAGAAAGAAAGAGAAACTTACATACCTGTGTGTATGGTATGCACATACAGAGAAATACACACAGATAATATATATAAAAGTTGGAATGGAGAGCTTTGCTTCAAGGAAATTATAATTTTGCTTAATTGACTTGGATGTCCCAGAGATATAGACAAATCGACAGGGAAGAGATTAGTTTTCTTCATTACAGTTGTAACTAATAATGGGATAAATATGTTTGCTTCAATTGCTGGAATCCCACAAATCACTCAACAAGATGTTTGGCTTCTGTTGATGAGCACAGAACAATGGGGATTCACATGGGAAGGAGAACTTTAAAGATGCAATAGAACATTTGCTTAAAGCTTAGTTCCAACTGGCCTGCTGCTGCTGTTGAAGGAAGTATATCCTCAAAGTGACCTTCAAAGAGATTAATGTAGTTCCAAATAAGGAGAATGTAACTCACATCCCTAACTTGTCTCCGGATGCTATTTAAAGAGAAAGGTAAAGTTTCCTCATATATTAAGATAAAAGAGAAATTTCAAGAGAAACAAACAAAAAGTTTTCAAAACTCTTGAAATTTCTTAGTTATATTTGGAACAGTTTTCTAGCTAATATACCACAGAGTAACTGAATTCAAAGTCACCTTCCTAATATCATTTTTAAAAAAGGAAGTTATCTCTGTATAGATAACGGCATTTCTTAATGATAGGTAAATTGTCTTCATTTTGTGATGGATAGAATTTTCAGGATTCGTAACAGCAAGAGCATTGTTTTCTAAAAGTTTAGCTTCTTAATCATAGAGCCTCCTGCAGTTTCATAAATCAGCTAAGACAATATTTATTTATTTATTTATTTATTTAATATCCCGCCTATCTGGTCAGTTAAGACCACTCTAGGCGGCTAAATATGGCAAAAAGAATCCTAATGTCATCACTGGGGAGAAACCTGCCATTTACACTGGTGGAAGGATAAAAAGCACAACCTTTGGGCTCTGGATGGATTCACTTAGACATACTTATTTATTTGATGACCACAACAATAAACCATGGCTTAGAAAGGAGAGCAATTCAAGACAGTCAGCTGCTCTTCATCTCCTGCCCTGTTCACCATGTGTCTCCATGTATGAAGAAATGGATTCATTTCACTTGAAAGTACTCAGGCTGAAGAGAATGATCTGGATAATTTGCGGGTTTGGCTTCAGTCTCTAGATGTTCCCCAGGTGACAGGGAGGACTCAGGAAATGGATCAAAAACAGCAGTTATTCCAAAGAAAGAATACTGGTTGAAAGAAACATATTCATTGTTGTTATGTGCCACCAAGCAACTCTATCAGTTAATTACCACCAAGGGTTCCTATTATCAACACCCTTGTTTAGGTTGGCCCTTTACTGGGTCATTTCATCTTCTTCCTCATTTTTAATTTTTGCTAGTATTGTTTTCTCTAGTGAGTTTTGCTCTCCCACAAAATGTCCAATTTAGTTATTTTAACCTCACTTTAGTTAATGCCCAGTGAGTATTCAACTCGATTTTATTTAGAGTATTTTTGGTTGGTGATGGGTTTTGGTTTTTTTTTGTACCCTCCTCCCTTTGGCAGTCCATGGCATTCATAATGCTCCAACACATTTCAAATGAGGTGGTTCGTTTTTTCTGTTTCTTCATTTGTTAGTTCTTTGGCTTTCTTCATTGCTCACTTTTTACACCCAAATATAGTAATCATAAATACAATACTGTAGTGGCAATAATCTTTAAACCTGTACATGATAATCAGGAATGCCACAGTATGGATGAGATGTGTTTTGGTCTCTAGCAACACATCTTTACTCTTAATAATTAAGGAGGAACATTTGCTGTTAGACAATATGAAAATTTGCACTTCAGTGCGGCTTTTCCCCCCCATTCTTCTCTTTAAACTCTCAAGCCTGTTTCAAGCTGAATTACTTGAAGGTAATTCAGAAGCTTCTAGAACTGATGAAGACAAGGTAACTATTACTATGATTACTACCATTCTGAAAGGGCTGGATGTCATTCTTTATCTTCTCTTTTTTTCTGTCTTAAGTTTTTTAAACTTTACTTCCTTTCATCAGAAACTGGAAGGAAGGAAGGAAGGAAGGAAGGAAGTAAGTTGCAAGTTTGGCTGGAAGAAATGTGAGTTAAAATTCTCCTTAACACATTTTGAGGGGGGAAAAACCCTTCTCAAGCTGCTTTTTTGTTGATGGGAAAAACCTATATGAACTCACCTCTCCATCCCATCAATATAAATTCATTGAGATTGTGCTTTTCAGTGGGAGAATGACTGGAATAGAAAATATTACACAAATATAAGAGTGGGTGATACATTTTATTTGATAGCTAAATAATCAAATAAATTACAAGTTTTCGTGGGTGAGCATAGCTCCTTTATGGGTAATGCAGAAAAAATGTAGGAAGGAATTCAAAAATTGATGGTACATGAGAGGTGATACTGGTCCTCTTTAGATGGTGGTCTCAAGCATCCTTGCAGCATACTTTGGAATTTATACACCCCACACTGAAGACCCCTGCTCTTAAGAATGGAAAGAGTTGAGCAATCTCTCTCTGCATGGTTGTCTCTTGCCACACACACAGAGAGAGAGGCCATTGTCTTGAATAAGGATGAACCTATTGTTCTATTTTAGGGGCATCATCACTTTCATAGGCTATCATTCCTAAGCCTATAATAATCAGTTTCACTCTGAAGCTCGAATGCTGTCAAAACTGAAAACACATTAAAAATAAAATGGCATAGCATTCAAAATTCCTCTCTTATACAGCTAGTTATAGGTGTGGGGGCGGGGGGGCAGGAAGCGTGACTGAAGAGACGGTACTGGCTGCAGGAAGGACATTGCAGCAACCTTGAACTGCGGAGCCGGCTTTGCCCTTCCCGGTTCCGGAGGACATAAGCCAGCTCCGGCCACATGACTAAAAGGGAGAGGGCGAGCGCTTATTTAAGAAAGCGCTAGCCCCTGACGCGTCCTCTTTCTCTTTTGGGCACCCACCCACCTGCCCTCTTTCTAGTGTGATTTTTGGTCGCCTTATGGGGCCATATAGGAATTTTTGAACTCTATCCTGATTGACTATTGGATGGAGGGATTTTTTGTCTATCTCACACTGGAGAAGGGTTCTTGGCATTTGATTGGTGGTTATTCTCGGTCATACTGGCGGGTAGTGCAGGGAAAAACTGGTTGTCTCGGTGTGTCCCTTTGATAATTATGGTAAGCCAACAGTGCATCCGGCCTTCCGGCTCTGCGGATCGTGAGATTACAGGGCCGGCGGCGGGAAGATGCGCTGGGCCACTTTCGGACCGACAGTCATCAAATAAAGATGGCTCAAGGTCTTGGGTGTTTAATAGAGGCCAGCCGGGTTTCTGCTGTTGTCAAGACAGCTGGAACCTGGGGCCTGGGTCTCGCCCATTGACTAATAATGGGTATTGTGGATGCCCTGCATTTCTTTCTCCGCACTACCGCGGGCCCCCTCATTTTATGAGGACAATGATATCTAAAATCAGAATTGATTTAATAAAGTGTGGCCCGTATTTAATCCATATCACTGTCTTGCATCTACATTTCGGGACCTGGGAGGGCAAAGACCTTTGTCTGCTTGTGGAAGGACAGCAATGAAGGGGCCAGCTTGGCTTTCCATAGGAGAGAGTTCCACAGCTTAGAAACAGTAACAGAAATTGCCCTCTCTCATGTCCTCATCATACATCATATGCACTTTATCTTTGTACCAGCATGGTGGCTGCAAGTTTGGGCAGACAGGAACCTGGATCTGATGCAACTCTGTTCTTTCTCTGCTCTACCCCATTTTTGGCTCTTCACCTGGCTGATCTTGGCCACCACTGAGGCTGTGCCAGCAGATCCAGTTGTGCTGACAGATCTGAGATCAGTCAGCAGAAAGGGGTTGTGCTGGCACAAAAGCAATTGGGCTAGAGCTTTGATGAGTTTAGATTGCTTTTGTTATTTCACTTTTGTTATTTCACTTATTAACAAATGCCCCACTGTCATCTCCTACGTAGTGTTAGCACTAGAAAAACACTTTAGTAACTCACTATGTCAGTTGTTATGTTGCACATTGCTTTTCATTCCTTTTTAGAACATGATGTAATTTTAAAAAAATGTAAATGCCCTAAAATTTGAAAAGAAACCAATTTTAGCCACCGAGTACTAACAAGAAAGAGTAACAAGTAAGCATTATTGCTCACACACAAAAGAAGTAAGGATGTTACAAACTGGGGCAGTATTTTCCAAACAATATTGTTATGTCCTTGTTACTGGAAAAAAAAGTAATACGTTCCTTCCCAGTTCTGCATCTGTACCGTGTCCTTTTGATTTTGTCTCTAAAAAAAGGGATCCCCCTTTTATTTCTTGGCAAAATTGACTGAACTTTGATAAACCACAGTTCAATGGTGGAGGCCCCTAGTAGCTACCTCTGCTGGCAGAATGGCTTCACATGGCTGCTGGGAAGGGTGTTGGTGCATGCTGTACAGTTAATAATATAAACACATTTGTTTTCTCTCTCTCTCTGTCTGTGTGTCTGTGTCTGTGTGTGAATCAGTTGTTTATGCTTTGTAGTTATGTTTGGACATGATGGTGCTGCGGGTTAAACTGCAGAAGCCTCTGTGCTGCAAGGTCAGAAGACCAGCAGTTGTAAGATTGAATACATGTAACGGAGTGAGCTCCTGTTGCTTGTCTCAGCTCCTGCCAACCTAGCAGTTCAAAAGCATGTAAAAATGCAAGTAGATAAATAGGAATCACTTTGGTGGGAAGATAATGGCATTCCGTATCTAGTCACACTGGGCACGGGGCCATAGAAACTTTCTTCGGACAAACACTGGCTCTATGGCTTGGAAATGGGGATGAGCACTGTGCCCTAGAGTCAGACACGACTGGATTAATTGTCAAGGGGAACCTTTGCCTTTACCTTTGGGGGGCATAAGAGTTACATGCATAGATTTTTAACTACACAGGGGTATGGCACCCCTGATGCCAGCATTGTTGAAGGGAGAAACATACTGTTAAGGTGATGGTAGATTTAGGATGTGTTTTCGAATGGGCACAGCAAACTGACTGTGCTGATGTCTCTGATTTTGTTTTTGGTATTTTGTAGGGATAGGTTTTGCTTGCTTGCTTGCTTGCTTCCTTGCTTGTTTAAATCATTTACCCACCCATGTTCTAGATCATTGTTTGGCCTTCAAGCAAATGTCCTGTGGTGAAATTATGGATACAAGAGGCTCCACTGAAATGAGCAAGGTTATCAAGAATCAAGTTGAGGCACAAAATACATTGAGACAATTATCTTTAACCTTGGGAATATTGCTTTTCTTCTAGTGAACTTTCCTGGCCAGTAATAGCATAATTACAATCGAAGGTTTAAATGGTAGACAAGGGAGGTTCAAGCCATATCATATAAGTATAATTAGAGAAGGGGGTATTTTAAACTTAAGAACAACCATTATCCATTTAACTCTTGGAGTATTTCCCAGATACAGAATTATCCTATGTGGAATAAGTTAATTTTGCACACTGGTTGGTTGCAGAGATCTCAAACCTCTTACTCTAGAACACCAACTCTTTCTGATCTTGCACAGCAACAGGCAAATTTAAACATTACAATTGTCATAAGGCTGATGCTGTGGTATCTGAAGCCACTGTGGAAACACATGTGCACAGGAAACATGCAAAAATGGATCAAAAGTACATGCAAACAGATGCACAATATAGTAGCACAAGGGCTATGCATGCCTCAGACTCCTGCCCAGAAATAGATGGAAATATGAAATATATTTATTTATTTATTGAATTTATACCCCACCCATCTAGTCGACTGACTACTCTGGGAGGCTAAGATATAATCCAAAAGCACTTTAAATGACTGAGCAGTGTGGTAGAAAAGGCATTGTCTTGCATTTTCATAGTCTTGACATTCATTATGTGGCTGACGTGAAGAGTTATGTATCATGCCACATATGCCTGAACAATTCAAATTAACAATGAAACTTATTGGTGTTCAGGCAAGGTTTTCATAACCCCATCACCCACTCTGTTGCACAATCATTATGTGGTCTAGCAACTCATCACTTAGCTGCAGGTAGCTTCACCGAGTTATCTACACTTTGCCTCAATACTAATAGAATTCTATCTGATTTATTTTAGGGGCTGATTACTTGAGCTTTTAGTCCACTATTTGGTCTGCTACAGGGATAGGCTGGCTTGCTACTGATTGCTCCACGAACCAGCCTGTCCCAAGAGCAGTCCCACCCATACCTTTCTATCCATTGTCAGAGGCTTCTACTTTTTGGGGATTTTTTTAATGTTCTGTTCCTAGCATGTCCAACTGCTAGTAACTAACCAAAAGTGAGCCTTCCTGTCAATTGCCAATATTGTGAAGCAGCTTAAGAAGCAGGCCACTTCAGGATATTGGCAAATTAAACATTTCCTCATCTTGGTAGAGGGGCTGAGGAAGTGAATTGTTTTTAAAAGTGTATTAGGGCAGTGCATATGTACAACACCAAGTGTTGTTTTTTAAGAAGAAAGCTAAATGTGAAAGACAAAGGAAAAAAATCCAAATTGCCTGCTTCTGTCTCCTCCCACTTCCAAATGGAAATTTCCCATTTAGCCATTATTTTTTAAAAGTGATGCAGCACACATGTGCTGCCCGAATACACTTAATTGAGCAGGGGGTTGGACTTGATGGCCTTATAAGCCCCTTCCAACTCAATTATTTTATGATTCTATTATTCATTTTTTCCCTTCACCTCCTCAGCCCCTCAACTACACCAAGGAAGTGTTTAATTTGCCAATATCCTTAAGTTGCTCTCCTCTTAAGCTATTGGCAAATTGACAGTGGGCCAAACAGAATTGCCTGAGGTCCATATGTCACTTGGTCATGTTCACTCCAGGTGGTATATTGGACTGCCTAATAACCCTATCGAGCCCAATCCAGCACTCTCCGAAATGGGCATGTTCACACAAGCCCAGATACACCAGATGAAGCCGTATGTGGAAGGAGTCCATACACCCAGTTTCTCTACAGAGTGGCCTTGAAAACAATTTCTTGTGATTTTCAAGTGTGCCATGATACTGTGAGGGAGGCAGATTTCATTTCTCCCACCAGTTTTCTTCCAGCTACATCATAAACGGTAAAGCTTTTATAGCATTAACTCTTGCTCCATCAAGTCTAATATGCCCTCTCAGAAAAGTATTAGAAATCTGTATCTTCTGACTAAATGCTGGAGGAAACAAACACTAGATGATCCCCTCTCTATGAAACTATAGTAGTCAGTTCATAAGCTTTGCAATATATCGTAGTGCAGTCAAAATAGTAAAACTTATGTCACCAACCGGTGCTCTGTTAGTTGCATTGACTCAATCTGTTGAGTCTTCTAAAATAAAATGTAGAATTCATCATTTGGCTGGCATTAAACTGCAGACAGCAGATGGAGAAGAGACTTGGGAGATAGAGAATCTAAGGGGCAAGAGATTAGTGGCACAGAAGCAAAAGTAGAGAAAAAAGTAAGAGACAGAGGAGTAAGAAAGATGGGAGTAACCAGAGCAGTACAATGAAGAGCAAATGAGAGAGAGAGAGAGAGAGAGAGAATAGTATTCAGATAGTTGGTCAAGAGACAAATGTGGTTAAAGAAAATAGTTTCTCCTTCTATAATTTCTAGACAACTCCTTTCCTTGTGAAATCTGCACTCCTTCCAGATTAATCTCCTGGCATGGGAACATGAGTGCATATGCTGTCATTAATGAAACAAATGCCTGAAATCCAAAACCTCATCTAGTTGTTGATACGCACAGTTTGATGCTGTGTGATGCATATAGTTGGAACATGAAATGTTAGAAGTATGAATCAAGGCAAGCTCACAACAATAAAACAGAAAGCAGAATATTAAAATATCGTAATAACTGGGATGAAAAAATGAAAGTGGAGTCGAACAGGACATTTTCAATCAGGTAATTGCAATGCATTTTACTCTGGAGATGACCAACTTGAAAGAAATGGTGTGGCTCTAATAGTAAGGAGAGATGTGACTGAATAATATCAATCAGACTTCATGGAAAGGCTATCAACGTAACGAGCATTCAAGTATATTCTCCAGCTACTGGTGCAGAAGGAAAAGGTGAAAGCTTTTATGCATGTGTCCAGGGAAAAATTGATGATACAACAATAGATATATGCCTGAAATGCTTCAGTAAGAGAGAAAAACCAAGCATTGCTAGATAATTTGGCCTAGGGGTCAGAAATGAAATAGGGGACTGAGTCATAGAACTCTGTAAAGCCAACCATCTGTTTATTATAAATGTATGCTTCTTGAACCAAAAAAGATGATTACATCAGTGTCACTGGTTATAAAGTATAGAAACTGAACAGACTATATAAATGGAAGCTGAAGATGGAGAAGCTCTGTTCTGTCTGCAATAGCAAGACCAAATGCAGATTGTGGTATAGACATGAACTATTTATTTATTAATTAATTAATTAATTAATTAATTAATTAATTTATTTATTTATTTATTTATTTATTTATTTATTTATTTATTTATTTGTTTGTTTGTTTGTTTGTTTGTTTATTTATTTATTTATTTATTTATTCATTTATTCATTTATTCATTTATTCATTTATTCATTCATTTATGCCCTACCTATCTCCTAAAAAGAACCTAAGACATGTGGTAGCCTCCACTTCTCCAAGGGGTCCATATTATCAGGCTGCACAAACTGATACATATCAATTAACACAGGACAAAAAGTAGCCATAGTTACATCCATAGGACCTGCATCAACTAGAGCATTTAAGTCAGAGTGTGTCTGAGCAATTGTGCCTGCCAAGTGTCATGCAAATTCTTCACAGTGAGCTACAGTGAGGTCTTCACTCTCTTCCTGTGGGTCATAATGTAATAGGCCCTTGAGCATTCGAAAGAGCTCGTCTGGACTACCCTGTGCAGACACAATGGTGGCAGAGAAGAATAACTTCTTTGTCAACACCACTGCCTATGGGCCCTAGCCTGTGATCAACTGGATTCAATCTGAGTTTTCTGCCATCACTCTAGTCTCCATCCCAGGGATGGTTTGACTCTACTTCATGGAATTGGACACTTTGAAGCAATCATCTCAATGGCCCTCGTCATTTCCCCATTCTAGAGGTCAACCAGGGCTTTAACAGAATCACATTCTGAGGCAAGAGGAAATGCCCCATCAGGAAACAATTTGGATCTATCAGCCTCCTGAGCCAGACCATCTTAATTGGCTCCTTGCTCCTGCAGAGACACTGAGTTCCAGTAAATCCAGTCCACACCAGGTAATGATCTGTCCATGACAAAGGAACTGCAAAGAGTTTCTCCAAACCCAGATCACCAACATCTACCCCAATACAGATGATCAGGTCTAAAATGCGCTCTGCAGCATGGGTGGGGCCAGAAACCATTTGGGACAGATATATGTCATCTTGGAGGACTTGAAGTCCTGAGCCATTCCTTACAAAGCTGCCTCAGCATTGGCATTGAAGTCTCCCAGCACAACAAGCCAAGGGGACTCCCAATGCTATCCACACATAGCATCCTTGTGACCAGCTTCCACCTAGACTAGCCATAATGTCTTTCTTTTCAGAAACATCAGTTGGAGTCAGAGAAAGGAATGAGCTTGTGTTCAAAAATCAACAGGCACGTTGCTAAACTTAATATGCTTCATATTCCCAAATAATGCAATTATGGATTCAATGCACAGTGGAGTAATCATTCTACATTGTTCAATTAATTTCTTTGGGTAGAAGAAAATTCGTTGCTTATACAAAGGGAACAAGGTCGTGTTTTCAGAACTCCACCAATATTGCTGCAAATTTAAATTATAATGTCCAAATGTGAATATGAATATTCAGTTCATCTACTCAGCTCTGTATATATTTTTGCATGTGTGTGTGTGTGTTTGTGTGAGTATTTTAAGAATCAACTATTTTCAAAGTCTACAGTAATTTTAATTCATTTTCATATAAAATTCAGATTCACAGCACTAGTTTATTACCTACAAAGGATCTTTTCAAGTTAATCCCTGTCAAAATACTATAAACGGAAAATGTATTGGTGTTAACTCTAGCTTTCTGAAGTCTGATCATTTATGCAAAATGTTACAATCCCCAGACTTAATTTGACTTCAATTTGTATGTATTTAAAGTTCAAGCATATAATAAACAAGTAGCAAATGATCAAATCTCTGAAACGTTCTCCTAGGCCTCATAAACATATCAATCTTTTTCCTTTTTCTTCTTATTATCAGCATCACCACCATCACCTCCCACTGCCACCACCATCACAATCATCATTATCATCTCCTTTTCTCCGTAAAAAGACAGAAAAGCCAGAATCCTATTACTTACACCTACTGGCGTAAGTCCATCAGTCTCAGTACCAAATTGCTGCTAGTCAAGAAGCTGAGGGTGGTAGTAGTGGTATCGTTTGTCATCTAGTGAAGGCCATCCGCTGAGACCTCTCTCCTTTTTGAATACAGTTAGTCGAGCAGAGATGTCCAGCGCTCCGTCCTGCCCGGTGATATTTGACTCTTTTCAGCCTGTCATGTCTAACTCTGTGGTCAGGGTGATTGATTGCTCCGTGCCACCACCTCCTCTTTGGACCCTTGCCTGGCCTGGATAATCAAAGCAGTCAGGCCTTTAACAACGGAATGGGCCACGGTAATAATTAATGGGTCTTTCCTTGAGGGCAGATTCCCATCTGCCCTGAAGGACATGGTCATTAGGCTGTGGGGAAGAAGCCTAGTTTGGCGGCGGATGAAATTGGCAATTATAGACCCGTCACCAACGTTTCTTTCTTAAGCAAGGTGGTTGAGAGGGTGGTGGCCGATCAGCTTCAGTCGCTCCTGGATGAAACAGATGCCCTGGATCCATTTCAGTCGGGCTTCAGGCCGCGCCATGGTACAGAAACAGCATTGGTCGCCCTGTGCGATGACCTACTGAGGGAGGCCGACAGGGGCAAAGTGTCTCTGTTGGTCCTCCTCGATATCTCAGCAGCCTTTGATACCATTGACCACGGTATCCTCCTGGGGAGGCTCTCCGAGTTGGGAATAGGTGGTCTGGCATTGGCCTGGCTCCGTTTCTTCTTGGAGGACCGTCCCCAGAGAGTGCAGCTTGGGGAGAGCGTCTCGGCCCCGTGGAGCCTCAATTGTGGGGTTCCACAGGGGTCGATTATCTCCCCAATGCTATTCAACATCTACATGAGGTCGCTGGGTGGGGTCATCAGGGGGTGTGGAGCCTTGTGTCATCAGTATGCGGATGACACCCAGCTCTACATCTCCTTTTTGCCAACCGCAGGAGATGCCATTCTGTGCCTTCAGAGCTGCCTGGAGGCTGTACTGCAATGGATGCAGGAGAACGGGCTGAGGCTGAACACGGACAAGACGGAGGTACTGAGGGTGGGGATCTGGGAAACTCCCTCTCTTTTGGGGGGGTGACTCTACCCACCAAGGATGGGGTCCGCAGTTTGGGGATCCATCTGGACCCGGCACTCACCATGGAAACACAGGTGGCATCAGTGGTCCGCTCCGCCTTTTTTCATCTCAGGTGGATAGCCCAGCTGCGGCCCTACCTTGATGTGGGGGCGCTCACTACCTTGGTGCATGCGCCCGTAATCTCAAGATTAGACCACTGTAATGCGCTCTATGTGGGGCTTCCTTTGAGGCTGCTGCGGAAACTACAGGTGGTGCAGAATGCGGCGGCCAGATTACTTAGTGGAGTGAGAAAATTCCAACATGTCTCACCCACTCTGGCCGCACTGCATTGGCTGCCCATCTGATTCCACATCGACTTCAAAGTGTTGACTCTTACGTATAAAGCCCTAAACGGTTTAGGGCCTCGATATCTGGTGGAACGGCTACTCCCACCAAGATCTACCCGTGTCACTCGTGCGAGCCAGGAGGTGAGGCTGAGGAGCCTAACGCCGAGGGAGGCCTGGAAGGAGAAGACAAGAAATTGGGCCTTCTCGGCGGTGGCTCCTCGCCTCTGGAACTATCTACCTCCTGGGATTCATGGGGCTCCCTCGCTGGGTATTTTAAAGAATCAATTAAAAACATGGATGTTTCGGCAGGCCTTTCCTCCAGACAATTCCTGATGTTTCTCTTCTTTTCCTCTCCACTTGGTTTCTATCTTTGTAAAGTTTTTATTATTTATGCTATATATGTATATTGTTAGTATTTGATGATTGTTAGCCGCCTAGAGTGGTCCTGAGTTGGCTAGATAGGCGGGATATAAATAAAATAAATAAATAAATATAAATAAATAATAGTAGACACATGCTTTGGCACATGAGAGGAAATACAACCCTTTATTTCCATACTAGTGGCAATTTGCTATTGAAGTTTGTGCTGATGTACTTACACTGGCATAAGGATTCCAGCATGGAGATTTTAGGATCGAAACAGAGCAGTTAGGGAGAAAAACAAAAACAAGATATAATATAAAATAATATATTCAAGACAAAAATGATGGATAGTCTAATGCCAATACTATAAAATCATCTTGCCTTCCCTGAAGAAGACGGCACAGGATATTGCCATGGAAAGCTCAGCCTATTTTAAAAATAAACATAAACTGATATAGTCGGAAACCCGTGAGTTGTTTACACAAAGTGTTCATCGTAAAAGACTGAGGTCTCTAACTTCAAAATCAGACAATCCCACCAAATGTTTGGGGATAGATTAAGTTACTAGGCATGTGTATAGGTGTCAACCATGGCAGCATGGAGCAAGGTAAGGCTAGTGATGCCTTTAGACATGTATGCGGGGGGGTATGATATTTCCATATGAAATTCCTAGGGGAAAAAAAGGAAATCCAAGCCACCCCCCTGTGTAGATTTCCCTACACAAAAGTCTGTTTAGATCTTGTCTGTCTACTTACTTCATGTCTTCACTTCTGCAATCTGTGTGGCTCTACCTTTGAAGGGTGGGTCTGGGATCTTCAGTTGGTGTAATAGGATGGTGATTAGTGCACGGTATCAAGATAATACGACCTCAATCCTGAAAGACCTTCATTGGTTGTCAGATGCTTGTCAGATCCAATTCAAAGTGACCTTTTTGACCTCCAGACCTCTACACTGCTTGGAGCCTGGCTATTTAAAGAACTGGCTGTCTCCTTATGAACCTATCTGGATGCTAAGATCTTCAAGAAAGACTCTGAACACCAAGAATGGCAGGACCCCTCTTGACAGGCATATATATAAGAGGGTTTTCTCCTGTGTATCTCTCACATTGTGAAATGCACTTCCTTCAGCGCTGCAAAGTGTTTCCACTCTCACTGCTTTTAGAAATTTCTGTAAAGACACATCTGTTTAAACCAGTTTTTGATAGTGTTTTCCCTACTGTGATGATTGTCACTATCTGTAGCTGTGTTGATTTGAACTGCCTTTATGGTCTAGCTTGTTTTGTTGATTTTAGTGATTTTGCATGTGAATCTGCTTCTACTCTTACTGTATTGTGTTTTATGATTGCAAGCTATCTTTGCCCTCTTTCACATTCACACATCTAGGGCACCTGCCTTTCCTCCACCTTTTACTAACTGATAGGATTCTGGATGTTGGTGAGTGCAAAAACTTGCCTCTTGAAGGGGTTGAGAAAATAATGCATATTTTCCATCCTCTCCTCCCTCCCTCCGGAAACATCTGGCAATCAACAAGTGGGGCATTGTGGCATTTGTGAAGCTGAAGGATCTCACTGAGTGATGGTATGGTACACATTGTGGGAAGTAATGATGTGGCACAGATGATGTCACTTCATCATTCAGTTTCTTCAGTTCCACAGGTGGCACTTTTTAATTCGAAGAGTATTGAGGGATATGTCGTTGTGTTATTCTTGAGAGGGAACCACAACTCTGTCTCGTTTCAGCTTCTGCTCAGCCCAGGTTCCAGGACCCTACATTTCAGCCCCAGCATTGATGTGTCTCCTGTATCTCTTAAGATTGCCTGTGCAAAACAACAAAGGGGGAAAAAACACAATGGGGGAGAATAATAGTAACCATAAAATGTTTCACTTCTTAAAATTTTAGCCATGTTTTTGAGCCTTGGAATTAAAAGCCATGGGTCATAGAGCTCAATGTGAAAACATTCTTTGGGGAAGTCATCAAGATACAGCTAAGGAAATTTCATCTTTTTTCATGCTGTTTTTACTGTTTGAGTCACTAGCCACATAGTACTTCAAATGGAAGCCTAAATGACAGCAGGAGCCTCCCTGAACTTGTCTTATTAGTAATCACATCACTTAAAGGACATTCTTAACTGAAGCTTGCTTATTAACAGTTCCAGAGGGTGTGTTAGGCTTTGTTATTCTCCTCTACTGAACTGTGAAATGTCTTTCCTTGCTGTTACACGAAGTACACTGAAACTAAAGAAGCCCTTTAATTTCTAGTTTTATACAGCTCATTTTCACAGTTTTCTTTTGTTTCAGTTCGTAGATGCTGCACATCCTTACAAAGGACTGTATCAGGTTGTTATTATTTAATATGTGTTTTGACATAGCTAGAAAACTAATAGATGAACTGTTGAAAAATGGGGGGAAATGGATAACCATATACATTGGAGACAGAATGTATTTATAACAGCATAAGTATGTTCTTCCCCTTGAAGAAGTTTTAAAATCCTCCATGCACAACTGCATGCCTACAGGATACCTGTGGGACACCATTATTGTGTGCCTAAGGGGAAGGAAGAGAATTTAGATGTACCAATTTAGCAGCATAAGTTTGATGAGAGACCAGGAACAGATAGCTTGATTGGTGCTCTACTAAGACAGATTCATGTGTAAATTGTCCCCTAATATTAGATAGGAAGTATTGACTCCTCTGGAGAAACCACAGGGGGCAAGCAAGGAGCAAAGTATAGTTTGTACGTGTCCTGCCCCCTCCCTTCTTTTTCCTTGTGGGGTGTCTGACGGAATAGTTCTGCTGTTTGAGCATTTGTTTTTAAAAACTCTTGGACTGGGCTAGAATAAATGCATTGGGGGGAAATGAAGGGAGAATTTGGAAGAAAAAGATAAAGAAGCCAGGGGAGAACTCAAGAGATATGGGAATGGTCAGAGAACCTGGTACTTGAAAGGGGGAAGAATATTCACTATTATACAGCTTTCTCACACTGTCAAGAAGTATACATAGTTCAGATTCTTCAGAAACAGTGTTATTTTATTTTAGTGGACCAGAAAAATTGGATGAAGTTTGTAGTCATGATAATTATAAAAACATTAAGAAAAATTCCACATCATGTATAGGACATACTGTTTGTTCAAAGACAACACCGAGAAGTGGTAGTTGTCTGTGTATCTGCAAAGGGAGTAAGAGAGTCACTTCCTCCCCAGAACAGTACATTTCTTCAGCCAGTGTCCTGTTGAAATTAATGGGCCCACAAAGAAAATCACAGAAGCATGGGCACATGGAGACACATGACAGGACCTCACCACATAGCTGCAGCTGCTTCTGCAGCTTCACTTGTGCTGGAATTATTGCCGTTGGGATACAAGCCTTTATAATTTCAATCTACCCAAATACTATATGTACTATGGCTGAAATCTTGTTTCCAGGGGTTACACTGTGTCATCAGCCAGGGTGATTTTTTGAAGAAGAAAAATCAAATCCCACCTCACGGTCCCAAGACCCCCATGGGATCCCTTTTGTTGTGGGGAAGCTGTTGGAGATCACAAGACAGGTTTTCTGAAAATTGCCACCACTGGCATTTTTGGAAATTAAAGGCTCTCCCACTGTTCCAGAGCCTGCAACAACATGGTGGAAGCCTGGGAACTTCAGGTGAAATTGGATTTTTTTTTTTTACTTCTGGAAAATTGCCAAGGTTGATTATGCCATCAGCTCTACGTGGCATAAGTTGGTGGAACAGGATTACAGCCGATGTGCTGTGATGGCAGGAGATACATGTGCAAGTTATGCGAACATACCACTAGGCATCTGTGCCCCCAACACTAGAAAATATTTTGTGGACACTTTTATGTAATTGCAGGTGTAGTAGCCTTCTGCTAAGACAAAGAGTTTTACATACTGAAACTTAACAACTGAAATATACTAGGCACACTTGACTGTCAAAATGACTAGAGTGCAAGTCAATGGTTCCCAACATTGGGTTCCCAGATGTTCATCAACTAAAACTCCCAGAAGCCTTCACCTCTAGCTGTGCTGGCGAGGATTTCTGGGAGCTGTAGTCCTAGAACCTCTGGGCACCCAAGGATGGGAACCATTGATATAAGTGCTTCAACTAGATCATTCCATTTTGAATTTAAGAATGACCGATGAGATGAATTATTGGGCTGCTGAGTTGTAGAGAGTTATTTGTCAGTTCATGCTTAAAACTGATGTATAACAATTTGATGCCTGAAGTAATGGCACAGAACCACACAAATAGTTCCCATATCATACTGAAATATGGCAGCATCAAATGCACTTTGGGTTCAGAATTACACAGCAGTAGCCCCCTTTCCCCCCCACCAGAATAACAACATCTTAAATGTTTTTTTCCCTCATGCAAAATGATCAGTATAGCATTATAATTATTTTTTCTTAATTAAATGTAATGTGATTAAACTATTTCTTTCTCTACTACAAAACAGTAGGGATTATTTTTGTACAGTAATGACATAATTAATTGAAAAGGCATTTGGCAGCTTGGCCTATTTTTTACATCCTAATTGAAAGATATTTTCTTTTTAAAATTACTAATGGAATGATTTAGTTTTACCCAAACGATCCTGTTGCCTATGATTTGTTCTAAAAAGAACGAAAGAATTGAGGGGTGGCTCACAAGGTTAATAAAAGTAACCAAATAAATTGTGACTGACTCAGGATAGTTTGTCTTAAGCAAAGAATTCCTTTGACAGTGATAGACTAATACTAAGCAGATACTAAGCCGCCCAGAGTGGTCTATCGACTAGATAGGCGGGATAATAAATAAATAAATAAATAAATAAATACTAGATGAAAAGAAAAGAGGTGTACTCATTCATGTTTGGGTGCAGTAAATCCCAGAATTCTCCAAGAATCCTGGGGACTGGAGACCACAAATCCCTTTCTGCACACCTGTAGATCTCAACTCCTTAGAGAAGGGCTTTCAAGTTATTTACTGTTTATAAAAAGGGGAGGAGGCTGCTGGTGTTCTTCCTAGGAGTTATAGTTTTTGGGGGTGCTCTCTAGATAGCCTAATGAGCAGTGTAACTATGACTCCCAGGAAGCACTGTGAGAGTTTTCTTTTTTCTTTTCTTTGTAACAAATCAACTACAAGAAGCAGAGGCCACCAAAACTGATGGTACAGCTAAATAACTTGAAAACCCTTGTGTGTGTGTGTGTGTGTGTGTGTGTGTTACAGCTAAATAACTTGAAAACCCGTGTGTGTGTGTGTGTGTGTGTGTGTGTGTGTGTGTGTGTGTGTGTGTGTGTGTGTGTGTGTGTGTGTGTGTGTGTGTGTGTGTGTGTGTGTGTGTGTGTGTGAGTGAGAGAGAGAGAGAGAGAGAGAGAGAGAGAGAGAGAGAAACTTTCAGGTATGATGATTTGTTTTATGGGCTGCAATTGTCACATTCCCAGGGGATTCAGCAGGCAAAAGTCCAATAAGCCAGTCCAAGGTCAGAAGTCCAGGAGATACAAAACAGATGCCAAATTGTCAAAGCCAAAACACAAACCATAGTCAAAAATAAGAGTTCAAAAGCCAAGGGTCAAGAGATCAAGGTTTAAGATAAGCAGGAGCATAGGGACAAACCAGAGAATTGACTTGTTGCTTCCAAGCCTCTGGGTACAACTTATATAGCAGCAACAATCATCTAATTCCTAGAAACATTCCATCCTGCTAAAACTCAGGACTTGTTGACCTGATGCTCCTGTGAGAAACATTCATGTGAGCCTCATATCTCTGTGTTGTCTCTGCCGAAGCTTATTTCTCACTCTGGCTAGTGGGGGAGGAGAATCTGGCGGTGATTCAGCTGTCTGTGATACTAACTGCCCAGCATTTTCCTCAGCTGCAGTTAACCCCTCTGATTCCAGATCTTCTTCAGCTGAACTCATGACAGCAATTCCCAATCCAAAACCACAAAAGAGCACAGTTGTAGAAAAGAGCTCCTGTTCAGTTAATTGAAACAAACATATCAGGAGTAGAGAACCATGCTGGTCCCATCCACATCCTGTGCATTCCTCTTTCTCTTCCCCACTTGGAAAATGACTTTCTGGAGAGAGGAGTTTCCTGTATATGTGGAGTCTCCATGCACAGACAGAGGCTCCCCTTCCTTGGATTATAGCACCAGTCAGTAACCTGAGGTTCAGAGCATTGATCTGCCCTGATGGTTTGCCTTATACCAAGAGGGGAAAACCCATGGTCATCTATATGTTTTGGCTACAATTGCTACAGTCCCATTAGCCATGTTCAGTGTGTCTGACAGAAATTTGCTGGACAAGCAAAAATTTCTCACCCCTGTTTCACAGCATATCTGCAATTTAAGTATCTTCACAGCCAGACCCAGAAGAGCTATTGTGATTTGGTGCACCTACATATGTGCTTTTTCAGTGGAAGAGAAAAAGTAGTCTGGACTGTTGAAGTTATTCCCTTCCGCATTATGATTTTGGATGGTGTCAACTTCTACTCTTGCTCTGTGCCAAATTTGGGGATGTTTAGGCAAAGTTGAGTTATGATTTTTAGAAAATAACACTGCTTTCACCCTGTGCAGAAACAAGTGACCTGGAACTCCAATTGATTTAAAACAGGCCCATTTAATCAATGAGGATTTGGTGAGTCTACTCTAATTGCAATTTGCTATTCTATTGTAAGCTGTATTTAGAGTAGGCTGATTTGAATCAAATGAACTTACAAAGGAGTTGACTCACCAAATCCCCATTGATTCAATGGGCTTACTCTAGTGTGATTTACTCTGCTAAGCAACAGGATGTTGGCCTCTGTGCACAGTGACACCTTGCAGCCCCAGTGGTGTATATCCCCTGCAGGCTCTCTTCCCAAACACACTCCACTCATCACAATGACTATTATTTCACCATAGCAAATATATATTGCATATCTATTTTAGTTATTTTGTGATGCCTGCATATTAGACAGGAAACTACATTATATAGCCTCCTGTCATGTCCAAATGATAGCAACTTTCATATCAACCACAGTGTGACAGTTCTGAAAGATGCAGTGTTCCTGTGCTGTTTATAAAACTTAATGTAAGAAAATTGCTTTGCCAAGGGCAAGTCTTTCTTCTGGAATGAATTTAGCTGTCACAGTTGGGTGTATGTGTGAACAACCCCATAGTATTTTAGAAACTATGTGCAGAATTCCCATTATCCAAAGGTCCATTACACATACTGTATCACCAAGGTTACATGATCTCCCAGGTATGTTGCTAAACATCCATAAGGCTTCTATTTTCCTGACAGAAACAATTACAGTTGGCATGCAAAAATAATTTCCTTCTGAGAGCTGGAGCACCTGTCAGACAAGCTTTTGGGTCACAGTTGTAAAAACACTTATTCTAATGTTATGGTTTGGTTTAACACAGCTCATTTCTCATGGTTGTTCTTGTGATATAGCACAAGTCTGTTTGTTTGTTTGTTTGTTTGTCTGTTTGTTTGTTTGGGACCCAAGGTAGTTTAACAATAAATCTTACAACAGAACTGTAAATTTATAAATTTGAGGGCTCTCTATTTTAGAAAAAAGGCTAATAAGGGGAGATAAGATGGAGAAGTATAAAATTAGGCAAAATGTGAAGAAAGTGGATAGAGACCCGACACACACACAAACACACATACACACACACACACACACAGAGAGAGAGAGAGAGAGAGAGAGAGAGAGAGAGAGAGAGACCCATGACAGAACTCAGGACCATTCATTAACACTAGATGGAGGAGGACTCAGGCCAATACTTCATCACACAGCTTGTCAATCTATGGTGTTCAGTACCACAAGATGGCTGCCAATATGGATGGAAGACAATTGAACAAAATCATGGAGGAGAAAACTACCAGTGGTTATTTGTCATGACTGCTTTAAAGCAGTCATACACTTTTTTGAGGCTCAGGAGCCAGAGGGTGCTATCATTTTCATGACCTGCTTGTAGGTTGTCCACAGGTCTTTAAAAGGCCACTGTGGGGAAAATGCTGGACTAGATAGGCTTTGGGCCTCACTCTGCAGGAACGTTCCTATGTTCTTGAGCTAGAGTGTTATTAGCATCCATATGTTTCATGTGATGGTTGAGGATGAGATGCAGGGGCTGGCCTGGGGCCTGTTTATCAGTTTGTGGCTAAGGCAAGATCCACATGCCTTTTCCACTCACATTCTTAAAACACACAGGCAAGACAAACAATCTGCATTTAGCTTGTAACTAGTGTGTTCTAGCTAAGGGATGTGATTATGCACACTTCAAAGGACTTGGATATCATTAAATTTAATAGTTTATGTATCAGAGCTTTTTCTTTTTTCTTTCTCCTTTCAGGGAATAGCAAAGTGCTAGCAGCTATCCTTTAAATGCTGATTAAATAACGTAAGAATATTTTTTGTGCAGAGCAAAGCTTACAACCTGGTTCAGTTGTGCATTTATTTTAGTCTTCAAAAGAAATACATTGAGAAGCCTTATTGGAAAAAAAAATTATCAATCACTGTCATGCTTTTTGCTCTTGCATGGTAGTGAAAAGACCTGTGCTTTTTTTTTCACTAGTAGCTACATTAAAAACTTTAGAAACTTATATTTTGCACGAAGTGTATTATATATTGGCACTAGGTCTCTTGTATTTTGCATAAAATACAACTTTTTGGCAGAAAGATATTTTCAAAAACTGTACAACAAAGTCCCAAAGTTGGGGACAAAAAAAAAAAAGCACAAACTTACTTGTAAACTTGCTGTTTGGGGACATATCCTGCAAGAACAAAATGTTCCAAGATTTACATCCCGGTACCAAATGCATCAATGTTTATGAGGCAGGAGAATTATATGAGACATGTCCATCCAATCTGAAACAGTGGTGTGTGAGAAAAAGAGAGAATGAAACCCAACATTTCTCATTGATATTTGGATACCCACATACCAAGCAACAACTGAATTAGGAATGTGAATTTTTTTTTCAATTTAAAATGACAAGCCTCAAAATGGTTCGAGATACTTTGAAATGTGAATAGCCTTCAATGAAGAGACTCCAGTGGTTCCCAAACTGTATGCCACAGTGCCCTGGGGCACTACCAGACACAGCCAGAGGTGCCAGTACTATTCAGGCTGGGCTTCCCGTTCTTTCTCTCCCCCCCACTCAAAGTATCATATTGGGGGAGCCAAAGCCAGGGGCTAGTAAGCCAAGGGAGCCCCCAGTCAAAAAAGTTTGAGAACCACTGACATACAGGCTTTAAAGCAATCTTGCCTAGACCTTAAAGTTCTCAAGTTCCTGAATCTACTCATTATCTCACATAAATTTTTTAGTACAAGAGATTTCAATTTCAATTTTATATATGTTCTTCTCTTTTTTGTTCCAATTCAGTAGAGGAACACCTGCCTCTCATCGTTCAGCTTGAATTCACTTTAGTCCAGTGATTCTCTGCTGGTTTCAGTGTCATCCTTTTTCTGCAAGAAGATGGCAGAAATAAGAGGTAATGAGACAGGTTATCATCTGGCCACCTGGGTCTGTTAACTCCTTTTCTGTTTGTCTGCATTCAGCATGTGTTGAACATTTGATGGATTATCCCAGGTAAATCAATCAGATTCAAATGTATTTAACTTTGGCTGGAGCATGTCACAATGTCTCACCTACCTCCATTTGCGCTCTACTCCAAGGAACAGCAGCAGCGAGCAAGGTAAGAGGAAGGTGACAAAGAAGTAAGCAGATGCAAGAAGAGTCAGGAGACAGGATGGGAAAGCTTATTATTTTTCTATCTCAGACTGAAATGCAAACCAGAAAAGGATGCTCAGAACCATAATGCTCTTGCTATAGTGGAAACGAATATTATGTGTTGCCAATACTGTATTTCCTAACTCACTATTATGAATGTTTGTTAAAAACACTCCATTTGGCAAATACATGCCACTAAGGATGGAGGATGAAACACAAGCCATGTGGTGTAACTGGATCAGCAGCTGCAGGCAGGTTTGTTTGTTTCAGAACATGCTGCTGACAGGAATAGAACAAACTTGGAGTTGAATTAGTGGTACTCTTCAAAGCCCACAGCTGTCATTTTTCTCCCCCCCCCCCAATGCAATTGCTTATTGTGTCTCTTAAAACTTTCCAAATTCAGTTGCCAGGAGGATCCATCCCAATAAAAATTGTGTATTTATTACACAAATATGTTATACATCTATAAGTTGTAGGGCTGTAACTAAACGCTGAAGGACATGCTTGGTATGGAGAAGGCCCAAGGTTGAGATCCTGAGGACAAGGGAGTTCCTGGCATTCCTAGAGTGTTGGCCATTCTGAGCGGGGAGTACCAATGGACTGACTCAGTTGAAGGTAGCTTACTAGTACAGTGTGCACAGTGGCTATTCCCCCAACCTAACATCAAAATATGTCCACCACCCCCCAAAAAAAGTTCAGTAGAAACAGAAAAACCAACCAACAAAATTTGTGGGGAACAGAGCCCTGAAATAAGCTGTCAAACTGCTCAAGACATTCCTCACACATTGATCAGAACCCTGCTACTTAGAAACACTGGCATTACGTCCAATCTTGTCGTCTCAGTGGTAAACTGCTGCTAGTTAAGAAGCTGCAACTTAGATTTCTTGTCATATGCAAGAAGAAATGGAAGTGCAAACTTCTTGTCTAGTGGCAATTTGCTGCACTGTCAAACTCATTCTGACACATGCAATTAATAAGATTCTAGCTTTCAAAGTCTACCCAAATAAGACTTTCCCTCTCCTTTCCACTACCATAGTGGAAAGTGCAAGCCTTAGCACTACATCCCCCTTCTCCTTAACTTATGGCAGCAACTTCAGGTCTATAGTATCAGGAACATAAGAAAAAAATCAAGAAGAAAATAGAAAGGCAGTTTAAAAACCTCATTCAGAAAAGAATATTCTGTATGATACCTGTGGTAGTACGTACAAGCTAAAGGTTAATCTATTCCACTACTTGCCTTGTAGCTAATATGCCCTTGGCTATACATGCATTTCTAACTTTTCCAGAGACAGGCACAGTAGATTATTGCTATTGCACACATCCCACCTTTTCCCTTGGAATGTGGCATCTAAAGAGAGAGACACAATCAGGTGTCACACTCATTTCTTTATCAAAAGGCAAAAAATGAAGCAAATATATATTGAATATAATTGGCAAAGGGCTGTGGTGATGCTGGATGCCTGGTAGTACTGGAAAGCAGTCTCTTGAAATCAGTCTAAAGGCTTTTCCATCACGAATTGTGCCAATAGCAAGGGGTGTGATTTACAGATGGAAGAGCAGAGGAGTTGTTCTGCAGTGAGTGTTCTTTAGGTACACATATAACTCTGGTCGTTTGGATGAGGAGGATTTGTGGAGGAAGGACCATAGCTTAGAACTATTGTATGTCTGGTACACAGAAGATGTCAAATCCAATACTTGGTTTCCCAGTTGCAAAGGAAAAGGAATAAACTAAATACTCTTAAAACACACTGCAATTTTGTAATTGAATCCTGGAATTCTTGAAGAATCAGTTCTTGAATCTCTTTCTTTGTCAGACTAAAGTCTGAAACAGTACTGAAACTGCTGACTGAAGCCCAAAGGCTGATACTGTAGAAGATGTATTTTTCAGTCCAAACCATCCACACAGTGTGCTAAGGAACTCCATACTTTGTATGAGTTATGCAAGTTTGGCTAATTAAATCTGTCAGTATTCCTATTCAGAGTTTCTAGGGTTAAAATAAATAGCAATGGAGATAGAGGGCAGCCTTCAATTTGGATATCTTCAGTTATTTGACCATTGACTTTGATCTTAGCCTTCTCTTTGGTATAGATTGCTTTAATTGCTTGCAAAAATTTCCTTCTGCCCCCATCTTCTTTAATTGCAATAGAATAAACTCCCAGTTCACATTATCAAAGGCCTTTTTCACATCTAGGAAGATCAGCATCATGTTTTTCTGGATGTGTTTCATAATATTCTAAAATGTCTATTATTGATCTTATATTTCACATTGGTTTCCATTTGGGGATGAAGCCTGTTTGGTCCCTATGTATCATTTCCGCAAGTACTTTAAACAAAAGGAGATTCAAAAAATAATAAAAAAAATTAATACTAATCTCTACAAATAGAAAGAAATTGAGCAGGAGCAACAATGGAACTATTTGTCTAAAGTATGTAAGCAAACAGCCTCCTAAGAGAATTCTGTGGCTGGAACAGAGAGGTTCCAGGGGCGTAGTGTACTCCTAAATCAGTTGAGATGAGTCCATTTCTCAGCCAGGCAGTCCCACTAGCACCTTTTCCCAAGTCTGTTCCCAATTACCAATTAACTGAGAGAAAAAGAAAGATAAAATCATGAGTTTTGGAGTCTGCCAAGATGAACAAAAGTCAGGCAATTAACGGACTCAGTAGCTTAATTGTGGCCCAAGATTATGCAGGGTTGCTGCTCAAAAGACCAAACATACATTTTCAAGAATTATTCTTTTATTTGAAAAATAAAGAATTTAGAGATATTCAGTTTGTTGCAAAACATAGCATTTAAGTACATTTCCATAAATCAAATCAGTTAGAACTATAGCAAATTCAAGCTATAAAAATAAAATAACAAACTCTAAAAATAGCTTGAAAGGTAGGCAAGGCTTAGCCCCCCCCCTTCTCTATATCCTTGCTATGAACTACATCCTAGCAAAATACTAAAAAATAGCAATAGGAACTCCAAAGTCCATCCAAAAATCCAAATAAAAAATCATTCTAAAATTCCAACTCTCTCTCTGTCACCATCCTTCCATTTTTCTTTCCATGCTGGAACCACCCTTCTTCTTCACTCTCCACTGACATATACCAATCAGGACAAAGGACTATTTCTCCACTCTCCACCTCCTTTTCTCATGGGATGTGCAGGTGTTGTTGACCACCTTCCTGATGTTGTGTCTCGGCTCTTATAGTCTTATAGCTTGCTACATGGAAAATTCCAACTAGCTCTAAGAGAAACAGCTTTTCGAAGCATCTAGTTACATGACACACAGACCAAGATGGATTCGTTCTACACAATTCCATGACTACAAATCCCATTTAGAAATTACATTTTAGCCTCAATAACCTAAACCATGACAAACTACATAACTGGAAAGTTAGCCCCCAACAATTAGAAAATCTAAATAAATCAATTACAACAAGCAAAATCATGGAGGCATGGAAAAAACAGAAAAATGGTAAAGCCTCCGGGCCAGATGGTCTCCCGGCTGAATATTATAAAGCACTGGAAGAAACCATAGCTCCACATTTTAAAAAGCTATTGTATTACATTGAAAGTAGAGGAAAAATCCCAGATTCATAGATAGAAGCACGTATCTCCCTAATACATAAAGCAGAGATGGAAAGGAAACAAATTAAGAACTACAGACCAATTTCTTTTTTGAATGTTGATAACAAGATATATGTGACCATCTGGACAACTAGATTAAATCTGTCAGTGTTCCTAAAAGTTCTGGTTGTTGTGCTTGTAATATTATTGTGAGGAAATCAGAGTTAAGTTAGTAAGAAGGGACATCAGGCTTCCAAAGGCATTAGGGAAACAGGGACCTCCCCTGCTGGTGTTTTTAGTTGTTGCCAAGATGGTGGTATGTAAACAGAAGCACTAGCCCTCTATTCATTTTCATATTTATACAAAAATTCTGAAGTACTTCTCAGAATTTTGTTTGTGGCCTCATGTGCTATCTGTAGCTTCTGTGACTGGGAGAAACCTTTCTGGGCTGAAGTGATTGTATGTCCATCCAGCACTAACCAACAATTCCTTCCAGCCTTCAAATTGAAAGAGATCTCTTTGCTGAGTATTTCTTCTCTTCTCTTTAGTCTGTTGGGACTGTTTTTGTCTGTTTTTGATCATTTCAGTTGGTTGCTAAGTATGTGTGGAGTAAAGAAAGCAGCACACACAAGCCTGTAATTTCAAGAGACTATAAGTGAAGAATGTTTCTTATTCTTTTTCCTATAAATGCCATTTAATGAGAAAGGGGTGGACTCTGGGGAACCTGAAGTTACTCTCCTTTGTGGATCTCTGTACTTCTGCTGTGTAGCAAAAAAGAAAGAAAGAAAATAATAATTTTACCAGAAATTCAAAATTCTGCAACATTACATTTTAAAAGAAACTGAAATGTTTGCAAAGACTGAAGTGACAAATAGGAAGGGAGTAAGCTGGATACTGGGTTTCTTAATGGGCAGTATTACTGGAGGAAAATGAATATGGAAAGCATGGAAGGAAAAGAAGATATTCACAGAACAGTGGCCATGTTCACAGAGGGCATGACTTTACAGACATCACACATACTGCAGTTGAGCTGAACTCATATTTCCTATCTACCATTTTCTCTCTCAATTTTATTATTTCACCAAACTCACTCATCTATTACCAAATCAAAACATTTTGGACTACAGCTTCCACAACCTCATTGCCTGTGATGTTTTCAGCTGAAGGGAGTTGTCATCCAAAGATCTAGAGAGCATTAGGTGGAAAAAGACTGCAGTAGATTATTGTATACATTTTCTTTCTAGGAAGACACATATGCATGAATGTTAAAAGTGCCTGGGCCACCCAGCTTTGGAAAACCCAGTCTGAAACCTCTGCTCAGAAAAAGGTGTCAGTCATGTCCAAGGCCAAGAATGGAAGCAATTCCTGCTCTTGCAGAGTCTTTTATACTGGGGAAGCATTCTGCTTGAGGAATTTCTCTGTAAGAATTAAGAATGGGTGTGAATTTCATTCCAATCTGCTCTGATCAGAATTTAATAACATTTGCAGCATGCAAAATTCACAATATGGGAATGTGGCAGGAAACAAAACTGATGGATTTGCCCATCTCCTCAAGGTGGATGAGACTTTCAGATCAGTTTACTTTTGACCAGAATTAACTCAGGCTCCGGTCACATGAGGGAAATGTTTTCTAGTTCTTCCGAAACTTTCCATACCTCTGTTGTACTGAATCATGGTCATGTGGTTTATATCCCAGGACAAACGTCCCAAGAACTTTTAGCAGTACTGATTAGAGATGGGGGCATTCATATACGAATATCCCCATACAGCTGGAGTTAATGAGGGTCCAGACCTTGGGGCAGGACCATCCATTCACACATTTGCCACTGCTGCCAGCCCTGCTCTTTCTTCCAATTGCTCTGGAACGCCCTGTCGGCTGTCTTCTCATCAGCCTTGAAGGGAGACTCGTCGTCCCACCTCTTGCCAGGAGTGGTAGCAACAGCGGACATGTGAGTGGATGGTCCAGCTCTAGGGGGCCAGACCCTCATTAACTCCAGCTTTGCGGGGGTATTCTTAATGGTATACAAATACAAACACCCCCTCATCTCTAGTACCAATTTATTTCCTCACATTTGAAACATTATGACCATGGTACCGGTTTATTTTCTCCCTTGCTTTAAGGGGCAATTTAGCTCCTTGATTTTTATATATTAAAATACATTAATATGTCAGAAATGAGGCTTCCTCTAAAGTGTGTGACTGTGCCTGCCCTCTGGATAGCTTTCCTCCTTCCCTGGGAGCCCACAGTGATTGTTTTCAGCCCCTTTCATTCAGGTTGCAGCAGAATCCCACACGGAAGGGGGGGGAGGACTCATATGGAGGGGTGAAAATTAGAGGGATCAGTAATTGGGAAGGGGTTTCTGTTTGGGAAAGTGTCCCTCTGTTGCACTGGCTGCCCTTGCAGAAATGCATTGCGCACAATAGGCTTGGGATATCCATGCAGCAGTACTGGCAATCACCCCCTCCCCGGTGACATTGCCATACCAATGTTTCAATGTATCTCCCCATAGAATAATAATAATAATAATAATAATAAAATTACTCGGTAGTAATGTAATGGCACAGCCCTCCCCCGTGACATATTTTTACCAACATATTGATGTATCGGGTGCAAAAAATGTTGTAATATAATGTAATGGTGGTCACCTTTCTGGCATTGATTCTGAAAAGAAGCAGGGCAGGTCCTGCACACAGGCAATCCTGGTCAAGAGATGCAACAAAGGTACAAAATAACACACCCCTCATGGTGATGGCAAAAGAAAATGTCTCAATCTTGTCTCTGCTTTGTGTGACCACGAAAAAAAAAGCAATGAACTAACTCGGGGATAACTAGAAAACATTCACCTCATGTCACCAGGGCGTAAAACTGACCAAACCTGAAGGTGAGAGAAACTGAGAACTTTGGCAATTCCTATGGGGAACTCCTATATGAAATGTCCTGATTCATACACATTGGTTTGCAATGTGGCTATGTAGCATGCCTTTGAATTTCACACTTCCCTGCGTGTTGCCACATTTCTTGGCCATTTAAGTGTGGCAATATAAATGTGTGTTTAATTGCCATACTTTGAGAAAAGCAGACATTTACATACATAATCTTAGTGGGAATATGCATTTCATTATGTGTTTTGAAAGAATATATGCATTTAGATATAAAACCATTATTTAATACAGATCTTGATATTTTTATAAAAAATGCATTACTGATTAATATGAACATTAAATTAAATAAAACTAGGAGTGAAATCATGCAAATGGGACATCAACTAGAACTAGACCCACTTGTCCATCTCTGTTAGCAATGTAGCCCTCCCTTGCTTCCTGCATTTATTGCTAGATCAAGGCAGTGAATTTACAGATGACAGGAAAAGAGGATCTGGCTCCTGCCTAAATCCCTGAAGTGTATCTGTTCCAACAACAAGCACCGTTCACTTTGATCTACAGCTTACGTGTATGCTTGGATCACATCCAAGATGGGAATTCTTTTTAAAATTTTGATGCTTCACCTAACTATCCATCTTAGCCTTGCGCAGACACTCAGTTATTGTGAATACTCTTTCAACACATTGCTTGAATAGGCAGCAAAATGCAAAAAAAGGTTGTGTTTTTCAGTGTTAAAAGGAAGCCCCATCTTCCAACATGCCCTCTAGATTATACTTGAATAGGATTCTTATTTAATCTGTAGTAAAACGTAATTCGTGTTTTACATTACAGCACCTTGGCAAAGCTTATACATGTCATCAGTTACTGAAAATATTTAAATATTTCTGAACTAAGCAGTCTGCTTCCTGCAGATAGTATTCTCTGATGTTCTACATGCGGAATGGGAGAAAGCCACAAATATTTAAAATGACTGAAGGGAAGATGGAAGGCCTATATTATGCCAGAAGGGTTGCCATTAGGAACTGCTTTATATCATTAATTCTAGTACAACAGTGTACAACAGAAGGCCCATTTACTCTGTGCATTTTTCTACCTATGGTTGCCAATTCCTGAAACAAAAGAAGTTCTGGAAACAGGGCAGAATTGGCATTTAGACATCTCAGTTAGAGGACGGAGTACTGCGTAGAGGATTTCAAGATTTTTAGAAGGTCTAGGAACAGCAAATGTGGTCTGCTCACTTAAGGCGGAGATGCACAACAGGCTGCCCTCTGGATATCTGGGATCAAAGCCTCAGCCAGCATATTATTATGAGTTGTAGTCAAATATTTGATGGACACCAGGTTGCCTGAAGCCATATGAACTTTTAAAGAACATGGCCCCAAAGCAAACGGCAAAGCAAAATTTCTTGAATGGAAAAAGACATTTGCTAATTTTAGATTGTTCCTGTTAGAAACAAATGGAACAAAATTCACAACCATCTATACTTTTGATATTCAGGCATCCTGCATTTTCCAGCATGGAAGGAGTGAAATTCCACCTGCCTCCTAGCTGGCTGTTAAAGATTAGATGTCTGTTAGAAATAATGGCTGAAATGCTGTTGCTTAATGTAGTAACTTTCACTAGAATAGCCCCATTGAGTTGGCAGGGATTTAGTATGTTAACTTCTTATTAAGTTCCTGTGATCTTGTTGGGCCTAGTTGCAATTCTCTTTAAATAACAGAATTTCATTGGGAGTTGATCAGTCTTGTGCAACTCAGTGGAGATGAATTTGAAGCCAAACTTTTAAGAATTAAATGCTCAAAACCCTAGGCCCAAATGGGTGTATTTGTCTATTTCATTTTCTCCCACATGGAAATATCTCAAATTTCTCAAGTGTTTTCTAACACCTTTGTGAAACAAATTCTACGTTTCGGAAATGTTATTTATTATAGACAAACAAGCAAATAAACAATAAAACACATGAAAACCTCACCGATTCCTAGTCTGAACTGGTTTGAAACAGCGTATTTATTTTTTTTATGACTTGATTTCAGGATGGCCTGAGAAGCTAATAGTATTCTGCCAGGTCCTATAAAATACCAGAATTGGGCCTTCCTTCCTGAAGTAGATGTGCCCTTGCAAGTTACTATCAAACAGCTAAAAGGTGGTGGGCAATTGCATATTCAACATGAAGGAGTAGACAAGGGAGGGTTTGATTATACCTCCCAAAGTTCATCCATTTTCTTTCTTTTCTTTTCTTTTTTTGAAGTTTTATTCACAACCTTATATGCTGTCTGTAGTTTTACTGAGAGGGAGGGACTAATATGGGCTGAGGTCATTGTGTATCTAATCCAGCACTAACCAATAATTCCTTCCAGTTTTTGAACTTCAGAGAGAGCCTCACCTCTCTGCTGAGGGTTCTACCCCTTCCTTTCACTGTTCAGTGGCAACTGTTTGTAGTACTGTGATGTTTACCACATAACCCCTGCTTGCTTCCTCAAACAAAGGGCTCACGTTATGTCTTCCCACCAGCAGATAACAATTGGGATGTTCCCCCTTTTTCTCACTGCCACTAATGGATTTCCTTTATCCACAATATCTCAAGAACTTTAGTCAGACACTTGTCAGGTTGCTGCCAACAGAACTGATTTATTGAAAGGTATTAAATTTAATTATAATCACAGTTCTTTATTCAATGCATACAATATAATCATTCAAATATCATATATCTTGACACCTTCACACCTGCTCTATCTGTTTATCTTGACCAGCTTATCTCTATTATTATTTCTTCTCACTATCTCCCTTATAATCTATCTCTTTCTTTCTGCAATTCTCTCTGCTTATCTCTCTCTCTCTCTCTCTTTCACTCCTCTGCCAAAACCCTCTTATCTCCGCTGACTCCTCCCCTCCTCTCATAGACTCATGCAAATGAGAACCTGACTGTGAATGACAGGAGTGATGTGGGGCAGCCATCACAAGTATGTATGCAGTACAGAAAGCAGCAAACACAAGTCTGTGATTTCAAACAACTGTAAGTAAAAAAAAGTTATTCTTTCTCCTACAAATGTCTCAGAACTGACACTTTAGTTATTGAGAAAGGGCTGGACTCTGTGGAATTCGAGGTTATTCTCCTCTGTGGGTCTCTGTATTTCTGTTGTGCGGCAAAAAAAATCTACCAGAAATTCAAAACTCTGCAACATTTTCCTCTGAAATTCCTTTCTCTCCAGTTGTCATGCCTTATGTAATTACTTTCTAGTGATTTGTATATGATTTTTCCTATTTGAGAAATATTACATTTATGATATTTAGGGAGAACTATCTTTCTACACATGCAACACTGAATATGTTTAAAGGCAAACATTACACTAGACATGAAATATAGACATTAGCTCTAAAAGGGTACTATGAATAGCACTTAACCTTTATTATTCCTGATTGCCTTCCTTGAATAAAACAACCATATTATAGTGCACCAAAAGTGGCACAGGTTAACACATGTCAACCACCTTTTATGTGGGAGATAGAGTGGATTCACTGGCAATGTTTTTTCAACTACAGGCTTCATTAAATTTTTTGAATTTAATGGGGCAAGAGGATTTTAGCCCATCTGCTTGCACACACAATAAGGGTTCAAGAAATAAGAATCAGGTTTGAAATACATATCTGTAAGAAAATGGATATAGTGTAATGCTAGGTTGAGAATGCTTTCTGATGCTGAGCTCCCTATGCCTTCTAAATACTGTAATGGGTGCATCATAGTCTAAACACAGAGCGTTACATCCCCAACTTGCAGACTGGGACACCACACTCCTGGGCCCGTGGGTTGTCTCATCACTGCAGGCAAGGGGCATGACTTCATTTTCAAGTTCTCCCGGACCTCCTGAATCAGCTTGAAGTTCCACATCAGTCTCAGGAAGCATCATTGCTCATTCATGGAGTACATGCTTTGCATGCCACAGATCGCAAGTTCAATCCTGGCCTGTCAAGACAATTAGGGTAGACAGGGAGAAAGACAGATCAGTCACAGGTAGCAAGGATGGGAGAGACGTCTGCCTGAGACTTTGGGCAACTTGCACAAGTCAGAATGGTGAATACTGGGCCAGATGGACCAATGGCCTGACACAGTATACAGCTTCAAAGGTCCATGTTAGCAAATTGTGCCGTTAAATTTGGTGGAACAGGTGTCCAAAGTAGAGACTGTGACCCCAGTGAACCTAGAGCCTAAAGTGAAACGTCTGGGAATGCAGCAAGTTTATTTTTGCATGGCTACAATTACTGAAGGCCTCAGGGTCAGGGAGCAGCTATATATAATGTTATCTCTCTATCAGCCCTAGTGTTGTATTCAGTGGACAACAGTTTAGTTTATTTTGCCAGATATTCTTATGGGGATACTAGCTACACATTTGAGGGAACAACTTGCCCTATGCCTCTGCCACAGGGTTTCCCAGCCCTCTTATATGAGCATCCAATGTGACACTTTGTTGAACAGGTGTGGGGTGTATTCTATGCATATAGACAGCCCTATCATTAGGCAGAGTGAGGCAGCCACCTCTGACACTTAATCTTGGTGTTAAAAGATGTCAGAATTTTTCTTGTTATTTACAGTGCATTTTAGTTTGTTTATTTACACTTACGATTTTACCACTTAGTAAAACGGGACTTACTCACAGGTTAATGGGATTTAGATTGTATCCTTGGTGCTTCTTTATTGTATTTTCATTTTCAGGGGACAGACTCAGTTTCCAAAATAATTTTAATTTGACCTTGATAGCACCAGATGTTGGAAGAATACTCACTGCTACAAGTGGCAAAATACGTTAGAGTGGTTTTTACGTGTGTGCACGCACACACAGACACACACAGACACACAGACACAGACACACACACACACACACACACACACACACACAAAAGTATACAGATCCTAATTTGAAACTAAGGAAGTTTTCTCACCTCAGAAACACCCAAACCTTCACTGTGACAGTCACTCCACTAGAAATAATCACAGGAAGCTTTTTATTGACTTGTAAATTCAATATGGCAACTCAGAGTCCTCCCTTTCCTTTATTTTTAACAATCAAACTCCTGTTTATTTTCATCATGTACGTCTCTTCATTGATTGAAGCACCATTCTGAAGTGCAATTATATTGGGGGGAAGTGTTGTTTGAAGAGATTTTCATTACATTCATGTTCCACCAAGTTGCCGCAATCTTGATTTTCACAGGCAAAGGTGTTCTGTGTTAACTCTGTTTTGTTTTGTAATGGACAAGCAAGGCCACCTGATTTTCTGCCTTGTGCCATCAATATGGGAAAAGAGAATTAGTTGACATAGCGAACATCAGGATAAAGCCCATAAACTCCAGTGTGCCACTATCACCAGCCCTTAAATGCACTAAAACACAGCTGCAATTAATTATTTCTTCATCCCTCAAGCAGAGAGAAAAAACTAAAAAGAGGGCAAAGAGGACATAATTTACAATGTGAAGATTAGTTGTACCATTATTTTATCCTGCTTTTTATAGGAGTAGATAATAACCTCCTTTTTTTTTCTATGCTGGAACATCAACCATTAATTTATAGCTCATAATACGTAAGCTAGTCTTCTTTCCTAACTATCAATTATTCAAATTACTCAGCGAAGATAAACCATAAATATTGCATACATGCCAAGTCCCCATATTGCTTAAAGCTATTAATCAAGTTGTCCCTATTGTTGATTTTAATTGTCTGATGTAGTTATGTCTATTAAGTGCTTGGCATCAAAGCTCTGGAGTTGGAAAGCAGCAGATGAAATGGATTCCCACACTAATGGCACTTCAGATCTACTGTGTGTTATACATGCCTAAGGAAATTGCTTTGGGGTAGAGGCATATTTTATACTGCCATTGGGGGAGAGGGATCATTAACTGGCCATAACAGAGTGCCCTGCCTGTGCTAAATAGACATATGTGTGAAGTACATTTCTTGAGTGTCAGTCGTGTGCTAATTATGGGGGAGCTAAAGCTTCCCGCCAACCTAGCGGTTCGAAAGCATGCAAGTGCAAGTAGATAAATAGGGACCACCTCGGTGGGAAGGTAACAGCGTTCCGTGTCTAAATCGCACTGGCCATGTGACCATGGAAGATTGTCTTCAGACAAAACGCTGGCTCTATGGCTTGGAAACGGGGATGAGCACCGCCCCCTAGAGTCGAACACGACTGGACAAAAATTGTCAAAGGGAACCTTTACCTTTACCTTAAAGCTTCTTACCTTACTTTGCATTCTTTTTTGTGACTGTCCAAAAGCAATTCCTCTGCTTATAGAAGGGAATTTAAAGAAACCTCACTGAATTTCTCATTGTCATTGATATATGCTGTCTTGACACACTGGGACACCCTGTCAAGACATTGCTAACCTTTGTGAGATTTCTCATCTCCAGTACGAGAATGAGATGAGTGCTTTTTTTATTTGTGCAAAGCTATCTGCCCAAAAAGCTAGCATCTTTGCAAAACTAAGCATCCAAAGACTTCTGGGTGGGGGGAAAGAGTGAAGAAATTGAGTGCAGCTTTAATAAATAAAAATAAATAAATTTCCTCTAGTTATTCAGTGGATAAAACGGTTCAGTCAGGAACCTACAGAGCTGATTGGCTTCAAGTCTCCCTCAGTAGACTACCCCTTATTTATTAGTTTACCTCAGCTGACACTTACTGTGTCAATAATTCATTCAGAGACTCTGATAATAGGAATAAAATGATTGTTTACTTACAGTTCTTCATAGATAAAAAACAAACTTCTTATTGCATAAAATTAACTTATTAGATCACTGAGTTTAAGTGGTTAACTAGCTTCATTACTGACCAACTGATTGGTTATGTAACTGACAACCATTTACTCTACATGTCCACTTCTGACAGACTCCATTGCTAACACTGACAGACTGATCTGACTAACTGTAAAAAGCTAGGGGAAGAATCTGAGCTGGGGGGGAGGGGCAATTGGCTGCTACTGAGTTGATTGACCATCACTCCAGTCCAGAAAGGTCCCTCCCAGCCAAAAACTCTTAAATGCAACAATAGTGAGCGCACAGACATGCACACAAACAGAGCAAGTACAAATAGACTGGCTGATTGGTTGAAAAATAAAACTTTCGGAGAGGGGAAAATAGTAAGAAAGTGGCAATATGTTAACTACTAATAAGCTAAACATCCATTTGATTATGTTTATATTGAAAGGACAATGCTTTTACTAACTGAGATAGTTTTCAGTTGTTTTAATTTGTACTAAGTTGTTACTCTGAAAGCCTTAACAGAATGGAGATAAAAAACGTCATCTGACTGCTTTTGGGTTTTGGGGATTAGATCAAGGCATGGTGCCTGGTTCTTCCATCCTCCCCACACACACACACACAGAGACACTTTAAACTAAAAACAACCCTATGGGGCGGATCAGGTAAGAAAGCCTGTGAGTGAGCTTTCATTTTGCTTAGGGGTAGGTGAGGATATATCATCCGTATTGAGTAGCACAACCAAGCTTTGCAGTTGTTCGATTGCTCAGATTTAAAAAGCAGCAACTCAATACACAGATTAAATACAAATCCCTCCAATATGTTTCCGCATAACAAGAGATTTTAGGACCTATAGAAAAGCACCTGGATGCACACTATGGCTCTTGTTTTGGAAGAATACACATTCTTCTGCACTTCTGAAGATTATGAATCACCCATAAATTCTTCCGATGATGTGGCTGCAGCACAGTGGGGGCCAACATGGGCAGTACATATCTAGTTCTTCTCCTTTCCATCAAAAGAAGATTTAGGGTTCTGGTACTCTAAACCCTGTTTTCCCAGCAAGACCGTTGTCAAGACAGAGACTTTGACAACTGAACATGTCTGCAAGAGCCCTACAGAACTTTATATACCTTTAGGGAAAAGCAGAAGCCTGTGTTAATCACAGCTGGCATTTTATCCCAATTATGGATTAATTCCAGAATGAAACCACATAGGCATTGAAGATCATATCAAAATCCGTCTGGTTATCAAGGTATGACCCTTTTCATTGTAATGATTCCAGGCAACATCAGTTTGTCTAGTCCTACAAGCTTTATTTCTCTACATTGCTTTTAAGTGCCATAAGCACAAAATACTTCAAATTGGTTGTAAATAGAGATGGGCACAAACCGCCAAAATGTTTCGTGAATTTATGAATTTTTCCTGAACAAACCATGAACTGAGTCATTGGTTTGCTCGGGAATTTTTTTTTTTTAGCCTGCCCTCTACTCCCTTCCCACTGTCCCTGTTGCCTCCTTACCTTTTCCTGCTGCTGCCTCTGCTGCCACTGATGCCACCATCTTGAGATGCAGCCAGCTCCTGAAGGCTGGCAGCCTCTGCCCATGTCCCTGCCTCTCAGCTGAGAAATGGGGACATGCACAGAGGCTCCCATGGCCCAATAGGACAGCTGCTGAAAAAAAAAAGAAAAGAATTTCTGCAGCCTTTGTAATTTCAAGGGTCTGTAACAATATCTAACAAGTTGTACCATTAAGCATTTGATGAGCTGGGATACTGTTACCCTAAAATCCTAAAATGCAACCAGCTTTCTCAACCTTGTTTTGGCCATGGCCATAAACATAATACGAAAGAAACATATCACATCATGATTGTATGTCACATAAAAAACCTTATAAAGTGGTGTGTGAAGAACTTCTTTCGAGTCTGTGTTCCCCTTCAAATGTGCCAGCCTCTGTCCAGAGGCTATATGACCCCCACTGAGAACAGCTGCACTAGACTCTTGAAAACTCAAATATTATATTCACCAAAAGGGTGCACCATAGGACTTGCAAATGACACTCCTTCTTTACACATTGTAATATGAACAAGTTCATTATAACATAAACATTTTCCACTGTCAGGATTGTTATTGTTCAGTGATCTTGGTTGGCCAGAGAGACGGCTAGTTGTTTTGAAATGACTACAACAAACTCTTGTTCAGACCTCAATTTTAAAAGCACTTTCTTTTACTGGGCTATTTTTTCTATGCCCCCTTAATTATTTCAAGACCCTATACGCACAAGATTTCAAACCTTAACACCATTGCTTTACCTGCTTCACATCCCTTACAGTGATCACATATTCCTGTGGCAATAAAGTGTGGATTTCCAAAACTGGAAATTGAATGCTGGAACTTCAATTTCACCTACATTTGCATCCAGCTTTGAAAGTAACATTCAGATCCTATCAGCATGCATGACAGGGAGGTTGTGGATGTAACCGAAGTATCTTCAGAAGCAATTAAAATCTTGTATAAGATTGTTATGCTGAAAGGAAAAATTGTTGTGCAGATTTTTCACACATTTATGAAAAACAGGAGGAAAATGTAATGCTGCCTGCTGGGCAACATCAGTTGCAGGAACAGGGATGTGGATTTAGCCTCTTTTCAAAGCATTTGGTTTTTGCAAAAAGTTGTCTTAGGTTTGCTTTTGTTTTTCTTATTGTCTTCTGGAGGGGTTGTTTAAGGAGAGATGTCATATGGTTGATAGTTCTCTCTTATAAGAATTATGCTATTCTATTTCAATCCAAATCTGTAAACAAACGGGCAGTGCATTGTATTATGCAGAGAAAGAAAATTGAAGAGAGTGAGGGAGAGGGTATTACTGCAAGGGGTTACAACAACAAATTTCTGGGTACAACCTGCCCCAAATCTGAGATGGACATGGATCTTAACTACACCATTAACACCCCTTCTGAAATCTCTCCCCTTCCACTCAAATTTTGCAAGAACAAAGATGGGACAAAAATGGATGAGTCTTCTGTTGTGAATGAAAGAACTCACAGGGCAAGACAAGACTCCTGGGGAAGGGCAATCAGCTAGACTCCAGGATGGGATTATGTGGGACACATATAGTCATTTGAAAAGCTATTTTTGCTTTCCCCAACCCTCTCTTTTTCTGGACAAATTGTGAATTGCTGCTCCTAGAAGCTTATGGGAGTATTGATACACTGTTTAATGTACCCTAATACTGTACCTTTGCCAACTTATCCCGGAATAACCACGCGAGACCAGGTATATGGGTTAAACATGGGCCACACTTTATTAATATTCATTCGTATTCCATGAACATGCTAATCCTCTGAGGAAAAAGGGGGGTCCTGCTGTAGTGCGGATTCAAATTCTCACTGGGTAATAGGTTGGCTCTTGCCCAGCTGCGAGGCTGGGCTCAGGCCTCAGTTATTCCCTTCGTTATCAACATGGAATAACTGACGGTCTCCGAATTTCCCCGGACCCCTTTGTTCTCTCTGTACCTTTCGCGGGTCCGGTAGCGTCCCCAGCGCATCTTTACCTTCCAGCACCACGGTTGCCTACCCGGGCATGCTACTGGTCCAGATGCGCTGGAATTTGTTGCCACTACCCCATAAAACAATATCCAGTACCTTTGAATCCGCACTACCCGCCCTGTGTGACCAAATGCTACCACCTTCGTTAGGCCAACGCTCCTAGTCCAGTGTGGGATAGGCGAAAAATCCCCGCCTCCATTGGCCAATTGGGTGGCGGGTCAAAAATTCCTATCCGGCCCCCAATAGGGCGACCAGCTAATCTCACACTAGTAAATAGGGCGGGCGGGTGGGTTGCCAGTTCAGCAATGGCTGCTGAAGAACAAAGGGGGGGGACCCCCTTTAAATGCCCTCTGACCTGCCCACACCCCTTAGCCGTCCTTGCGTCCGGCCACCTGACGTCACGCGTCAATCCGGGCAAGTTGCCAAAGCCCCGCCACGATGATTGGATCCCTCTGGTCCCTCATCGGCGTGAACATTGCCAACTTATCCCGGAATAACCACGCGAGACCAGGTATATGGGTTAAACATGGGCCACACTTTATTAATATTCATTCGTATTCCATGAACATGCTAATCCTCTGAGGAAAAAGGGGGGTCCTGCTGTAGTGCGGATTCAAATTCTCACTGGGTAATAGGTTGGCTCTTGCCCAGCTGCGAGGCTGGGCTCAGGCCTCAGTTATTCCCTTCGTTATCAACATGGAATAACTGACGGTCTCCGAATTTCCCCGGACCCCTTTGTTCTCTCTGTACCTTTCGCGGGTCCGGTAGCGTCCCCAGCGCATCTTTACCTTCCAGCACCACGGTTGCCTACCCGGGCATGCTACTGGTCCAGATGCGCTGGAATTTGTTGCCACTACCCCATAAAACAATATCCAGTACCTTTGAATCCGCACTACCCGCCACAGCAATGGGAATAGCCTACTATTTCCCATGCTCCCCCTCGAGCTGCCGCAGCTCACACAGCAGACCCCCCTTGACGTCTTCCAAAAAGACGTCCAGACCCTGCTCAGACAGGTGCACTCCGTCTGGCCTGTACAATTCCGGCCTATCGAGCCGTATTCTGTGGTGCCCGATCACTTGACCTAGGCTGCCACAGACTGCTCTGCCGACTTCTCTGTTGACACTCCTCCGGGCCTTGTTTACAGACCAGAAGTGTCTCGCCCTTTTCCAAATCCGGCGAGGGATGATGGTCGACCACACCAGCCGCATCTCCGGATACGTGCGCCTCAGCCAGCTGAGGTCACGCACCACATCGCTGATCAGTGCCTTTCCTGGGTACTGAGCCAAATCGTTGCCACCCAGGTGTATCAATAACACGTCTGGTGGTTGCCTACCAAAGGCGGCCGCTCGGCAAAGCTGACTCCACAGCATGCCGCGGCGCCCCTTCCACTCCACAAGGGCTCGGTCATCGAGGCCCAGGTTGCTCCCCCATGGGGATGTGGCAGCATATCTCCCTGCCCAGAACACGAAGCTGTGGCCGATAATGATGATGTGGCTCCTCCTCCGTACCTGCGGAGCACCTGAAAGACACAACAAAGTAGGCTTCTTGCCTACGCGTTAGGTAGCGGCCGGATATAACGTCGGTAAGATTTCGACGCCCAACGGCCAATCCGCTTAATGTCCATTGGTTGGTAGCCGAGAACCGCCGCTGTTGATGCGGCCCCGATTCTGAATGAATGCGTGCCAAATCGCTGTCCCTGGGCCCCTTCCTTTCTCAATGCTTCCTCAGTCAGCTTCCAGAATTGGTACTTCGTGAGGGGGGAGCTGTCCCTGTGAATAAACAAGTATCCCGGCTCCACCCCCCTCTTAGTTAGGTATTCCTCCATAGCCCGCACCGGGCACAAACCTACATCATGACATGGGGCCAACGTCACCCAGGCCCCTTTCCCCCATTGGTCTGTCTTGGACCGGCGTATATGCAGCCGCATGGCGCCGTCCTCGTTCTGAACGTCGGCCATCTGCAATGCAGCTCTGGACCGATCACCCTTCCCTCCAGCAACTACTTCGCTGATTCTGAGGGCTGCAAAGAACATTACCAACGCTGCTGCCCGGAACAGGCTCACCTCGTATTCGTCCCGACAGATGGTTCCCAACTGGTGGCCAATTCCCTTCAGGAGCTCCAGAGATATTGGCGCCCTGGTATCCATGGCCCTGCCCCTCTCTTTGTACAAACCTTCAATCATCTTTCTTATGCGAAAATCGGAAGAGAAATCAGGGAAGCCCCTAGCCTTGGCCTGAAAAGCCAATGCTGAAAGCCTGCCCTGTATTGTTCCCGGGGCCAGGCCTTGTCTGTGCAGGCTAATGATAAATTGTTGTAAATGGTCGACTGGGACAGGCCAAATTTGATCCAAGCCCACTGACTCTCTAAATTTATGGAATTCTTTACTCACTGCTGAGTACCCTCTCCTTGTCCTGGGTGCCAGGGCCATGTTTATCACCCTCTCCGCGTCTTCACGCCAATTGACCAAACCTCCTGAGGAAGAATCTCCGGATCCGCGCTGGCCCGTGGGTCCAGCTCCCTGAACCGTTGCATCTGTTGGCGTGACAAGGCATCCGCTATGCGGTTATCAATGCCAGGGACGTGCCTGGCCTGTATTAATATGTTGAACTTCAATGCCCGCAACGTGAACGCCCTCACCAAGGCCATGACTCGCTCAGACCGGGAAGTTTGATTGTTAACTACGTGCACTACTGCCTGGTTGTCACACCAGAAACGCACAGCTGAATTGGCCCATTCCTCAGCCCACAGCCACAGCGCACCCACTATGGGAAAAAATTCCAGGAACGTCAAGTCCTTAGTGACCCCGGTCTGGTGCCACTCTACTGGCCAGGTGCCCGAGCACCATCTGCCTCTGTAGTAAATCCCAAAGCCTGCTGACCCTGCTGCATCGGACTGGACTTGGAACTCGGCCCTGAGCAGCCTCGTGCTTCTCCAAAAGGACACTCCATTGTATTCCGCCAAAAACTTCTTCCATACCTCCAAGTCCTCCCTAATCGCTGTCGTAACCCTAGTCCTGTGAAATGGCCGACGCAACCCTTTCATGGCTGTACTCAACCTTCGCAGGAAGTCGCGGCCCGGAGCCACAACCCTACATGCGAAGTTGAGATGGCCTACTATCTCCTGCAGCTCCCGCAAGGTGACCTTTTTCTTGCCCATGAGCACCTCTACTCTCCTCCTCAGGTCCTCAAGCTTTCCTTGCGGCAACCGGGAAGTCTGGTGGACTGAGTCTAGCTCAATCCCCAAGAAAGTAAGGGTCGTGGCTGGTCCTTCGGTTTTTTCCTCGGCCAAAGGAAGCCCCAGCTCATTTGCCAATCTCCTAAAGTTATCCAAAATGTACCTACACCTCCCTGTGTTCGCCTCCCCGCAAAACAAATAATCGTCAAGATAATGGGCTGTGCTATTGCACCCGACTCTGCTCCTCAATTTCCACTCAACAAAAGTGCTGAAGCGCTCGAAGGCAGAGCAAGAAATGGAACAGCCCATTGGTAAAGCCCGATCTACGTAATAGGCGCCCTGAAAATAGAGCCCCAAAAGGTCAAAGTCCAAAGGGTTCACCGGCAGAAGTCTAAACGCCGCCTGGACATCACACTTCGCCATCTCCGCTCCCACACCACATTGGCGGACCATCCGGACCGCCTCATCAAATGAAGTATATCGCACTGTACAAAATTCTTGAGGTATGGCATCATTGACTGAAGCCCCTTCCGGAAATGACAGATGCTGGATTAATCTAAATTGTCCGGGTGCTTTCTTTGGAACTACCCCTAAGGGAGACACTCTCAAAGTGGCTAAAGGCGGTTCAGGGAAAGGCCCCAACACCCTTCCTTCCCGTACTTCCTTGTCAATTTTATCCTGCACCACCTTCTCCCTTCCTTGTATTGATTTTAGGTTCTTTGAAAAATATGGTTGTCGTTCACCCTCCGCCGGTATCCTGAAGCCTTCCCTAAAACCTGCCAGCAAATATTGTGCATCTGCCTTGTTTGGGTACTCCTTCAGCCATGCCTCAAGTACCTCTAATTTAATTGGGGTGGGGCCCCTTACCCGGATTGCTGTTTCCGCCTCCGGGTTTCCTTCCCCCAGCCTGCTTAAATGACCCCGCACGGTAACAGCTGGAGCAAGAATGAGGGCCCCCGCAGACCGAGCACTCATGCCTAAATCTACACTGCTTTCTCGAGCAGACACCCTTGGAGTTGTACTCCCAGCACACCAAGCGGGGTTGAACCACCTGCCCCGCACTCCGGCGGGGGGCTGAGGTAGATCTCCGGAGCAGGTGCCCAGTGTCCGTCCTGTCACCTGCATAGGGTGCCATCACCTGCAACCATAACCTCGGTAGGGGCTCGTCCCACCGTAACTCAGGCTGTTCGGCAGCCATCCTCCTAAAAGACTCGTCATACTCTATCCAGGCCTGGCCCCCAAAATCATTATACGCCCGGTATATAATGTCCCAATAATGGAACAATGCGGCGGCCCGCTCGGGCTGCGCCTGTACCATTACCGCGGCGTAAATCACGAATCCAGGGTGCCAGTTCTCCCACGTCCGTGCTGGCTTCTTACGTCTCCTCCTCTCCTTCTCCTTCTCATCCTCCTTCTCTCCCTCCTTCCTGTCAGGCTCCTTGTTCAGGAGTTCAAAAAAATCAAGGAATTCGCCTCGCCAAATCCTTTCCTTTGTCGCCAAGGACAGGTGGTGGCCTAAAAACTTACATCCCTCCTGTGATGTAGGTGTCTGTCGCCCTGTGCCTGCTGCCTGCGTGCCACTACCTGATCCCCTGAGCGGAGCGGCCGCTCCCTGTCCCTGTGCTCCAGCAGTCGAGCCTGTGTGTGGAGCTGGTGCCGCTGCTCCTTGCGTAACACCAACCGAAATTGCTACCTGGCCGCCCCCCCCACTGTGCGGCGGTGCCACCATGGATGTGTCCTGTGCTGCCACGTCTGCGCTCGCTGCGGCCTGCCTGGCCCCTGAATCAGGCGCTGACTGACTGGTCCCACCCCATGGCCATGCACCTCCTGTCAATGGGGGATCTGGGTTTGTGATATTCTGTGAGGAAGACCCACCTGATCCCTGCAGCGTTGGAGTCTCCACTATATTGCCCCCGCCTGGTGCTCCGTTACTGCCTCTTGCCGCCGCTGAAGATGCCTCAGACTCTGAGGCAGTAGGGACCTCAGTCTCCGTGCTCCGCTCTGACGGTGCTGTAGCATCCTCGCTTGCATCGTCCGTCTGCAGCTCCGCCTCTAAAACCGCAAGTTTATTATGAATATCCTGGGCGAGGGCGCGCAACTTCGCCCTCCGGTGCCCCCTGGCATCCCTGGTTGACCTGCGTGGCTGCCTTCCACCCTGGGCTGCGGGCGCCTGACCCGCCCGTGCCCCTCCCAAGGCATCCATCCTCTGCTGTAATTTCTGCCATATGGGCCATGATTCCTCGTCTGATGAAGACTGAGGAGGGGAAAGCTCGGGTACCGGGCGCTTCCTGGCGCGCTGCTTTCCTCTCTGGGTTGTTCCTTGTCCTTTGCGAGCCGCCATGGCCAAACCCGTCTCGCAAATAGTCTATGGTACGCCTTGGCTCCCCCCTTTTGTCTTCACCTCTTTTCTTTTTAGTGAATTATCTATATACTTATTTATTTCAATAATTTGCTTTTTTGTTTGTTTGCTTTTTTTTTTTAATTACTCTATTGTTGTTGTACTTCGCAGGCAATGGTGATGTCCCTCGAGGTCTTTTTTTTTTTTTTTAATTAAGTTGCCTGTTCTACTCTCCCTCAGCCCCAAGGAGAAGGCTAGCTCTCGGCTTGCCAGGGCTCGTCCAGCTCTGTGGCTGCTGGCCCCGCCCCCTGAGGCTGCCTACTGAGGCAAACAAAGAGGGATTCCCAAAGCACGTGGCGCTGGTAACATCAGCTTGATCGGGATGAGAGCCCTCTGAGTCAAAGATCTCACCCTGATCAGATGTCGTGAGGGAAAGCACCACAGCCTCACGGAAAAGCCCACTGGACCCCTCCCCTTCCCAATCAGCACCTCCGCCACCCCAAGCCCTGTGGCCGCTCGACTGCTGTGTTGGGACAAAAGGAAGGACTCCCAAGGCTTGGGGAAGCCCCTGACGTCAGTAAAATGTCACTGGTTCCTTGCGAGAAACCACGTGGCGCTGGGGAAAAACAAAAGGCGAATGGGTTTTTTTTTTTTTAACTTATTTAAAGCGCCCTGCACCCGGCAAATGCGTCCCACAGCTAAATCCCTGCTCCTCTGGGTAAACACGTGGAGCTGGGTGGAGGTCTGGTGTAAAGGCACAACATGCACACGTAAGTCGCTTGGCTCCCTCACTCCCGCAGCTAATCTCCGATCCACCCCGCCGCCGCCGCCGCCGCTGATCAGGTGCTGGGTGCGGAGGACTAAAGGGGGCAAATTCCTGGCTTGCTGGCGGGAATGGAATCCCCTGGCGTCACAAGGAGTGGGCAGCAAGAACGCCTCTTGCGCTGGGCGCGCAGGGGGAGGGCGACAAAAGGGGGGGTTGGTGGGGGTAGCCTGAAACCAAGGGAATGTCCTCTTCTGGCCCCGTGAACTGTCTGCCCCTATCCCTCCCACCAACGCTAACGGGGGGGGTGCCCGCCAACGGTATCACCGTGGGATGGGAGCCGATGCTCCCCTCCCTGTCCGTTGTTCCGCTGCGTCTCGCCCTTCTCTGCGCCCTGGTTTGCCGCTCGTAACCAATGCCCGGTTCCTGCACACACTGCTCTGGAAGAGGGGTAACGGTCGTAAGCACCTCCACGTGCGCACGTGCTAAGCGCTCGCACCGAGGACGACAGCTACCTTCCCTTGCCAGTTCAGCAATGGCTGCTGAAGAACAAAGGGGGGGACCCCCTTTAAATGCCCTCTGACCTGCCCACACCCCTTAGCCGTCCTTGCGTCCGGCCACCTGACGTCACGCGTCAATCCGGGCAAGTTGCCAAAGCCCCGCCACGATGATTGGATCCCTCTGGTCCCTCATCGGCGTGAACATTTTTTTCCCAACACAAGTAGCCAGAAATTGATTTCTGGCATATTCATTATTTTGTTTTGTTTTATTTTATTTTTTTTTTTTAAAAAAAAAACATTCCTGGCTCTCAGTGCAACCCCTGAGGCAGGAGACAGGCTCTTGGCCCACCATTTTGTTCCCAACTCCACCATAGGCGATCAAAAGGATACCAACATAAAATCTCCCAGTTTGACACAGCAAGAAGTTTATAGACAGCTCTGGTGTTCAAATGAAACTCAGCTGAACCTTCCCTGGCCTGAATACTATTTATCCCATTTTCCACTCTTTTTGGTATAGATAGATACTGTATGTTCAAAGAGGCAATTGCTTCCTTATGTCCAGCCAGATGTCCCAGATTATTGAAGAGCATTTAGAAAGGATAGCAACGATTTTTTTTTCCAGGTGATTCCAGACCTAGAAGTGATTTCCATCAGGTTTTAGGTTGGGATGCTTTATTCAGGAGCAAATGATTAAAATCCTGGATTGGCAGCGAAGTATGCATCCTGGATTTTTTGGGTGCCTCCCCAGATCATTGCTCAGAGACAGAGCTCACAATATCTGCTGTTCTTTTACAGCAACACTTTTTCATCAAAACCCAGTGCTTGGGAAATAGGATGCATGGATTCAGTGATCCACCAGGTCACTTCAACCTCTCCAGTTCTGTGGTACTATGATATATAAATGCATCATGGTTCCTGTTAGGGACTGGCCTTTCATGGTTAAACAAGAAGTCGGGTTGTTTACTGTAACCACAGTTGTTTAAGAGGTCTTCTGTGAATCCACACTCATGGGCTGTTCTGTGCCTGTGTGGTTGACCTCATAACCTTGTAGAGCTTAGAAAAAAGGACAGTGAGCTGCAAACACTCCTGTCCTGGATTGCACTCTCAGTTCTCTGAGCCTGCTACTGACCCTTGAGAATGGGAGCTGCATGACAGGCTAAGGGGAGGGCGGAAGGGTTGTGTGAATTCACATAAGAACCTTTGAAGGACGATGGTTACAAGTAACCCATCTTTCTTCACTGTGGCCCTTATATACTGTAAAATCACATTTGTGGGTGACTGGCCAGCTCACTTACCAACTGGAGGGATATCATCCTGCAGTGGAGGAGACGACTGCCCTGCCAAACACAACATCCTGTTTGGCTCAGACATCAAGGCAGTAATGACACAGAAGGTCTGATCCCACGTGGATGCCTTGCAAATGTCCATGAGCTGCAAGCCCTTGAGGAAGGCTGTGAATGTATGTAGCTACTGCCTGGGTAGAGTGTCCTTTTGGCAGAGAAAGAAGGAGTTCACCTGTGAGCTGATAACAGAGCCTGCTCGCTGAGATCTGTATCCAGCCACTTGGACAATCTTTGAGAGGTAACGGGGATACCTTTCCTGGGACCTTTCACTGTAACTGACAAACCATCTGGTAGATCTACCAAAGTCTTTGGATACTTTGGATATTATGCTCTATAAAACACATCATCATTGTTGTTGTTTAGTCGTTAAGTCATGTCCGACTCTTCGTGACCCCATGGACCAAAGATCGCCAGGCTCTCCTGTCTTCCACTGCCTCCCGGAGTTGGGTCAAATTCATGTTGGTCACTTCGATGCCCCTGTCCAAACATCTCGTCCTCTGTCATCCCCTCCTCCTCTTGCCTTCACACTTTCCCAACATCAGGGTCTTTCCCAGGGAGTCTTCTCTTCTCATGAGAGCATGTGCATTTTCTGCACATTCTTCAAATTATATATTTTGCTTGCATTTACAACCCCATTGGCAAATATATAATTCTGCACCAGTAAACACATCATGGTTGCTGATGAAACAAAGTTTGAAACTAAGGAAACCCCAAACTGACAGGTGTGTCAGACCTTATTCTAGATACAGAAAAAAAGTGCCTTTAAACATGCACCCAGACACATCTGGTGTGCAGTAGCTGTCATACCTCTTCTGTATCTGAGCTGCCAATGCCAGCTGGTTTGTTTATTGATAGAGAGAGAAAGGGGAAAAGAAGAAGTTGCACTTTAAGTATACGTTTTCTGGCAACAATGTTTGTCTAAGTAGCTCATGCAAGAGGGTACATCATCTTCCTAAAGTGAGATCTGTCAGGACAAAACATCCTTGCTTTCAGAACAAGATCTGGCTTGTAGAATGCATTGTTCTGATCAAAATTACAATAGGAGCACATTTCAGCTATGCACTGCTGCTGTGCTAAGATAGCATCAATGTGCAGTAGGGCAGCATGAAGTGCTCATTCAATATGGTTGCTACTGTGGATGCATAATTATGCCATTGTTTCACATGTCTCTTCCAGACGTGCACATATGGTGCATGAACAGGAAACCTGTTTCTGCACCAGTAACCAGTTTTGTGGATCAGAGACAGCCAAACCAATGTATCAGAGCATGCTGTTTTCTCATTCATATTTGCAATAAGGCAGTCTTAGAATGCCTAGAATGTGTGGATTCCATAATCTAATGTGGGAAATCTGTTGGCTGGGTGGACATGCCCAATAAAATGCACACATTTTAAAAGTGTGCACCAGAAAATGCACACTGCAGCACAATCACAATTTTTGCCAATGGGGTTGTACATGCAAGCAAAATATATAATTTGAAGAATGTACAGAAAATGCACATTCTCTCAAAAAAAGCAGGGATAAATTCCACTCCGTTTAAAATAATGTATAGAAGCAGGAGTTCTAAATCAAGTACCCTGTGCCTGTTTATAGAAAGATCTATGGTTTTTATAAAACAAACAGTCTACCCACGTATCCAGGGGAGGAAGCAAATGAGACTCCTGGTTTGTAATCTGAAGGATATAAAGCATTTCCTCTGCAAAGAGACAGTGCTTTAAAACTCCAATGAATGAGCAATCAGCTTGTAAATGAATCCTGTGCTTATCTCCCAATGAACAATCACCAATGAAAAGGAAGCCAATTTGCTACTTTGGAAGCCGAGAAACCTCTGTGTAAGATAAACAAATGAATTTTACCTCATAGAGAAGCTCTGCTTCCAATGACATGATCACTGCAACTTGTGTTTTAAATCTTAAAAACATAGGATGGGGAGGGTGTGCTATGTCTGGGAGATGGCTGCAGTGCGAACTTGAACAACTGTTCTTTCCTAAAGTGAGATCTGCCAGGACTAAATATCCATGCAAGATCTGGGTTGTATGTCCTGGCTATCTCTTTATGTTTGCCTGCAGTTGAGTTTGGGCAGCAAGGAAATGAGATTAGCATTATGGCCGCACTAGTGAGAGCCAAACAAATATTTTCAAATCTGGAAGTGGACATCTGGGACTTCTGGCTTCAATGTTTTGTATTTTCCACCCTGTAGGTGGTTTCTAGGTGGCTCCTAGAAAATTCCAGGGGCAGAAAATTGGTTGCCAGACCCCACAAATTTACCAGCACTGAGGCTGGGCCTCATTTCTCCCCATCATTGCTTCTTCAGTTCTACCCTCATCTCATCCTCTCTTCAAGATCCAGTAGGAATACGGTGAGGAATACCACCAACCACCACCACCCCGTCCGTGGATGCTGAAAATATGGGATTAGCAAACGCTATAGCATTGTCTTTGGCTCCCTCTAGTGGCTAGTTCTAGTAAATACCCCATCTGCAGATGCTGATCCGGCAGGTAGGGAGGTCCTATTGCAACATCATTTTCCCTTTTGTTACCCATTATCTTCTTCCTCCCTCCCCCACTCACACACACATATAACTTCTTTCCCACCTCACTTTTCTTTCTTGCCCTCCTTTCCATTCCCTCTGGATGCCCTTATAGCTTTCATGGATTCACCCCAAGGGCCACATTTGACCCTTATGTTCCAGCTTGCCAACTATCACTTAGGGCTTTCATTTGTCAGTATTTGCCATTCAGATACATATGTATTCTATCCTACATTTTCTTCTGCTGGTGCTATATTGGTTGCATCGTATCATCTAGACCACTATTAGACCACATTAATATGAACTTATAAAATAAAAGCATGGGGAGATTAGAGAGATAAATGGATTTGTTGTATCAAACATTCCACACAATTATCTAAATTAAAAATGTGCAGGCAAGGTAAATGGTAGCATTAGCCTTTTGCAAGTAGTATTTAATTACTCTCAACACCACTGTTTGTACTGATTTCCTCACGCCTTGGAATCAATGTCTCAGTTCTTTTAATTTCCATAATGGCATTCTCCAAGTTGATTCTTGTCAATGCTGCAGAATCAGTCTGCTTTGGGAAATGCAATGATTTCTATTTACAGTGGTGCCTCGCTTAACGAGCGCACCGTATAACGATGAATCCACATAGCGATCCCTTTTTCGGGATTGCTAATGCGGAGGCATACCGACGGTCGCAATGAGCAAAACTCGCATAGCGACGATCGGTAAGCATTTCACTTACCGATCTTCGCTTTGCGATGCCCGCGGATCAGCTGTTAGGTGGTTCCAAAATGGCTGCTGGAAGCCCCGAAATGGCCGGACGCAGCGTTTTAACGCCCTCCCCTTGCTTACTGAGGGCGCGAAAATGGCTGCTGCTATGGAGGAAACTTCGCTGAACGGTAAGTTTAGGGCCCATTGGAACGCATTAAATGATGTTTAATGCGTTCCAATGGGTTTTTACATTCCGTTTAGTGATGTTTTCACATAGTGAGGGTTAATCTGGAATGGATTAACCTCGTTATGCAAGGCACCACTGTACCTCCTCCTGGATAAATAGGTGCCAGTTCAGGTTTTCTGTTTGGGGTAGTGGGGGAGATATTTTTATTTTGTATTTCAAAATTTAATTTTAAAAGTGTGCACAACATAGAAGCCAGAGAGAGACCTGTTTATCACATGGTTGCTTCTTATATTTAAATGTAGATTCTTAAAATCATTGACTGAAATCTGCTTATAAGTTGTAACAAGAGTAGACCTATTGAATCAGTGAAGATTTGTTGAGTCAACACCCATGTAAGTTTTATTACTTTAATAGTGACTTACAACTAGATTTCAAACCTATCCATTTTGAAAGAAATCAATGCTGAGTGCTCACTGGAAGGACAGATCCTGAAGCTGAGACTCCAATACTTTGGCCATCTCATGAGAAGAGAAGACTCCCTGGAAAAGACCTTGATGTTAGGAAAGTGTGAAGGCAAGAGGAGAAGGGGACGACAGAGGACGAGAGGGTTGGACAGTGACATCGAAGCAACCAACATGAATTTGACCAAACCCCAGGAGGCAGTGGAAGACAGGAGGGCCTGGCGTGCTCTGGTCCATGAGGCCACAAAGAGTCGGACATGACTTAACAACTAAACAACAACAGCAACTAGATTTCAGACAGCATGTGTGAAGAAATACTTGATCTACAAATCTTGGCGTAAACTGTGATATCACAGTTTTTTTTTCTTTATCTCAGGTTTCCTAAGAATAATTACTGTTCCCATTTCTGTTGTTATGTGTGCTTCAGCAGAGGTTGTTAGCCAGTGACCCTCAGGGTACCTTTTCCAACTGCACATGCTTTTAAAAGAGCAGTGTTTATGCAAACAATACAAAGCTATCATGCAAGACTGACAGTCTTCTGGACTATGCTTGCATCCCAAATCCCATTTCAATAATAATCTTAGGTCTGGAGAGCTGGAAGGGATGCTATGGATCATCAAGTCCAACTCTTGTCAAGGAGGCACTGTGGGGAATCAAACTCTCAACCTCTCGCTCCACAGTCAGATGCCTAAACCACTGAGCTATCCAGCAGTTCTCACTACCATATCAAACTACACAAGATGCTCTGCTCATAGTTAGAATCTGATTGCAAGGTCTGTGCTTTAGACTTGCCTTCCTGAGCAATCAGGCTTGTAAATAATGTCTGTGATTACCTCCTGATAGCCAGTGGCAAATCACAGCAAGCTAAACAGCAAGATGAGAAGGTGAGAGAAGTTCATTCTAGGACAAATACCTTTTGCCACTGAGCTTTCCTTCTAAACGTCGAGCTGTGCAACTCATGTAATTTGACCCTCAGAGATTAAGCATGTGTTTTGGATCTGATTATGATCACTTGAGGGACTGAGCCATTCCAAAGGATTTTGCTGTCATGTGAGAGAGTTGAGAAGAATCACTGCACATTGGAGGAGGAAGCAGTAGGGGATATGGCTAAATAGTCAACATATGGCAGCTCCATACATTCATGAGCTTTTCAAACACACTGAACCCCAATCCTCAATAAAGACCCATTGAATGTTTAATTGTATATATTTGCCTCTCTTTTTTCTTTTTAAAAAAGTATATTGTGACCAAATAAAAAGGAGCACAGATGCTCAAATCCACTTTTTTTTTGGTACTACAACTTTCATAATGCCCCCAGCCAGCATGACCAGTAGGAGAGTTGTGGTTCAACAAAGGATATTCGTACACATTTCTTTTGTGTGCCTGTCAACAATCAGCTCCTCTAAAGGAATGCTTGACCGGTCGGACAGAAAGTAATTAGAAGCCTATGCCCCCTTATACAGCTGGGTTTAGTCCTGGTGACCTCAGCCAAGGGCTGCCCCAAACCTCTGCTTACAAGTCTGCCCTAAAAAGAGACTTCAGCAACCTTAGAAAATTCCAAAAAAGAAAAACACATGAGCTATGTAGTCCACTTGAACACTCACTGTGTTCAACAGGGTAGGACTCAGTAGCGTAAATGTGGCCTAATTTCCCCCCTCAGGGTAATAAAAAGACAGCTATTCTGTTCAAGAGGCCAATTGATTTTTATAATTATTATTTTATTTAAAAAGATATAAAGATTTACAAAATACAGTCAGTTTAATGCAAAAGCAAGCATATTACCATTTTCAAGGCTTGTTACAAAATAGAAATGAAGCAACAATTCTCTTTAAATACAAAAACACAAAATATCCTAAAAATCTCTAAAAAGCTCCACTAGAGTAGGCAAGAGGCATAAAGCCCCCCCCTTTCTCCCTAGTCTCCCTACATCTCTATCAGTCCTTTTACCTGCACTGTGCAGCAGGCAAAAGACCTAGAAAAACTATAATGGAAAAGTAATCCGAAAAGGTCAAGGAAAGATAGAATGGACATTGTCCATAGCAAAAGTTCCTTTTTCAAGCTTTGCTGGAAACCCCCTTTCTTCTCCGTCTCTCACGCTGTCTTCCAATCAAGGCATGCAGTCAGGTAAACAGTTTCTCCTTATCTTCTTTCTTCTCTTCTCATGGGAAACAGGTGTTGTTTTCCTTAGCACATCTGTAGCTCCGCCATAACAAATGACCAGTCTTCTTATCTAGGAATGTCCTCTTCAGGCCTACAAGAAAACATTCCCACATCCCTCTAGAAAATACACTGTCAGCATGCAGAATCATTTATACAGAGAACCAATATGGAATCCTTTTTACATTGTTCACAACTGCATATCCCATCCTCAGTACAAGATTTAATCCATCTAAATCAATCCATGACGGTGCCCATTTCAAATGGGTACTTTTGACAAGGGGTGACTATGCTGCAGTGAGTTCTTGGACCACTCCTTAGATAATCTCTGTGTTCCTCTGCCCTTTTCCACTATGAGATGTTGAGACTCAAGGAAGGCAGAAGAATCTATCAAGTGCAATCCAGACTGTTTCTCTCCACTCCTTGGCATGCCACCACCTTTCTGTGGCTGTGCCTTTTAGTGAGTATTACTCAACAATGTTCAATGCACGTAGAATCATTGCCACCACCACAGCACACACACCCCTTGAATCTGCTGACCTTGTCTTAACTGCACAGTAATATAGTGAGGCTAAGACACTGGAAGTTAGTACCTGGATTTTCTCATTATCCAATCAACACCTGTTGTTGTTTTTTACTAAAGAGGAAAAGAAATAAGCAGAAAATCATTACAAAAAGTAAAGAGGTGAAAGTTACTCACAATAATTCCAGTAAAGTAGAAGAAGGTTACAGCAAAGTTACAAAACCAATCTTGGATCATTTCAAAGAAAGTACACACTTAGAAAATAATCAAAATGTAGCTAGCCTAACAGTTCTACTGATCACTAGACCACTGACAAGATGTTCTTGAGAGTAGGCAGAGTTCTTCCAGGGAGATGAATTTTTCCGTTATGTGAGGATGCTAAGAGGATACACAAATCTCTCAGGCTTCCTTTATGCAGAACAATGCTTGATGTTACAATTACCTTAATTAACTGTTACTCCTGTTAATCCCTCTCAAGTCTATCCAGGCCAATGAACTGTTTCCCTTAATGTGGCCTCATCCCTCAGCCCAAATTGCCATACCTCTGGGCAGGAAGAAGCTTCCTCAGCAAAGTAATGTACGTACATACTGTATCAATGCTTTGAACTACTGGATACAGTTGATAAACAGGAGGGCCACAGCTTAGCCCCTTGGAAATGCATCCTGGCCAATTCATCCTGGCAACCTCAGCTGACAAGAGGGCAAGGACTGTAAAAGTTTCTTCAAATGTCTCTCCCCCTCAGCACTATTTACAAGTGCATGTGGCTGTACACACACCTATATCAAGATTCAATATGGAAACAAGGTGCAATATTTTACTAATGCAATGCACAGCAGCCCGTGTACATAGCTTGTTGTTGCTTAGTTGCTTAGTTGTGTCTGACTCTTCGTGACCCCATGGACCAGAACACGCCAGGCCCTCCTGTCTTCCACTGCCTCCCGGAGTTGGGTCAAATTCATGTACATAGCTACAAAGCACCAAACCAAAATGAATCTTGATGCAATCTGATCAAAACTGTACTCCCCCTTTTTTTTTCATTGATGATGGAATGGGAAGGGGGCAGCTTGACCCTGCCGCCTCACCATTGCCTCCCTACCTGCTGCCACCACCTCTGCTGCACCTGCCACCTCCACTTACTCTGCCACCACCATGTGCCACCACCACTGTCTCTGCTGCCTCCACCACACATATGATCAATAAAATAAAGTCCATGTATTTTCCCACTGCTCCTATCACCTCCCTGCCTTGTCTTCCACCACCACAGCTGCCTGCTTCACCACCACGTGCTGCCACCATTCTTCAGAAAGAGCTTCTGAAGCAGGTCCACAGAGCCAGGGCAAAAAGACTCTTCTGCCATTCTTATTCTCTTAATTGAGTTTGATACAAGAGGCATTGTTGCTAGACAAAATAAAATCCACAACCAGGTACCACTTTCATTAGGAATGAAAATTGCAGTTTGGAGATCTGCTCATTGCCTTGGGCGAAACACAGGATACAACCTTGATGCAGAACAGAAAAACAGAGTCTTCAGATACAAGTATATATAAAAATGAGATCTAATTTCATGAAGAGAAAAATAGCTATCTTTTCTCATTTCCAAAAAACAAGAGGAAAAGAAGGAAGCTGCCATCTACACTGAGTCAGACCAGTGGACAGCCTACAGGAAGTGTCACCAGTTGTACTGTATGTGCTCTCTGGAGAGACTTCCCCAGTCCTAGGACTTCCCTAGGACCTTTTGAATGCGAAGTGTTTGTCATACTCGTGAGCCTGCGGCCTTTTGCAAAACCCATCTCAAGATTGTGTGCACTTCTAGTACAAAATATTCTCATAATTAGTTACAAACTAATTGAATTAATTACTTCTCCAGCAGAGAAGATAGAAACATACTACATTATGGTTGTAACTTATCAAAGGATAACTTCATTCCGTTCATAGTGTAACTGGAAGTTTTTGATTATGGGAGTATAGCCCCAGTAAGGAATGTCACATAGCTCAACTCCTGGTTTATGCTATAAACTGTCCGCTGTAGTATATCCTGAAATGACAAGGTAGATGGGAGGAAAATGTGGCATTCAAATACATTTTTGCGTAACTAAAAAGAATCCTATTTAAATTACTTTGCAGAAAGAGCAAAGTCAACAACAGACTTTTAAAATTTTAACTATGATGTTTACTAAATACTTTGGGGAGACCTTAGAACTTTAACTGTTACTAGTCACAATTTAAAAATAAACCCCTGGTCTCTGAGAACTCTTTAATGACTTTGTGCATTGTACTGCCCATTTATGACACCATCTGATTATTGCCAACAGCAAATAAACTCTTTGTTTTCCCTTGAAGCCAAAATAGCTGAAAACAGCACATCTGAGAAAAACTCCTCACAGCTATAATGACACTTGCATAATAGTTTGAGTTGGCACCATTATAGTGAATGCATTAAGTTCTTTAAATATACACTTCCAAAGTACTGCTCTAGTAATGCACAAATCAGGATTCTGCTTAACAATGAAGCAGCATGCCTTCCAGACAACGGTAGACAAAGTGTGCAACACTTCTAGAACTCCTTACTTGACATTTTTAGATCCACTATCATAAAAAAATACCCAACCTTTTTCATCAAGGACATGATTTACAATAGATAACCACATACACCCCTTCACATTGACAAATGTGCATTAAAGTCACCACAGTTAAAGTCCATTCATCTTCCTTTCTCCATGGAGGAACTGAGTGGTCTTGGCAAGATTATCCTTAGGCAGCCCCATTTTCTCAGAAAGATTCCTAATGGGAAATGAAATGTTTGTGTTGCACATCATTTAGTCCTGAAGGTTTTGCTAACATGTAATAAATCAAATGTTTGCCCCTCCATACAACAAACTATGGCCTAGTTCACACAAGCACTCCATGAGGTGGTAAACTAATTTAGACTAAAACTAGAAGAACCATTTTAGACTAAAAGCAGAAGAGCTATGTGAATGATTTTTTTATTTAAAAAAGTTCTTTGCACATAAAAAAGGGGGGAAATGGTAGTGAAAAATCTATTCTTATGTGCACAAGTTGCTGCTTTCCCTATAATTTAATGACATAGGTTTATTTAGCAGTATTATATTCAATTCCTTTGGCTTACTTGGTCTATGTGAAACAGAGTTCTGTATGTTCTTTTTGATATATAGGTTGATCCTAATAGCTCAGTAGTAAATTTGAGATTTCTCCCCTTCCCCATGAACTAATACAGTTTCCTTCCTTCCTTCCTTTCTTTAGTTTCTCAGAGTTCCATGAGTAATCATACTATTTCACATATACATGAAAAACCTGAAAGAGACAGTGCAGAATTTGGCAGTCTGGTACCACCAATATGTTGATGACATCCAACTCCATTGACTTTTAAAGATATTTCAACAGGTCCTTATCTCAGTCTCTTAGGCCCTAGTGTGTGGTTGCCCAACCCCAACCCCACCCCATGCCAATTTCACCATGGAATCCACAGTATTCTCTTGGACAGTAGAGATTCTACTAATAAAAACAACCTTGCAGTAATTATGTGTTTTCTGTTTCATCAGTTCCTATGACGACTCATTACCTGAGGTGGCATAACACTATGGACCTGTTATTCTTTAGTGCAATAAGATAAAGAAAGGTGGAGTCATCCAAGAAGTTTCCAGTCTAATATTGATACAGAAGACAGAATTCTATCTGTAGTCTCAGCTCAGAGTAGATCCTTTCAATAGAATTGGATAGACTAGAAACAGTAGGACATACATAATAATTGGCTTACCAGCCAACATTTGAGTCAATGGATCTACTCTAATTGGGACTAGCAATAGGATTTTACCAAAGGAGGCAAGAACATGTGCCTAGTTACATGTATACAGGCTTACTTTCAATAGGCGATGAGGAATCCAGTTGTACCCCTTTAACATATTTGGCTGAGAATAACTGAGTGGAGCTTACTTCCGCAAAGACATGTGTAGGATTACACTGTGCCAAATGCTTTGTGGATCTGTGGACTGATAGGTAAGGGAACAAGGTCATGAATAATTTGTATTCCTCACCAGAGAAGAAAGAAAGTAGGGCAATTTAAAGAAGGGCGTCACATAATCAAAACAGTAAAAGAAGGGAGTGATTGAGATAGCTGTGTTCCCACATCAGAGACCAGAAGGGCAGAGAGAAAGCTGCAGCAGTCGTCAGGGTCAGGGACACCAAGGATGTGAATTAGAATTTTCCTTGAGAAGAAGAAGAAGACGAAGATTTTGTATTCATGACCCACCAAGTGAGCACCTGCCAGAGAAGTCAGAGTTGGGAGCCACTGAACCCATTTGTCCAAAGGACGAACTGGCAGAAGCTGCCAAGACCACAGTTTATGCCCATCTCTACTCTAAATCAAAACATGTGTCGACCTACAATTTGATTCAAATTAAACAGCACCAAAAAGTAATCTAAATAGTGGGCTCTATGTCTGTCTGGACATACCTGTACTTAGATATCTTGTATTGCAAACCTGCAAGCTGATGCATTGCTAGGAAAACACTGGCATCCAGAAATAGAGCATCATTACTACTGATGGACTGTATTTCACAAGTTCTGAAACTGGGCAAACCAGGAGGTGCTGACCTCCTATTTGTTTTGCTTAACTCTGACTATTTGATCTGTTCTGATCCTGACAGACATGTTTAGCTAATACAAATTGACCTACTGAGGAAAAGGAGTTCCTGTAATTATGTCATTTACACCTTGCTTCCAGGACTTCCTGTGGTGCTCCTGGCCACAGCAAGAGCCCGTTGTGGGTTTGATCCAGCACTCCTGTCTGAGCAGGGCCCCTTGGTGGTGCAAAATACTTTCTTAAAAATAATTTTCTAGACTCTGCTCCTATCCAGTTTTGAAACAATATTAAAAACTGGACATCTCTGCTTGAGTGCTGTCTGCTTTTCCCTCCTCATATTGTATATAACAAACAGATATACAATATTTAAATATTATGTCTTAATAATTATCTCCAGCAACAGTTCCAACCTTGCAGGAATTGATCTTGTACGGTTGCCTTGGAACCTATTAGGGTACAATGCCACTGAAATGTGTGCAGCAAAAATCCACCATGGTTTAGGAAGCTGTACAGTTCTGTGCAAACCAACATCTTAGTTAAACACCACTGGATTTGTTTGTGAGAGGGTGTACTGGAAGAGAGATAGTTATCACCGAAATCATCTTGTATGTGCCTCCTTAACTGCCTTAATATCTATCTATTTTTCTCCTTGAAACAGGATCAGAATCAAAGCAATAAAAAGGTAGTTGGGCACCATAGTAAAATGCATTCTAATACATTTATTTTACATCATATTAATGTTTTGGTTCATGAGGGCAGTTAAAATTAATGCACAGCGTGTTAGCAAGATGAAAACTTTGGAAAGCAAATCTGAAGGAGGTATTTGCAAACAGCTCCTCATATGGCTTGTCATTCTAGTTGGTTCAGAGTTCATTTGCAATAAAGCAAATGTCACAAATCTCAGCCCATTGCAATCAAATGCTCAAGCAGCACTCAATGGCTCACGGAATGCTTACAGATAAATGGCCACAAGACACACTCTCTACCATATCCTATGTACCTTGTAATAATAATAATAATTAAAACTTTTATTGTCATGATTAGCCTAGTGATTGCACCAGAGGATCCATCAAGTGAGGAGTGCTTGTTCAAAATGTGCTATTTTTGGCCTGTTCACTATGTGTACTAAGAAGCATGCTACTTTTTCCAGGTTTTTTTAAAAAATCAAATGTAGGGCAAACTGTATGGACATTGATCCAGGTAGGCCCAGGATTTTGCATACTTCACTCTCACATGCCTGGTTTTGGGCGCCTGATGATCTATGAATTAGGACTATTCATGCTTGGGATGGAAATAACTTGAGGGCTAAAAATTAAGAGAGTAGGAAAGGCTGAACAAGGCAATTTTCCTATCTTTCTGTATCAGCAGCTTGTTGTTCTTTGTTCAGTTAGTGATTATGTTTAGACATCACATGCATAATAATCCATCCACCTAAAGATATAGAAGTTTGCTTCAAAATGCATACGGACCTTAGATGGATCACAGCATTACTGTGCAAACCAACTGTCTTTTGTTGTCTTCTGATCTTAAGAAAATACAGTTAAGACTTAGAACTTTCCTCTTGTTCCTTTAATTTCATTTTCATATCTCTGATGTTGAGGAAAAGAAACATTGCATCCAAAGTTATGCTTAGAAATGCAGATATTAGCTAAAATCTCTGTGTGTGCTCCTCAAGATATTTACATAAACAGTAAACAAGGAAGATTAATTTTGAGGAAGTTTTTTCCAAACTACTTTTTAAAAAACAACTGCACAAATCCTCATCAGATACTAATGTTTCTGTCCCTATTTCAGATAAATCAGTTTCTGAATGTTGTTGGTGCTGATGAAATAATGAATAAGAAACTATGGCTGAAATCCTGTTGCACAACCTAATGCTACATAGGGGTGGTTACATAATTAACCCTGATAATTTTTTGAAGAAAAAGGCCCAAGTGTGGGTGTACGTAATTAATACAGCCTCCTTGTTCTGGCAAGTGAATGAGTTGATAATGAGGCTTTTATGTTTTGTGACTTTTTGTGAGGGATTTGCATAGAGGAATATAGAAATGAGGGAAATAATCATATAGATACTTCTTTCCCCTGTTTTGGGGAGGACTTGTAAATCATGCTAGTAATTTAAATGGCCAGTGAGATATTTTTGCCAAATATGCACTGGACTGTAGACTGAGGAATGCAAAGAATTAGGACCAGAGGTTTACCCATCTCCTTTAATGGAAAAAACACTACTTACAATCCAACCCAGTACTGTATATCTAACTGCTAAATGAAGACATGCCCTGCAAATGAAGTAAAACTGTTACTTGTGACTGGCAGAGAATCAGTGCCTCCAACAGCTGCGTGTGCTAGATAGATATTCACAGATGTACATTTCCCCCCTTTTTTTATCTCCCTGTGTTTCTGCTCATCACACAGCTATTAAAGGCAAAGAAGTGTTTGTCAGAAAGAAGGTGAGAACATTACCCTTGGGAAGGGTAAGTGAACATTACTACCTCAGATAAAGACAGAAGCCTGCCAAGAATTTGAAAGTGGCTCTGCTTATGCCCATGTATAGCAGTGAAATGTATTTATCTTCTTTTAACAAGGTCTTTATATGCCTCATATTGAGCGGGAACCCTTGCAGGAAAACCATAAGATTGTAATGTGACAATTTGCCCTGAACTGACATGTGATGCAGCTAAGAAACTTTTGTTTAAACAAAAGTGGCTTCTACTGGGAAAAGCTACCCACTCTCTCCCTATGGATATGTGGATATAATCTTTTGCACATATTCTCCATCAGTTTCTAGAACAATTCTTTACACACACACACACACACACACACACACACACACACACACACACACACACACACACACCACTGCCAAACATCTCAGAATAGAATACTGACTTTGCAGGAATCTACCTTGCCAATATTTGCTGGTGGATTTTGCAGGAAAAGTTTTACAAGTACACTCATCAGCATAATCATGTATTTAAACAGTATTGAAGTTCTGGTGGATTTCTTTTTAGTTCATTTGTTCTTAAGCAGGCGGTGGTGGGGTATTTTCTGGCATATCTGTAGGAAAATAAACTCCCCTCATTGCTACCATCATTCTCACATGTGTTTCCATCACAATTTTTTTAAAAAAACATGGCATATAATTGATATTGACCTGGCCCTAATCAGATTGATTGTTCTTAATGCAGACTGACAGTTTAATGCATCCTTGAAAATAAAAGATACTGGCCAGAACCCTACTGGTGTTTGTGTAAGGATTGTATAATTTGCTGTTGTTGATTGCAGTTAATTGTCACAGTGCCTCAGTTCCACAAGCAGTTGTATGGCTTATGAAAAAGCCCTAGCACCTCGTAAATTAGCCATGGAAAGTTATCATCAGCACCACCACATTAGAACTGCAGAGCTGGAAGGGACCCTATGGATCTTAAGTCCATGTCCTGTCAAGGAGCCACAGTGGGGGATTGAACTCCCAGCCTCTGCCTCCGCAGGCAGAGACCCAAATCACTGAGCTATCCAGCACTTCTGCAGACATTACACAGACACCAATGGATTCAGACCAACAGATCTGTTAAACTTATGTTTACTTATACACATAACTTCTAATCAAATAAATCTTAAAGCAGATAAACAGTGCAATTCCTACTTTGACTTTCTACTCTGAGTTCAGTTTGACTTACTTCCAGGTAAGTGTGCATAGGAGGACAGCCTTATTAATACTTTACATCATGGGTGGGAAATGTTTGGCCCTTGAGATATTTATGGTTCGTTCTCAATCATTCCAGAGTGCAGGGCGCAAAAGCTACATCTACCTTGGGAGGTGGTGAGTGCTCCAACTCTGGAGGCATTCAAGAGAAAACTGGGCAACCACCTGTCAGATCTGCTTTGATTTGGATTCCTGCATTGAACAGGGGGCTGGGCCCAATGGCCTTATATGCCCCTTCCAACTCAATTATTCTATGATTCTAATCCTTTAGAGGTGACCATTTCGAGTAGTGCTGACAGTATTTGCATGCAAACACTTCTTAGAAGGCTAGCAATTTTGCTGTGGATGCCATGAAAATGACTGCTTGGATGAAAAATTTTGAGGGAAGTCCCTTCTAAAACATTTTGATAATGACAACATTTCCTTGCTGAGTAAGCGACACCGACAATTTTGTGGGTTTCCACTAAGGAGATTCATTTACACAATTTTAACTGAGCCCAAAATATGTGGGGTTTAAAAAACTTATTTGAAGAGACTTAAATTGCTTATATGTATGTCTCTTGAGGGGAAGCATAACAGACCTGTTCATATATTCCTACATTTCAAGCAAAACTTGTCAGTTGTTTTGTTATAAAACATATTTTTATGCAGCATGTTCTCCACATTCCCATTTTCCTTTTAAAAATATTCCATTGTACCTGTTCTATTTTTACTGTTATAGCTTGTCTATTTAATCCAAGCAAAAGCCCATCTAATTAAATCAGTATTTCCTTCTGAAATCCATTCCTCTGCCTGTCAAATTCTATTATGCCACATAGATGAAAGTGTACCTGATTATTAATTAACCACACATGAACTCACCAAAACTTTCATCTGGTTTTTGTCAGGGGAGGGAGTGGAGGACTCACTGATCAAATGTGGTGGTTACAAACCAATCAATTAACATTAGCTTTAGAAACGATAAAATTCTGAAGCACTGCTCACATCATACTTTGTGTGTGTGTGTGTGGGGGGGTTCAATACTGTCTATAGATTGCCTTCTGAACCTCTCATTTCCTTCCATTTGACAAGAACATTAAGGACACACCTTCCAACCAACAAAGAAAGTCTCTCAATATAGCCACTAACTTTATTTCAAGTATTGTCATTAAGTGTGGTTGTGCAATGTTTCACTTCCATACTGATTGGTTGGTTGTTTTTACAATATGCCTTAGTTTGAAATATTCTTTATGTTGAAGATGGAGAAGATTGGAAAATGAGAAAAACAAATGTGGGATGGTGTGAAACTGATAAGATTCAGCCATCCAGCAGATCTTCAAATGCTTCAGTCAGAAAAGTCTGAGTCTGAATTTGTCTATTTTAAACCATGTTGCTGCTACAAGGTTGCCATCTCATTCCTCAGGCAGGCTTCTGAACAACCATAAAGCAAGCAGGTTCAACATGGCCCTTTCCATACTTCAACTGTCAACCAGTATTTGACCAGTGTAGATAGGTAAAATGTGCTTCTCATTCAGTTTTCATAAATGTTCTGCAAATTTTACAAACTTCTGCAAATTTTACAAATTTTGTCATATTTGAGACAAAGAATTCCAGATTTTTTTTAAAATGGATGTGGGGAAAGTGAACTGACAGATTTTTCTATCATGTAAGGAGGTAGTTACATTGTTAAAAAAAACACCTCTACCCTGTTTAAATTGGATTTCATCTGTTTTGAGTCAAGGTAAAATGGCTGAATACATGGCATAGTTGTAAAGGTGGGTTAATTGATGGGGAACTGTGTTTTTTGGAGTGGCAGGAAGTTACTTTACTCCTCTGCTAGAGGTTCATTTATTTTAACGTGGATGTGGAATCAGCTCTTTAAATTGATTCCCCCTATGTTAATATCTCTCTCCGTATTAATCAGCCACTTGCTCCATATGTTGTTGTATTAAAAGGGGGGTTGGATAAACCTGGACACCAAACATTCTGCAGGAGTCCTCACGACTTGTTTGCTCAAATCAGTCCCAGGGTGCGAAGGTGGGGTGGGACGGACAAGGCACGAGCAACCCAAGGAGGTGTCCCTTCACCAAGCCAGCATGCAAACCCCGAAAACAGTGACTAAAAGGCAGACAGGCAAGCAAAACACTAATGTTGCCTCTTTATTTCCCTCTCCAGTCAGCCAGCTTCATCCCATGTCTCTTCCTTTGCCCCTGCTGTGTTTGTATTTTCTTTGTGCATTTCTGGCCTGTGTCAGCTGCTTGTCACTGGTGGGCTTTCCTGCACACATCAGCACTGCTGCATGTGCGCAGGCTTTTCTAGCAGTGGCTTGCTCTGTTGTTTGCTATTGTACTTCCCTCCTCCAGGCATGCACATGCCCACCTCCCTGCTTCTCTGAATTCCAGCCTTTGGTTAGAGACAGTGTGCACGCATCTGACAGAGATATACCTTCAAAAACACCAGATTAAATATTTTTTCCAAGGGAATGCAAACTGATTCAAAAACCATGTGACTTGGAGTTGATATAACTCAATTTCCCTTTCCACTGACACATATTCCAAACGATTGCTTTAATGTAAATGAGCCCTGCGTTTATCAAACCACGTTGGGCACTACATCAGAAAATATTCCAGCTGTTACGAAATCATTCTTTCCCTTGTTGAATGTATCAAAGGAATAATTCCTTTAGTGGATGTATCAGCTTAACAAAGTACATATCGACACAAGACA